>NW_026294391.1:43292101-43682101 GCF_007827085.1 Peromyscus californicus insignis
TGTCTTCATAAAATTATTTTAAAGGTCATTGTCTTGTGCTTCAGCTGCATTGGAATGTTCAGATCTTGCTATTGTAGGATCACTGGGTTCTGGTCATGCCACATTGCCCTATCTGTTATTGAATGTGTTCTTACACTGGCACTTTCTAATCAGGATTTGGGGTGATTATAGGTCTGAGTGTTGATTCTTGTGCTTGTCTTCTTCAGATGGGTGTTTTGTTCCTTTATTTTCTGTTTCCTTTATTATCTTCTGGCCTGAATGGCCAAGGGTTCTGGTGACTGGCAGGTCTTCGGGCCCAGTAGGGTGTCTCAGCTGAGGTTTGTGGGGGTTTGAGTGCCTAGATCCAGCCTATCCTCCTGTTCTGCCATCTGGTGTGGGCTGTACATTTGCCTATGGAGTCTGTTCTTGCAACTAGTGTGGTTGTGCCTGTGCCTATGGAGTCTGCTGGAGTTTGGGGGAAGTGTTGGCCCCAGGGAGGATGATGAGGTGGGAGGGGTTGGGAGGCGGAGTGGGGCTTGGGGGAACAGAATCCAGTGGGTGGTGGCAGTGGTGGTGCAGCCTAGGGGCAAGGCTCTCACCTGCTGGCCAGGTGGTGGGGTCTGCTCCAGAGCAGTGGAATTCCCCTAGAATTGAAAGCAGAGCCCAGCTGCCTTGCTGGTGCTGAGATGGGAGGGGGAGGGGCACGTGATGTGCCCTGGGGCTTAGGGACTGGAGGTTGAGGCAGATAGGCTGGGAGGCCAGTCACTCACCTGTTCTTCCAGCTGGTATGGTCTGTAGGTACATCCTGTGCCTATGGAGTCTGCTGGAGTTGCAGGGAAGGGGAGGATGATGAGGTTGGGAGGCGGAGTGGGGTTTGGGGGAACAGAATCCGGTGGGTGGCAGCAGTGGTGGTCCAGCCTACAGGCAGGTCTCTCACCTGCTAGCTGGATAGTAGGGACTACCAAGAGTTCAAATTCTAATGCAAGAGTAAAGGTATTATTTGAAGAAAAGCCCCCCAAAAACCTTGTTGAGAACATATCAGAAGTTATACATTTTACCAGAGCTGCCAATAAAAATTCAGCTATCACCCAAAGAGGAAAAGCACAGATTCCCTGTCACCATGAATGATACCTTTTTCTTAGCTGGTGTGTTTTGAAGGCTAGCTGTGCTACATGAAAGGAAGAGGATTTTTTAAGTGATTTTTCTTGGGAATTGTTTGTAGCATTTAATTTGTATCTATATACCTGGTGTCTATATTGGACACATACTTGTGTGTTTTTTCTTTTACTTTCTTCAAAAACTAAATACATATATACAGTAATACACATATGCATATATGATAGCATATTGATGCCTTAAGGAGAATTAAAGAGGTGAGAACACTATACTAATTCCTGGGTTTCTAATGGATGACTCTTGTGGAACAGGGAATCATATTTCTTTGAACATAATCAAGACTCATTGAAGAATGAGTTCTGGGTTGTAAGAACTTTCTTTTATACCAGTCTGTCTTTGTCCACAAGTTAAAAACATGCACAATACTAAGGGATGATCTTCACTGAAGAACTTCAACAGCTATTGGCATAGCACATATGATGGGGGTGGGAAAGTCAGCTTTCAAAGAGAATGCTCAATCTGTGGCATTGGGAAAGTGATAACTGAAGCGTCTAATGGAAAGCTGTAGAACAAGTGTTGCACAGTAGCTATGATGGTGTGGTGGATCGTTATTAAACAGCTCTGCTCGCAAGTCCGTCTAGTCTGAAAACTTCGAGGTTTAAAGATAACTGCTACCAATCTCTGAACTACCCTACTTGGTATTTTACAGTGCTGTTAATGGATAAACTGGGATGGATATGGACAGCCCTAAGGGGCCAAAAAAACATCAAGACAACTGAGAAAAATGATCATGTCTCAAGGTGGCACTTGAACCCTGGGGGCTACTTAGCAGTTTTCAGTTTCTAGTATCAGGCAAACCTGAGGGAAGGAACTGCCTTCCTGGCAGGATAGACCTAAAGTCAGTCTGCTTCTAATAAAGACAAGAAGGCCTGAATTGATGTTGTGGGTTTTGCTTTGGTTTATTTGGTCTTCTTCCCTCCCACTAAAAGCTCTAAACACTTGTTTTAGTTTTAATAAGCTAATGGGTCATTTTTTTTTTTCAGAGAAGAGAAAGGAATAAATTTTGTTCGCTTGGAAGGAATAGAGCAAGGAAACTTGGTGAGCATTTCTGAGGAAAGCCTGAGGATAAAGTATGGATGAATAGATGCCAGAGAATAGCAGGGATATTGGTGAGATGGGAGCCTTCCTGTTCATGTAAGTAATGTCTAAACGGTTTAGATGAACCAAGCCTATTTTTTTAACAAAATAATTTCCATCTTCTAAATATATTGGCCAGACTATTATTTATTTTTTCACTATAACATAATAATTTCTATCTCCCAAATATATTGACCAGACTAGGCTATACCTTATTTTGAAATAAGATTATGAGGAATTTCCTGACAATCTAGCAACTACTTAACCAATGTTGATTGCACATTAGTTTTGTCAAGACACTTTTCCACAAACAGAAAATGCACAGACTTCATCCAAAAGGACGATGTGGTTACCATTAGGAAGAGAACAGTTAAAATGGAATGAGCCACATAAGTGTAAGTTGTTTATATTTCAGAAAGCAAAAGAAAAATAGTTCCTGAGAATTGGCACACTTAGGAACGTTCCATGGTGGAAGGGACAGGATAAAGACATTTAGGTGCTAACCATCTAGTAAGAGCATTCATAAATAGGTGAAAAGCTAAGAGTTCATCAGAATGAGTTATAAATGAAACCAGTAAGAAAAGAAATGTGGCCATGTAAAACAGAGCACAATGCAACAACAAAGAAGAGAAGAAGCAGGTGTCTCAAAGAATTCAGAAGAGGAAAGATGCTGTATGGTGGCATCAGGGTAGAATGGGAAGAAAAGCCTTTCAACTGCAAAGTCCAATAAGGCTTTGCCTCTGGGTAAACTGTCGATACAGGGAGAGATTTGCTTTTGAAAAATCTTCATACAACTAAGCCGTTCAGTACTTTTTGAAGCTGATTTAGTAGCAGGAGTCATTGTAAGTCCCACATAAAACACAAAATGTATTCCAGTTCTTGTCTCAACCAGCATCACTCTGGAGCCCCAATGTCTGGTACCCTCCTTGTATCTGGGGGCATGCACAACAGCTTCTCCCATGGGCCTGCTTACGTCTCAGTGCTCACTTTGAGTTTAGAAATTCGTTGTTGAAAAACTGTCACACATACAAAGTGAAACAAATGTCAAGAAGGATAGAAAGCTGTTATGTGGTGATATGCATAAATAAAAACATCATTGCTGGGAGTTTTCCTTTGGTTGATAGGGATCCTGATATGCATGGGTCTCCTTGGGAAAGAAACAGCACTTGACCAAAATATTAAAGGTTTAAGCAAATACTTTAGTATTTCACTCTTAGTTGTATGAAAACTAAAATTATCACAGATGAGATATTAAGAATCCATTATAAATTCTAAAAAAATGTGTTCCTTATAAACTGAGTCTAATATTCCTACCACCTTATAGATTATATATGATGCTCCTACCACATAAATTATAATGTTTAACATTTTGAAAATTAATTGTAGATATTTTTAAGTCTCCATACTTAAAGTATTTATTGTATTTATCACTGTGTATTATATGTAATTCTAAAAGATACTGTTTGCTTCAGTCATTTAAGCTTCCTTTTTCTGCAGTATTCTGTGTAAGTGATTTCACGTGATTAATTAGACCATCTAGCCACAGGCAACAGACAAAAGGAGTATTTGTTATTGTGGTTTATGTCAGGGACTGTACTAAACTGGTTGGGTAACACTATGTATTACCCTGAGATCTAAGTATTGTTGTAAAAAGACTGAGGATGAGAGAACAAATGATTTCTCTAAGATTATGCAGTAATGATAGAATCACGTCTTAAAATCAGGACTTTGGGTGACAGTATCAGCAGTATTACTCTTTGCTAACAGTCCTCAAAGCAAGGTCTCTGGACTAAAGCATCAGTATTCCCTGTAAATTCTTGGGCGTCGTCCCATACTTATGGAGTAAGATGAGCATGGCAGCCAGGAACTCTGTCCTTCTAGGTTACTGACTAATGCTGAAGCTTGACATGCACCACTGTCAGGAGCTGTTCTACGGTTAGTATCACTTGGACAGCTGATCAACCCATATTAAATAAGAACCCCTGGGACTAGGACTTAGGCAGCAAGAAAATGTTTCATCATATGGCTAAAATATGCTGCCTCTGTTGGAAATGTCCCACGGCATTTCAGTTACCAAATCACCTGCAGACGTAGTAGCTCTAGGCAGAATCAAGACTGTGCCTAAGTTCAGAGGCCAGCTCTCTGAGCTTCTGCCCCAGACACAGAATTTAGGAACCAGAGGCAGGCAGATCTCTGTGAGTTGGAGGCCAGCCAGGGCTACACAGAGAGACTCTGTCTTCTATTTTTTGTGTATACATGTGTGAAGGGGTACAGCCAATAAAGATTTTATTTTATCCATTTTCAGTGGAAAGTTTTTGTACAGATAAGGCTTTTTTTTCTTCATTCAGTAGATAACTATCAACACTACTACGGAAGATACAAAGATAAAATTTAGTCACTAAACTGAAATAGCCCAGCATCTGAGAGTGCCTCGTCTTGATGTTAATGTATCTTTCTAACATCACAGAGAAGTATGGGTTTTGAGTTCTTAAGCTCTCTACCTCTCACAATAGTTTTAGGGTTGTCTTCTAACCTAGGCTAAGCCTTTTTTGCTGTGCCTTTTAACTGTAAGTCTTTTTTTGAGACCAGCCCACACTTCCTACAGGGCAGTTTTGATTTTTTTAAAGACAGTATTTTTTAAAACTTCTGCCCAGTGGAAACCAGATTCTAAACTGTCACTGACTCGGGTTGATAGCTACATGTAGTCTACAAAGCACATAATCTGTTTACCTGATGAACTTGATCATATAAAAATCGACAGAAGACTGAACTGTTGCTATAAGGAAACTAGCTCCAGTAAACACTAACGCCTGTAATTGTAAGTCCCCTCATTGTTATGTTCTGTTTTGACAAGAAAGAAAGGAAAGGGAAGAGGACTAAAGCAGGTTTTCAAATGCAATTTTGTTCTTAATCAGCATAATGATTTACAAAAGAACTGTATTAAATGTATTGACAAGTCACAAGAAAATGGAGCGATCCTTTTCATAGTTGGCAGATTTGCAAATGAAGACACAGAATTAAATCCTGTTGTAGTTTTACTGCTGTGTCTGCAATGATGATTTGAATATGAATTTGTCATTACTAGATATTTGTACAACTTCCACGCCATTCAGTTCTTGGAAGATTATTTTTCTTAAGTGCCTTATGCTGTTTTCTTTCTGCTCTGATTCTTAGGTCCTTTTGCATCCGTAAATGTAAACACCAACTGTTTCAAAGGTTAGATGCCTGAGAGATACTTGGAAAACAATAGACATAAAAATCACATTTTATAAAATCACTAGGAAGTATTACCACAAATCCAATGTTGATGCTGATTTCAAGTTCACTGTTTGCTACCAGTTCATCCAGATGTGCCTGTTGAACTATTACATTCAATAATACCTGTTTAATTTATTGTTGAAAATTTTTATTACACTTCTCATACACGATCTCTTGCATTTTAAGTTTAGAACCCAATTACTAAGATTCTAATTGATACGGCATTAAATTTTTAAATGAACTCTAGGAAAAAATTATAACTTTATGTGTTGTGCAGATTAATGCCCCCCCCATCTAGATACTATTACCTAGCACATACCTTTAATCCCAGCACTCACTTGGGAGGCAGAGGCAGGCAGATCACTGTGAGTTTGAGGCCAGCCTGGTCTGCAAAGCAAGTTCCAGGATAGCCAGGGCTGTTACACAGAGAAACCCTGTCTCAAAAAACCAAAATAAAAAAAAAAAGTGGAGAATACATCCCAAATAGGAAGGTACCTTCAGATGGCTAGCTCTCCATTTGCTCAGGTCATCTATTTTAACACAATATAAACTGTTGTGGTGTTGGCCATATAACATATGCATGTTGTTGCTAGGGATTTTGTTGCTGTTGTTCAGAAATTTAGTTTCATGTGACAGGAAGTAGAACAACTCAGCTAAATAAAAAAAAATGATAGCCAGGTGTAGCCACACATGCCTGTCACCTCAGCACTTGGGAGGTGGAAGCAGGAGAGTCTCCAAGACCACCCTTGCCTAGAAAGAAGGTTGGAGCCAGTCTGGGCTGTGTGATACCCTCTATCAAAAACAAAAGGGGAAAAAAAGAAAAGAGAAACTACTGTCTTCAATATTATCACTGCTCAAGATTCCTTTGGGATCTCTCCCCACCCCCTCCCTATCTCTCTCATTCCATCTCCCGCTCTTTCCTCATCTCTTGGTTTATCTCCCACCTTAAGTCCCTCCAGGAGCAAAAGACCTTTGCTCATGAAATAGGAATTGAATTGTGCAATTTATCTATAGCTATACAAAGATAGCAAATAGTCACAATCCCCAAATTTGAATGTATACAAATACAATTTTCAAATCTGTGGTAAAAGTATTTCATTGGAAATTAAAAAACTCAAAAATGTGAGAATTTCTAGTTCTTACAGTAGTATGTTTTTAATATGCCTTACTTAAAACAATTTATCTTTTCATATTAGTTTTTAATTAGAATATAATTATGTGATTTCCCCCTTCCCTTTCCTCCCTCTAATCCTTCCCATGTGCTACCACCACCAATTCTACCCTGCATTCCCTTTCAAAAATTATGATCTCATTTTTAAAATTTTTTAATATATGCCTAAATGTGTAAATGTAGCATATATAGTCTGTTTAGTACCAAGTGGTCAGGTCCAAAATCATATACATATACAAAATTGATCTTTTAAGTAACCAGAAAACTTATAACTTTCTTTCTGTTTATATTTAATCTAACTATTAAGATCACACGGGGGAGCAGGGGGCACAAGGTATTCAGCTGTATGCACCTAGGTAGCAGCCATATTTAATTTGAAACTCAGACTGCCTGGAGTAATTCTCATGAATTAATCTCCCCCAGAAAGGAGCTGGTTTCTTGCTGGGTCGTTTATTGCAGGTCAGGGTTCAGAGAGTTTCTAGATATAGAGGTCACATCTTTGCTCAGAATTTATTGGAATTTAACTTCTTATCTGGCTTTAGTCACTGAGTAAAATCCCAGCGTGACCCTTGGTCCCTAGAAAACAACTCTTACACTTCTCCATTCTGACCCCAAGCACGCTGTATTCCACTTGCACTCTTTGAGACTTATGGAGGTTTAGGAACACGCACCCATTTTCCTAACATGAGGCTAATGCGTGGACCTTTGTGAAACTCACATAAGTTGTATCTACGTGGACACTTCTCTCAGTCCATGGCCTGTTTGGTAAATGAGAGGCTGCTCTCCCGGGACATCATTCTGCGGGCTACATTTGGAGCTGGGTGGCACAGTTCTGTCCACCTTTGGTTACCCCCAGACCTATCTGAGGTTTTCATCAGCCCTTCCCATTCCAGATGCGCACCATGGAATGCAAGTTAGGCGACAGGACTGTCTGGGACATTCACTAATCTCTAACTACTGGGTTCTTCTTGAAATTCTAGTTTTTCCGGACCCCAGTGCAGTCAGTCATCTGTTAGTATGGCTCAGGAATGACTTTTTCACTTTCAGGTATTCTCATCTATTTTGGTGTTTACAGATAAAACTTATTCTCCTTCACTTTAGAAATCATAAAAAGGGGTGAAATGGAAAAGAATGTTCCTTAAAAATTCTAAAGTTCTTTTACAATGTAAGGTTGTATGTCAACTAATATTTTCATAATGGATTATACCTTCATAGTTTGAACTTTGTATTTCTTCAAACTAGTTTTTGAGGAGTGGGGAAACAAAGCAGTCCATAATTGATGGTCCTAAAATTCACATTAATAAAGTTGTGTGCCCCTGATATTCTTCAACAAAATACCTTATTTCTGCAGGGCATGATTCCCCTTTGCAGAAAGTCTGCATTAGCTAAAATAACAGTTGATTTTTCTTCTAGGCATCAAAACTAGTTTTAGGCTACATTTTTTGTGTGTCTCATGTAATTAATTATTAGATGACTCCTTCCAAAACCATTGACCAAACTTTTAATATATTCAGATGACAGACACCCCAAATAGTCATTGGTCTAGAATTGAAAGGAAGAGGAAAATGTACAGCAGTCAAAGTGAAATCAGAAATAAGGTGACCAGGAAGTATTACATAAGGAATTCTAGATGTCAGGGAATCTTTTCATAATCTTTTCTCATTTGTGGTTATATAGCAGAACATCCCTAAGCATTTGTAGACATGTTATTTTATATTTTAAACAATGTTATTCTTATAATACAATTTTGAAAAATTGGATGTAGCATTTAAATACTCTCAGCAACACATTTTTATTCTCCACATTACTGAGTTCCATATGATATTTACATAAACATATGCAGTGTGCACTGAAGAAATCAAGTCACTGATCTCTGTACATATACCTTTCTCAGTCTTTCCTAGTTCTGGTAATGCTGTGAGGCAAACATTTTAAAAACTTCCATATAAGAGAAAGAACACATACTGCTTGTTTTACTGTGTCTGGTTGACTTTCTTTACCATAATGTCCACCATTTCCACACGCTTTCCTGTAAATAATATGATTTCCTTCTTCTTTGTGACTGAATAGAACTCTATTGTGGATTAATGCACCATATTCTTTTAATTCATTCATCCACTGGTGGGAACCTAGGCTGATTCCATTCTTTTCGCTACTATAAATAGTGCTACAATAAATATGTGTGTATGTGTGTGCTATCTCTTAGGTATATGTTGATCTCATTTTCTTTGGCTGTATGTCCAGAAGTAGTATAACTGAACTGCATGTTTGAGCTAATTTTATTTTGCAGGGACTGTCCATATTATCTCTATAAAGGCTACACTAATTTATAATCTCATTAACAGTGTATAAGAGTACCTTTTTCTCAATAATCACAGAAACATAGACAATATAGAAAATATATTTTTATTTTTTTTATTTTTTTTTTTTTTTTGGTTTTTTCGAGACAGGGTTTCTCTGTGTAGCTTTGCGCCTTTCCTGGAACTCACTTGGTAGCCCAGGCTGGCCTCGAACTCACAGAGATCCGCCTGGCTCTGCCTCCCGAGTGCTGGGATTAAAGGCGTGCGCCACCACCGCCCAGCCGAAAATATATTTTTATAATAACATTTCTATAATGTTTTAAAAATACAAAATGCATTTACATATAATACATGTACTTTTCCTATAAATACATTTATAGAGAATAATATGTTAAATATGTAATTCTAGAAAATTTCTTAAGCAATATTCTACTTATAGGATTCATAGTACTTTTGATATACTTTTTAATTTACTCTTTAATGATTTCATATACACACATACATATATGCAATGTATCTTGTTCATATCTATCTCCAGATCCCAGCATAACTTCCACCCTGTTGGCTTCCCAACTTCATGTCCTTTTATTTTTTTTGAATAATCCATTGAGTCCACTTTGTGCTCCCTGCAACCTACCAGTGCTCCCATCACAGAACAAAATGACTCTCCCTCCCCTGGCCGACATCAACCTCAGTAGGGGGAGAACCTCTGAAGCCCTTCCCCACTGCCAGGGAGTGGTAGTGCACACCTATAATCCCAGTACTCGGGAGGCAGAGGCAGTCGAATCTCTGTGAGTTCAAGACCAACCAGGTCTACAGAACGAGTTTCAGGACAGCCAAAGCTACACACAGAGAAATCCTATCTCAAAGAACAAACAAAAAAAAGGCCCTCCCCACAACATGCAGGGATTTTGACTGGCTTGATCTTGTCCAGGTCTTGTGCAGGCAATCACAGCTGCAGATTCATAATATGTTTTTGCATTCTATTTTCACTCAAATAGTATCATGAATTGCTTGGGGTATAGCTCGATCATAGAACACTTAGTATGCACAAGGCCCTAGCTTCAGTCCTCTGGCTACAAAAATAATGTCATGAATATCTTATTACAGTGACTGTATATTTAAATATTTTAACATATTATACTTTCATCATGATCCTGTACTGTATTGAATCTGTATTGGGTTAAATCCTCTCAGAAAATTAGCTATTTTCTGTATTTCATTGTCATAATCAAAACTGTGAAATAATATTTTATAAATGTCTTTGATCAATTATATGATTATATTCTTTTCTCTTTTTATTTAAATTTTTTTTCATTTTACATACCAACCCTAGTTCCCCCTCCCTTCCTTTCTCCTGTCCCCCCACCTCCCCCCATTCCACCACCCCATCCACTATTCAGGGGAGACAAGGCCTCCCTTGGAGAGTCAACAAAGTCTGGCATACCAAGTTGAGGTAAGACCAAGTCCCTCCCCCCTGCATCAAGGCTGTGCAAGGTATCCCACCATGAGGGATCAAGATGGCTGAGTTGGAGGTAGGATGAAGAGGGAGATCAATGAAAGTGATTATATTCTTACAAAATATTCTTGAAATAGAAGATGCTTTGATTTAAAAAAAAAAAGAACATGCTTTTACTTTCCAGTTTTGACACATTGACAAGTTACCCTTCTGAAAAATTATATTCCATTATACATTTGAAGTATTTCTAAGACAGTGATTTCTCTGTTTCAGTCTTTATCACCTTTATTAATCTCTGAAATTCTAAACTCACAACTGAGATAGGCAGCTAGAACTGGTTCTCCATAAACAATTATCTTTAGAGAGTTGTAATTACTTAAATACAAAATTTCTCAACCAATTACCTATAGCTATAAACTGTATGTTGGTGAGTGATAGGAAATATGATGCATTTTCAAAAATTGGTATATATAGCCTTAAAATTAGTGTCATACTTTGTTGTAGATATTTTAACCCTGTAGAAACTAAGATGTTTACCTTTGCTCCAACTAGTAACATCCTGGAGTCCAATGAATCTAATTGGAATAATAAAAAGTTGAGGATAGTAATCCAGAACACTTTTTAAAATTAGATTTATCTAAAAATGTTTTCATAAAGTATATTTTATTCATGTTTCCCTTCCTCCAACTCCTTCCATATCCTCCTCACCTTCCTACCCTCCAAACTTTATGCCCATACTTTATGCCCATTCACTTTCTCCCTCCCTCTTCAAAATAAGCAATAATGAGCAAACTGGGAGTGGGGGGGTAATGGAGGGCAAGGGATGGGGGATGAGAACATAGGGGAACGGGAGGTTTGAGCTGGAACAAGAACAGAGTGGGAGAGCAAGGAAAGAGATACCATGATAAATGAAGATATCATAGGAATAGGGAGAAACAGAGTGCTAAGGAAGTTCCCAGGAATCCACAAGGATGACCCCCACCATAGACTACTGGCAATAGTCGAGAGGGTACCTGAACTGGCCTACTCTGGTTATCAGATGGCTGAATACCCTAACTGTCATCATAGAGCCCTCATCCAGTGACTGCTGGAAGCAGATGCAGAGATCCAAGGCTGGGTGCCAGGCCAAGCTCCAGGAGTCCAATCGATGAGAGAGGGGGGGAATTCTATGAGCAAGGGACATCAAGACCATGATGGGAAAAAGTACAGGGATAACTAGTCAAACTAGTGGAAACGCATGAACTGTGGACCAATAGCTGAAGAGCCCCCAGGGTACTGGACTAGGCCCTCTGGATAAGCGAGACAGTTGATTAGATTGAACTGTTTAGGGGGCCCCCAGGCAGTGGGATCGGGACCCGTCCCTAGTGCATGAGCCAACTTTTTGGAGCCTAGTGACTATGATGAGACACTTTGTGCAGCCTTGGTGCAGGGAGGAGGGGTTTGGACCTGCCTCGGCTGAGTGTGCCAGGCTCTGCTGACTCCCCATGGGAGACCTTGCCTTGGAGGAGGTGGGAATAGGGGGTAGGTTGAGGGAAGGCTGGAGGGCAGGAGGAGGGAGGACAGGGGAATCTGTGGTTGGTATGTAAAATGAATAGAAAATCTCTTAATAATAAAAAATAAAAATAAATAGAATAATAAAGAATTTTATTTTATAAAAAAGTTTTGTTTAATTTTTAAGCATTTAATACATAGATACTGTATTTGCATAATTTCTACCCCTCCAACTCCTCCTGTGTCTCCTCTACTTTCTCTCAAATTCATGACCTCTTCTTCTTTATTACTGGCATGGATATATACATATATGTATATGTAAATACAACCTGCTGAGTCTAATAAGTATTACTCATATGTAAATCTGTGTAGGACTGACTATTTGAGATTGGAAAACCTCCCAGGAGGCTCATCACTAGAGAAGACTGATTCTTACTTTCCTCACAACCATTAATTGTCTATAACTTTTCATCTAGGTCTCCTGGGACTTCCCTTATCCATGTGGGTGTGTCAACTGGTGTTACGATTCTGCAAATTTGGTTTAGTTGACCATCATGTTGAGATCACAAGCGTGCAACTCCCCAGGCATCTATAGAAGGCACTGTCTTACAGAAAATGTCCTGGGCCTCTGGCTCTTGCCATCTTTCTGGTCCCTCTTCTATGGCATTCTCCAAACCTTAGATACAGAGGTCACATTGTATTAATTGGAGTCGGGTGCCCCACATTTGATGTTCTCTGCTTTTGGTCAGTTGTGGATGTCTCTAATAGTATCCATATGCTGCAAAAAGAAGCTTCTTTGACAACAGGTAAGAGTTACACTTGTGTATGGGTATAAGGATAAAGATTCAGGATGCAGCTAAAAATTATACTTATTTAGGAAAGTAGAAGTAGTAGGTTCTCCTCTAAGGTTCATAACCTTACCAGCCACTGGTAGTTGGACAAGTTTACACCACAAGGCATGAATTCCCTCCTACTTATTAGGGCTTTAAAGCCAACTAGAGAGCTATTGTTAACCTCAAGATAGAAGTTCCACTATTGCACTCTTGGGGATATCTTGCTGGGCTGGTCAATGTTGTGGCTCATAGGTTTTACAGCTAGCTAGGACTACTGATTGCTTTTCTCCCTTGGCAGCTTGCATAGCACCTCCCCACACTATAGCAGTTAGTCTCAGAGAGGAGGCTACCAGGTTAATCCCAGCTGAATTACTACAAGTTCTGTGTCTGTAGTATGGGTTGTCCTCAGTGCCATTCCCTGATGTTCCTTGAAATTGTCAGAATGCCTGGAGAAAAGAGCCTCCTTTTTTGTTCCTAACAATAGATTATCGGCAATTAAACTCATGTTTCAGATTTTGTTCAATATGGGCCTCACCCTGCCCAATTCTAGTTTGACTAGTACTGTTGGGAGGCAACAAAACAAAATGCTAGCTTGGTCAGGCTAATGAGGTGCCACATAAAAAGAGATAGAGAAGAGGTCCTCACAGAGGACAGGGGTGCTTATTAAAGTTAACCATCATCAACAAACATCTCATTGCCTAAGAAATGCCTAAAAAATAATGACTTTAGAATATTTCATATATGTCTATTCTTTGAAAATTGCATACATGTATACAATGTTTCTTGAATTTACCCATGCCTCCATTTCCTCCTGCCATCATCCACCCCAACATATCTTCCTCTTAACTTCATGTCGTCCTTTTTTTGTAATCCACTGAGTCTAATTAGTGCTGCCTCTGTGTGTGTGTGTGTGTGTGTGTGTGTGTGTGTGTGTGTGTGTGTGTGTGTGTGAGTACGGGATCATCACTGGGGAATGAACATAAAATATTTTAAGTAATAATAATGTATAAGCAATATATAACCTTGTGATAGTATATAATTGTCACAGGTAAGACCCCTATCAGCACTAATGAATGTCAATTAGAGGATGTTATAAGTCTGCACTTTGAATTTGGTCAATCAGATTAATTGTGCTCAGGTTTCAGTTGACAACCGGCAAACGTCCTTTATTCCTTGCAATTTTATTAGGTCATCTTAATCAGCATTCCTAGCTTGGGCTCCCTCCCATTCTTATGCAATTATTTTATGGGTAGTCCCTTATCCAATCCCAGCTGCAGTCACTGGGTTTGTGAATACAAAATCGAAAGTCAATGTCTTTTTCTCCTTGACAAGTTTTATTCATAATAATGGTCACATTTCTGACTTTTTTGCTGATAATTTAATAAAAAGTCAAATTGCAGTGTTAACTTGACTGCTTCTTAACTATTGATAGCCAGATATGAATAACAACTCTATGATTGCAGCATGTATTCACACTTCCTCAGCTCCCATCCCTGGCACTGTTGTGAAAGTTGGCTCTGCTTATAAAAAAAAAAAGCCTGTGATTTTAAGTAATGTAATATAGGGATGTTTATCACCCCATTTCCCTTGCCTTTTATCTTGACTGTTTGAAAGCTCTTTTAGGAAACCTAAAATCATCTCTTACTTTCATTCCCAGTGTGGAATAGAAGGACCATTATGTGTTTTTTTTTTATCGACTTCAACTGGCAGCCATACCAATAGACAGTTCTGTTATGTAATTCTCTTCAGAAATAGATCTTAAGATCAATAGTACTGAAATTCCAACATTACTTTGTAATATGATCTTGTATCATGAGAAGCATTGACTACAGGTGACAGAAACTGCAAACACTAGCTTAACCTAATTCTGTTTGTTTTCTGTGAGCAGAAATAGAGCCCTAAACAACCTTGTATTGATAGAGAAGCACGATTATGACCAGGGAACTCGGACCTGTCTGACTTTTTCTTTGACCACCCTTAAAATAGAGCTGCCAAACTGTGCCCTAAGACAATGGCTTGAGCTTCAGTCTTCATTTCACCTTTCATTCAATAAAAAAGAACTTGGGATGTTTACTCTCCCTTTTGCAATTACATATTTAAAATGAACTACTGGAACATAGCTAAAATGTTCATCTTACATTTTAGGCGTCTCAGACAAAGGAACCTGAGAAATGCAATGTTTCTTTCAGGCATCAACATGTCCCAATAAAATCTGTAGGCTGTCTTGGTAAAAAGGAATAAGAAAATGGTTATAAATGTGTGTGCATGCTCTTCACATGTATACACATACACACAAACAAACACACACACACACACACACACACACACACACACACACAAACTTGTGATCTACCTGACAGAAACTCAAGTCCTACTCAGTTTTTGCAGTCACATCATATTGTAGAGGAATCACATCTGATGATGTTTCTTAATGGCCAAGGAACTTCAAACTAAAAGTATAGGTCATTTGCCTTCATATGCCTAAAACTCCATGGCTTCCTATTGAAATAGAAGCCCAGAGTTAATGTGGCAGTTATTAGTCATCTGTGTAAGTCAGACTTTTTCAGCAGTATAACAAATGCCAAAAAGAAACAAGTTTAAAAAGAGCAAAGTCATTTTTCACCTCACACTTTTCCTAATCAACTAGTTCCTTTGTTTCTGTGTTGTGAAAAGGCCCAGAAATATAACAGAAGGCCATGGTGGAGCAAAGCTTCCTTCATGGCATACAGGAAGCAGAGAGAGGTATGCATGTATTGGCCGGCTTCTTCTTTCTTTTTATTCCCTATGAGCCCCCAATATATTGAGTGGTGCCATTCATATTCAGGTCAAATCTTACCCCCTTAATCATTTTTGGAATGCAGAAACAGCCATAGGTATACTTAACTCATCTCCTAGGCATCTCTCAGGCCAAACAAGTTGACAAGAGTAACTATCACATTACCTTACCCCATTTAGTTACAAGGATATCTAGGGAAAGCAGATTTATCTGATAAGTCATGGATTCAGATAAAAATAATGAGTTATATGACAAAGGAGAAATTGTAGGGCAAATATTGCAGCAACAATATTAGCAATCTTTTCCAAAACTCCAAATTATTCATTAAGACTTATATATTCAGCTGAGCATGATGGACACAGTATCACAAATCTTAAAAGGTCTTATTAATAAAAACAAACCTGGAGCCAAGTATTGGGGTCAGTGCTGGAAGATCAGAGAAGCAGAACAAGCCACAGCTGATCTTGCCTCGCCAATTCCTCAGCTGATCCTGTTTCCTCAGACTGGAAGCCTCTGAGTCCTCATTCAGAATGAATCTCAGCTGAACTGTTGCTCAAAATCCTAAAAGCTTAACCAGCTCTAGTTCCTCATCCTCATGCCTTAAATACCTTTCTGCTTCCTGCCATCACTTCCTGGGATTAAAGGTGTGTGTCACTATGCCTGGCTGTTTCCAGTGTGGCCTTAAACTCACAGAGATTCAGGCAGATTTCTGCCTCTGGAATGCTCGGATTAAAGATGTGTGTGCCACCATTTTCTGGCCTCTATATCTAATGGCTGTTCTGTTCTCTGACCCCAGATAAGTTTATTAGGGTGCACAATATTTTGAGGGACACAATATCACCACAGGACACTACTGTAATACCACCAGGAATTCCAGGCAGGAATATCAAATATTCAGAGCCAACCTGGGCTATATAGTAAAAACACTGTAGATCATTTTATGTAATAGACTATAAATTCATTCAAGGGCCCAGAACTCCATTTTAAGAACCTTTTAATTAACCTTTATCTCATCTCCATAGCAAAGTGAGTTATTGTGTAATTTAGACTCAGTATCAAAATGCATCCTTTACAGGTTAGTGCTCAAACATGCAAATCTACTTTTAATCAGTAACATGAAAAGATCCTATATTCAATGCAAGTAATCACTGACCTCTTTTAAGGAAAATAACTAACCCATGGTCTCTATATAAGCTAAACAGGACTGTTGATTGTCAAGTAACAGAAGCTCAACTCAAAATAGCCCAAGCCTTTTCTGGTTGACACAGATGATTGAGAAGCTCCAATAGATAGTTTTATGTGCTCAGTTGCCTGCCATCTGTCTCCTTGGTTGCTCAGTGTCTTTTCCATGATATATGTTCCCTAGTGAGCAGCAACCTGTGATATAAAAGTTTTCAATCTGTGTGTCCATTTAGAATGTTTTTGATTTTTATCATGTATGTCTTACATCACATGGATACAGTGTGCATGGAGGTCAAAAAAAGCATCATATACCCCTCAAACAGTTACAGATGGTAGTTAGCTGTAGCATGAATCCTAAAGGGTCTTATTAATAAAATCAAACCTGAGGCCAGTTATTGGGGTGAACGCTGAATGATCAGAGAAGCAGAACAAGACACAGCAACCTCACCTTGCCAATTCCTCAGCTGATCCTGTTTCCTCAGACTGGAAGCCTCTGAGTCCTTATCTAAATGGATCTCAGCTGAACTGCTTCTCACAAGCCTGAAAGCTTAACCAGCCTCTAGTTCCTGGTCCTCGCACCTTAAATTACCTTTCTGCTTTCTGCCATCACTTCCTGGGATTAAAGGCTCTTGTTACCACACCTGGCTGTTTCCAGTGTGGCCTTGAACTCACAGAGATCCAGATGGATTTCTGCCTCTGGAATGCTAGGATTAAAGGTGTGTGTGCCATCATTTTCTGGCCTCTGAATCAAGTGGCTGTTCTGTTCTGACCCCAGATAAGTTTATTAGGGTGCACAATATTCCAGGCAACACAATATCACCGCAGTTAGCCAACATGTGGAGAGTGGAAATCAAACCCTGGTCATGTGGAAAAGCAAATGGTGCTCTTAACTACTGAACCATCTCTCTAGTTCGTCTGTGCCCATTTTTATAGGTCCATCCTCATGTCACTACCCCAGATTTCCTTGACCTCAAATATTTCATTTTGTTTGCCTTTCTAGCTTCTTGAACAGCCAGCCAGCTTGTTCTCCACTATCCATAACTCTATATTTTCATATTATGCTCCTTTCCCTCTATAAAAAGTTCAGAGCACTGGGTGGTGGTGGCACACACCTTTTATCCCAGTACATGGGAGGCAGAGCTAGGTGGATCTCTGTGAATTCGAGGCCAGCCTGGTCTACATAGCAAGATCCAGGACAGACACCAAAACTACGCAGAGAAACCTTGTCTCAAAAAGTAAAAATAAAAAATTAAAAGTTCGGAGCAGGTGTTCTCCATAAACACTGCCTACTGACATTTCCCTCCATCTCTGTCTTTAATGACATTTCAAGAATGGTGATGAGTAACCACTGCCCATTTTCAACTTGCAGGTATATATTCAGTTGAACTATATTTAAGATATACTCAGATATTTTTCTCCTCCTTTAGGTGGTTCATTGAAGAGGAGCCACATAATGCCATAGATGTGAGCTGAGGAAAGTGTCCTGGTACAATCATATTAGCTAATTTGGTACCTGATTTATTTGCTCATGTAGCTTCTTCATACTCTCTGGGCCTATTTGGTCTTGATTCTGGATGTATAATTTCCATCATTTAATGTATTATTGCTGAGTCCACCTAAGACTGTAGCTTTATGAGTCTGACAGGATCCAACCCCTATTAGCAGTTCCTAGTGTCTTTGTGGCCAATGATCAACCTCTGCATCCTAACCAGTGCCGAGTAACCTACTGCAGAATGACAGAGACCTATTATAATCCTTCCACTAAGAGTTACATAAATTCCATACATTTTTGACCTCCCAACTCTAAGTCCTCTGTATCAGTAAGACTGCACTGTAGCCTGGACCTGCCGCAGACTTCTTTGTTGTTCTATACCCATTTAAAGTTGGCTGCATTTGTACCACCCAATAACTTCCCAGAACAGTATTCCTAAACATGTAAAGTATTGCTTCAAAGACATAAAGAGGTCATGGGTGTTGTGGTTTCCATTCTTGAGGGGAAGTATATTAGATTCACCAATTATATTTTACTTTATAGAGGATGTGTTGTCATGTCCTAAACTCTGGATCCTTGATTGTTCTACTGACATATAAGTTTCCTTTTGCCACCTCTCTCTCTGTCTCATCCTTTCAGATCAGGTGGGTCCATAAAATGACAGAAACATGTTAACTCAATTTTGGCCCTCATACATCTATACTGACACAGGAGACCATGATAACTTTCTGAAGCTCTGGGGTTCAATGTCAGCTCAGGTATTTATCTAAGAGTCCTCCCATTGTCTTCATTTTGCCCTTTTCCCAGTTTAAGCACCACTTCTGATTACATCTAGCCCTTTTGATACTGTACTTACCGTAGTATTTCAGGATGCATTCTCCTTGGGCTGTGGAGACCAGTCAATGGGTTGTAGTTCCAAAATGCAGCTTGGATTTTGTAATGTGCAATGAGTCTGTGCTTTCTACTACAGTGATCCTAAGTTCTCTATGTCTACACTTCTGTTTCTTTTTGATTAAGCAGTATCCTGGTTGGATACCCATTGGTTTTGCCCCTAGAGAGCTGTAGCTTTCAACCATCATCACAATTTGCTGCTGGTTAAGATTCATTGGCAGCCACTCCAATGATTTCTAGTCATAATGATAATTGCACCCCCATGGATTCTGCTGATTAAGCCCTACCACCTGTCCGGTTCTGAGTCCCATCATCCCTGCTGCTATGAACAAACCAAGCTTTGCAGCCTCCCCATCACAACCCAGGCCAGCATGCATCCAGAGCCACAACAAAATGCCTTAGGAATGCTGATGGCCATCTCAACAGTGCCTTTTCTGACAGCTTTGGTGAAAAATGTGTCTTCTGGGCTTTTCCATGGGGCAAAATTAACTGGAGACACCTTTAGCCTTACATAGTAAATGCATTGCTGTCTGTACGTTTTTCTCACATTCCTCATTCCTTACTTTATCATTTGTTATAGCTATTTATTTATCTATGCTTAGTTCATCTTGGGCTACCCCTTTCTTTGCACATTTAGGAATCATCAAGCAGTGAGTTTGCCCCATCCCCCGAAGTCTTTGCCAAGGTGTCCCAGTACAGTGATGTGAAGTCACTAAGTTGTTCTTATCAGTCTCCTTATTGGCCTCATTGATCAACCACCCTCAAAATTTAGCTCACTGTTACCCCATGGCTCTTGTAAGCTCAGGGTTAATGGGTTTCACAGCTCCCTTGGGATATGCCCCTCCCCCATTAGACCCAGAATATCCTCATCTGAGTGACATTAGAATAAATCCTTTCTACTAACATATATCAGTTGTGCAAAGTACTACATAAGCTCTTAATGGTGGGGAGTAGGCAAACTGCAGATTCTTTGTTCATAGGAGCTCAGAAAGCCAGGCTTCAGCATCACATGTGTCCTGGCCTCATCTTTCAAAGTCCAAGATTTTTCCAGAACTCTGACCTTGGTAGACTACAGTGACTCAACTGAGCCTTTAAACGCCTTTGAAGGACAGTGAATATGACAATTGAATAATGAGTTTTGTTCTCAGATTTTTCCGTCCTCCCACTGAAGAAGGTAAGTGCCATTTTGTAAACTACCAAAGAGGCCTCTGGCCTTCACATTTGCTTTTCAATTGTTCATTAACTACTCCTAGTTTTCATTATCTCTCTAGAGTGTCTTTGAAACATAGTGCAGCCAAGCAATTCCATTGTTCTTCTGTGCATTGTGATTATTCCACCAAAGCCTTTCAAGTCCTTGCACCAGTCAGAACATCCCCCCTCCAGCAGAACTTTCCACTGAACCACCACCAGTGGAAGTTTTAGCCATGACACTAGATCATTAGACCATGGGCCCTTCTACAACCAAGGATGGGGTCCTCATTGCCAGTTACATAGTGGTTAACGTAATCGCAGTTCTTCATCTTTCCTCTTGATTCCTCAGACCACTTTCATTATTATATTAGTTTAGATCTCCTGGGAAGCAAATGGTGAGACAGAATAGGTAGTGCAAAAAATTGAGGGGTTTAGCACCTGTGAGAAAGGACAGGGAGGAAGAATCAGCAGAGAAGGCCTTCAAATAGTGATGCACACCCGGCAGCTCTAAAAGAAAAGAGCAAGGGAAGAAGTAGAATTGGGCAGAGAGCTTCTTCAGACTGCAATACAGATCTCACAATGTTTGCTAACCCAATGGGCAAAGATTGTCTACTGCCTAACACACATTAGGCAGAAATTGCCTTGAAAGAAGAGGGCTTCACAGTTACAATTACATGCTGAGGCAGATCCTAAGGACATTGCAGTTGGAGTTTATCAGCTAACTCTTATCTGTAGCTGGTAAGTAAGTTATTTCTGGAAGAAGGATGCAAGTGGCATTGTTGTCATGTTTTCCACAGCAGGCAAAAACAACAGCTGTCCATCTTTTCTGTCAGTAATATGAATGAATACCTTTTATAGTACTTGTCGTAGGTTCTTTTATTCTGGCCTGGCTCTTTTTTAAAGTAAGCTGCCTCACCTCTAACCTGCACTGAGAGAAAACAAGACAAAAAGGATAATCACCACTACTCTCTTAAGCACCTGTCATCTTTAGATACTAAACAAAGGGCCAACATAAATTATATCTAGATTTTCTACTATAAATTGTCCAGAGTAGCTTCAAGGATATGCCATCACACACTATTGGCAAAGCTGAATAGCACAAAGGCTGTGACAGTCCATGAAAATTATGAAACTCAGATGGGGATTCACTCTTACCTTTTTACTCCATTGCTTCATTTGAGGTCCAGATTTGTGTGAGCCTTTGGCTGAAACATGTTCCTGTATTTATCTCTGGATTTCTTCTCCTTTTGACTCCTGATTACATTTTCTGCCCTTTTTTCACCTGACTTTCCTTCTAGACTTCACATCCTCTAAGTAAAATAACCAGGATGCAGTCCATTTTTTGACCCCGCCCCAACCCAATACCCTCAGGTCTCTAGGACTAGTCATGGATGTCAATTGTACTTAACTCCATCTACTACCAGTCCAAGCATTATTTCTACTTTGTCTCCATTTGTTGAGGAGATGCTGCTGCTGCTGCTGCTGCTGATGATGATGATGATGTCAAGGAATAACCTTTGTCCCATATTTACAGAATATCCAAGAATTAAGATAATTGTTGGAAAGCTAATGTATGGCATAGTAATGTGTCTTGTCTGAGGTTAATATACATTATCTAAAACATAGGAATGAGGGGGATAGTGAGCTATATGTTTTCCAGTACTTCACTATAATGATGACAGGATCACCCAAGCATCATTTAATTATCTAAAGGTGTAGATAGTATGCAACTGTACCATAAACTATTAACTAAGGGCTCAAACTCTGCATTTGTATGGTAGTTTTACTGTCAAGTAAAAAATATAACCCAAAGTAATTTACAGTTTCACTGCCCTTTGGACATTAGCCAGTTTTGTTTCTTACATTGTAAGCTTATTTGAAGTACCATTCTAGGAGTATTATAAATACACTCCTGCTCAAAATTTAGACCACCTTTTCCAGATTGTTGAAATTTTATTTTGTGGGAATTTCAGACATGAGTATAAAGCACTTTGATCATATTTACGACTTCCACCTTTGACTCCAACTCCTCCCATGCCCCCATACCAAATTCATGTCCTCTTCTTCATATATGTATGTATACATATATAACCTACTGAATTCAGTTCGTGTTGCCCATATGCACAAGATTATAAAGCTTACCACTGGGACATGGGCGATCTATCACAGAGCTCATCAACAATAGAAACCAAGTCTTTCTCCTTCAGCAGCTGCCAAGTGCCTGTAGCTCTTCAACTTGGGTTTGAGGCCTTATGAGCCCTTCCCCCATCCATACTGGAATGTTGACTGGTGTAGTCTTGTACAGATCTTGTGCAGGCAGCCATATTGTTTTGAGTTCATGGGTACAACATCACTTTCATAGCAGAAGGCACTCTCTCAGAGCAGTCTTCTTCCCCTGTGTCCTCTTGCTCTTACACTCTTTCTGTCCCCTCTTCTTAGATGTTTCCTGAAACTTGAATGTAGAAATCGTGTTATAGATATCCCATCTGAGGACTGGAACTCCATGGTCATTGCTCTCTGCACTTTGACCAGTTGTGGTTCTCTGCTGGTGGGGGGAAAGAGTTTCTCTGATGCAGAGTGAGAGATGCACTCATCTATGGATATAAGGAAGCCTTTTTCCTGACAGCTAGTTCTTTTAGAGTCAAAAAGTGATGTGCAGTGGATCTCCCTGGGAAGGGGAAAGAGAAGAGATCTCCTGGGTGGATGGGGGGGTCTAGTGAGGATGGGAACTTGGATCAGGTTGAGAGGTGGATGGAGGGGGAGAATACTGAAAGAGATGACTGGAAAGGGGGCATTTGGGGATCAGGTAGAAACCTGATGCAAGGGAATCTCCCATGAATCTACAAGGATGACCCCAGCTAAGAATCCTAGCAATAGGGGATACATAGCCTGAACCGGCCATCTCCTGTGATCAGATTGATGACTACCCCAATTGTCAATGGATCTCTGCATCTGCTTCCATCAGTCACTGGATGAGAGTTCTTTCATGACAGTTAAGGTGTTCGGCCATCCGATCACCAGAATAGGTCAGCTCAGTCACTCTTTTGACCATTGCCAGTAGTCTATAGTGGAGGTATCTTTGTGGATTTCTGGGGACCTCTCTAGCACTCTGCTTCTTCCTATTCCCATGGGGTCTTCATTTATCATGGTATCTCTTTCCTCGTTCTCCCACTCAAGTACCATGCAGGCTTCCAGGGGAGAAAAATTATCAAAGGCTCTGCACTACTGTAAATCTTGCTAGTTATGAAATAACAACTGGCCTGACAAGATAGTCCAACAGTGTACTAATAACTTGGTATAAATAACAGCTGTCTGATTGGACTTAAGGTCTGCTCAATAGGAGGGAACTCATGCTTAGTACTGTAAACCTAGCCAAGAACCCATGACTGGAGACTATGGTGATATTTTATTTGTACTAAAATGTTATTTGTATGTTAATAAATAAAGTTGCCCGGGGGTCAGAGCTATTAGCAAGCCATAGGAAAGCCAGGCGGTGGTGGAGCATGCCTTTAATCCCAGCACTTGGTAGGCAGAGCTAGGTAAGTCTCTGTGTGTTCAGGGATATAGCCAGCATTGGATACACATGCCTTTAATCTCAATACCAACCATAGAAGACCTGGAGGTCTGTACAGACAGGCAGTGAAGGAGGCGGTCATGTGGTTGGGTTTACAACCAATGAGAAGGCAGAACAGGAACTCTATATAAAGACTTTAACACAGGGGTAGCTCTGGTTCGGAGAGGTAGGACCACCGCAGGAGGAAGAGTAAGGTTTTAGCTCTTAGCTCTGACCTCTTGGCTTTCTTCTTTGCATTGGTTCTGTGTTTCTTATTTAATAAGATGGTTGGTTACATCTACAGGAGACCATAGAGGAGAACCTGTTCCTACCATTCTGCTGAACTGATATATTTTCATATTGAACTATCTTCATATTATTGGTATTTCTCATTCATGAATTGAATGATAAATGTGGTAGTATGCATATGCAAAGTTCATATTTCTTCAACTCTTGATAATTATCATTATCTGACAAGGTTCTGGAATCCATTCTATTCTTAACATATGAATGCTAGGTAAGAGATTCAGCTTATGGCTACATTCTTGTTGCCTAGCTCTTGCCTACTGCTCTAACACAAAGCTATATCCTCAACCCTGAAACCATATTTTTAATTCCCAGTTAAGCTAAAGAACAAACCCCCATGTGCCAACAAACAAATAAAAGCCAGTTTTTGGACTACTGGACACAGATACACATCTCCAGGGCTGAGCTAGTGGCATAAAACCATCCCTATGATCCAAGATGAAGAATCAAATCAAGTCCAAAAACTGGACATAGTCCCTTTAAAGAAAGGTAACCACTAGGAAGGGGATTCCTGTCCTTTGTCAAAAAGTGAAAATTGAATGTACAAAATTAGGTTACCACATTGAACCATCAATATAAATAGAACTACCTACCTTTAATAAACTGGAACTCCTAGGTCTGATCTTTCCCTAGGGATGGGAAAAATGTTTCTAGCACATTGGAATATGAACATTCTTTAGTGAGAAACTTACTTAAAACTGATCTTAACCCTGAAATTTACAAGGCCAAATCAGAAGGAAATGTTAAACTCTCTACTTTTAAAATCTACTTGATCTAGGGTATATGGAAGAATCTTATGAAAGATAATGTTCACTGAAGATGAGCTTACAGAATAATAAAGCTAGCATACAGGGGCATTCTGTGCCCTATATGTTTGATGCTATTAATGAAATTATCCATTGCAAAGAACGACAGTGCAATCAAACATGTATATAAGGAACCATCATTTCTCTTCTCTTGCCCTTCCCTTTCCTCTTTTTGAGCTAATTAAAAAATATTTACACCTTAAGTTTTACTTATTTTTATTGTTTGAGAAATTCATACATGCATATGGTATATTTTGATCGAACCCATCTCCCATTTCCTTGCCTCTACCAACTCCCCTCTCCCCACCGTGACCTTTCCTTCACAATCTCATGTGTTCATTTGTCTAACCCACTGAGTCTACTAAGTGCTACTTATATGTGCATGAGCTTAGGCCCATCTACATGGGCAGCCTCTCAGGGACCACATCCCTGAAGAAAACTGACTATCAGCCAGCAACCATTAGTTGCCAATATCTCCTCAGCTGTGGGTGGAACTTCATGAGCCCCTCGTGTAGCTAGAGTTTTCCTGCCTGGCCCACAGTCAGGACAAATCTCTCTCACCTGCCAATCCCACAGATGCTCAGATCCAACCAAGTAAACACAGAGACTTATATTGCTTACAAACTGTATGGCCATGGCAGGCTTCTTGCTAACTGTTCTTACAGCTTAAATTAATCCATTTCTATAAATCTATACCTTGCCACGTGGCTCGTGGCTTACCGGCATCTTCACATGCTGTTTGTCATCATGGAGGCTGGCAGTGACTCCTTCCGCCTTCCTGTTCTCTCAATTCTCCTCTCTGTTAGTCCCGCCTATACTTCCTGCCTGGCCACTAGCCAATCAGTGATTTATTTATTGACTAATCAGCAACACATTTGACATACAGAACATCCCACAGCACTTCCCCTTTTCTCTTTTTTTCAAAAAGGAAGGTTTTAACCTTAACAAAGTAAAATTACATACAATTTGGGAATTTGGGCATACCTTCTCTTACTACTTCCTGCTGGAGGGGGGCACTGTATCTTATGGGGAAACAAAGAAAATTTTAGAATTATGGAATAGTCCATGAGGGTGTATTGTCTGAGCCAGTTGCCTTCAAACCATTCTGGATGTTGGATCATCTGGGCCATGGTGTCATCGGAGACGTTTCGGGGGGTCTTGGCTGGTCAAACCTGATGTATCTTAATCTGGAACAAATCCATAGCCTTTGGCTTTCTGTGGGAACAAAAGCAGAGACTCTTTTCCAAAGCAACATATCCTTATATCCAAATTTTGAAGTCAAGGTACCTTTAAAATATATATTTTGGCATAACTCAACAGCTTTTACATCAAATGTTTTTCTGCAGTTAAAAATCCCAAAGACAACACAATCCAGATTCTCTGTGTAATATTCATCTTCACGTGGCTTATTTTTTATATTAATTTTACTGTCTCTTTAAAGACTTTATTTTTTAAAACTATGTATTTGTTTTTATAACTGTATATATCACCTTTTTTTGTCTCTTTTAAGCCTACGTATATTTTACACACATTGTAAACTATTACATCTGAATCTGTCTTGTGAATCTATTGCTTTAAACTGCAGCAATTGTGACTGCTGGCTCCACCCACCTCAGCTTCCCAACATGGTGGTGTTACCTTCACCACCAGCTCTGGGAGCTATCGTGGGTCTATGCTTTTATCCAAGCAGCGTGTAGCCCAAAAACCTCTTTTTTGTTTTGTACTAGCAAAGGCTAAATCCACCACGCAGCTTAATGTGCCACTTGCAGAGGCCTCATTCCCGCCATACTGCAGATGGAGCATGCACACTAGGAACCCGCCAGTAGCTCAAACCATCAGCTCATTTGAGAGAGACAATTAGGAAGCTGTTTTTAGCTCCATTTTAGAATCTTTTTTCTCAATTTTTAGGTGGAAACTCTTGCCACCATGTTGGACGCCATTTGTAGCTAGAGTTTTCCTGCCTGGTCCACAGTCAGGACAAATCTCTCTCACCTGCCAGTCCCACAGCCGCTCAGACCCAACCAAGTAAACACAGAGACTTATATTGGTTACACACTGTATGGCTGTGGCAGGCTTCTTGCTAACTGTTCTTACAGCTTAAATTAATCCATTTCTATAAATCTATACCTTGCCACATGGCTCGTGGCTTACCGGCATCTTCACATGCTGTTTCTCATCATGGCGGCTGGCAGTGTCTCTCTTCCGCCTTTCTGTTCTCTCAATTCTCTCTGTTAGTCCCGCCTATACTTCCTGCCTGGCCACTGGCCAATCAGTGATTTATTTATTGACCAATCAGCAACACATTTGACATACAGACCATTCCACAGCACCCTTCCTCTCCACCCTGGTATTTTTGTCTAGATTGGTCCACTGCAGGTCTTATGTGTGCAGTCACAGGCACTGTGAGTGGATTTGTACAATTATCTTATCATATCTAGAGGATAGTTTCACTGCAGTTGTCCACTACCTCTGGCTCTTCCCGTCATTTCTCCACTTCTGTAGCAACAATTCCTGAACTTTTGAAATGTCCCATTTAGGGTTAAGCATTTCCTAGTCTTTTATTCTCTACAAATCACCATCTGCTACAAAAAGTTTCTTTGATGAAGGTTGAGTGATGTGCCTATCTGTGTGTATAAAGATAAGAATTTAGCTGGGCATGGTAGCACAAGCCTTTAATCCCAGCACTCATAAGGCAGAGGCAGGTAGATCTCAGTGAGTTCAGTTCACCTGGTCTACAAAGTGAGTTGCAATTCATGACTGTTACACAGAGAAACCCTGTCTCAACCTCCCCACAGGCACACAAAGAATTTAGAGGGCGGTTAATTACTATGTCCATTTAGCAGAATAATAGTATTAGGAGCTCTCCTATGGCCTAGCTATCCACAGGTTTCTGTACTCGTTAACAGTATCACTCATGAGATCTGTCTTGTGGAGCAGGCTTTAAATCCAATCAGTAAGCAATTGGTTATTCCCATAACATTACATCTGTGGGGGTATCTTGCCAGGCCAGCTGTTATTGTAGCTTGCAGAGTTCACAGTTGGGTAAGACTGTTGATTACTTTTCTTCCCCTGTATCATTCACAGAACCTTCCAGTACTATGAAAACTAGCCAGTAGTGATGAAGCTTCCAGATCAATACCAGCTTGATTTCTTCAGGTTCTATGACTCAAGTATGTACCTTTAGTAATAGAGTCTCACCATCAAGTTCTGGAGGGTAATCAAGAATAATGAAAATAACCTGTAATGTTGGGGAGGTCTATGGAACCCCACTAACAAACGACTCAAAAACAGGTAACCATTGTTTGGCACTGGGCTTTTTAGTTGCTAGACTATAGTGTCTGTGGGAGATATGGTCCCCTTATATAGAGTAACTTTCTTTAAAGGCTTTTCATATAAATGCTTATATAAATGTTGCAGGAAGCTTCCACAGTAGTAGGTTTCCATATGGCATGTTCAGAGGTCTTTAGTCTTAGTGATTCCTACCCATACTCCCTGTTTTACCCTGTCCTTCCACTCCTACCCAATTTAAACTTTCTGGTTCCATTGTTCACTTTTCCCCTTTGTATTGACATAACGATGTAAGAACTGTGTGACACAAGCCACTTGTGCTAACCAAAATGACCAACAGTGTGATGGGGTGTGGGGGTTAGAGATTCCATTCAGTTTTATCAAGTCATACTTATATAATACAATCCCAATAGAAATTTTGGTCACCAAAGTTCAGAAAATAGTCTTGAGCTGACAATTGGCACATAATATTATTGGCAATACTCTGATTACTTTTTGACATCAATGTGTGCTGACAACTATGGGAACTTCATGTTTGAAAGTATTTTGGACATTCTCACACTGCCTTATTTGGTTGATTATACTATGTCCTTTTCTTATAACAAATGAGGCTAAATATGATCAATTTCAGTGAGTTCTGTGTATGAGGATGTGTGTTTGATGAATGTGATACAAGTTTAATTGTCATGAACTGAAGCCATACAAACTCTCTGCTTATCATCCTGCCCACTCTTTAGTAAGTGAGAAAAGGTACAATATTTAGCCACCCATTACATGGATACTTGGGGCTTAGCACCATGGGGCAGCTCTGGAGGAAAAGCATAAAACACATATTTCAGAATTATCCCACAAAGGGTACAAAGTTATAGGATTTTAGTAAAGCCATATAATTTCTAATGGGAGTATAATTATAATAAGATTTTCATAAGGCTGATCTCATATTTGATTGCTGGCACGTCTGACCTCTGCATCAGACAGAATTATTGTTGGTGGTGGGGAGGTGGCAGGATCTTAAGATTTGTAGATGAAGGTATAGGACAGTGGAGAGAACACACTGAAAAGATGAAACTTAAAGGTCACAAGAAGTGGTACTGCGAGTCTCAGCTATATAAACACTCTGAACTGCGCCTCTGCCCTTTCATTCTCTTTGCCTATGCGGGGGTAGAGTGTGTTTAGGGACTAGAAATCTGTCTCAGGAACACATTTTTATATTTCATTTTCCCTCTTGACTCTTCTCTTTGCTAGTCCTAGTGAGCCTTTGCTACCTTTAGTCAGCACTGATTGGTCTGTTCTTCTAGATCTTTCTCTGTCTAGGATGAAACTTTCAGGGCTTTGGTTTTGATATCCAAACACCTACTAAAAAAAGAAAATATTTTCTCTCATAAACAACATCTCTACAAAAGGCTTCAGAAGCCTTTTTGTAGCACAGAATAATTCTCATCTGTATTTCTGTTCATTTTAGTAAGGAAAGAGCTGTAGGTTAAAAAGAGGTTACTACTAATGAAAGCATACTGATTTATATTGCAAAATATTGTCCTGATGTTTCATATATTCGAGCATTGTGTTTCACAAATCAATTTTAATTCTGCTTTGAGTCTCCATAACCACTGAAGAGATCATTTCAATCATTACTGCAATAACTCCTTTCTTACTGTTTTATGAGAATCCAGGCACCTTATCAGAAAGTGTAGAAGGGCCCTATGTAGCTAAGAATTTGACTTTTCCAAAGGAGTAGCCTGCTTTTGTCCTGACTTCTAGAGGTAAAATAAATGCTTGGAATTTCTGGAGTGACTGGAGTGTTTTTGTTGTCTATGATGGTCCGTATGGGCTGTAACTGATAATCTGCACTAAGGATATAAGTTCAGAATGTGGCATGCCACATCAGATAGTCTTTCTTTGGAGGCTGACCTAACAGAAATGACCAACAGTGTGATGGGATGTGGGGGTTAGAGATTTCATTCAACTTTATAAAGTCATACTTACATAATACAATCCCAATAGAAATTTTGGTCACCAAAGTTCTGAAAATAGTCTTGAGTTGACAATTGGCACATAATATTATTGGCAATACTCTGTGATTATTTTTTGACACCAGTGTGTGCTGACAACTATGGGAGCTTCATGTTTGAAAGTATTTTGGACATTCTCACACTGCCTTATTTGGTATATTATACTATGTCCTTTTCTTATAACAAATGAGGCTAAATATGATCAATTTCAGTGAGTTCTGTGACTTTTTTTTTAAATTAGTGAATTATGGAACCCAAGGGTGGTTTGGTGAAAAATCTGGAACTTGTAGTTGATACTAGAGTAGAACTTTGGGAAGATTTGGCAATCTGGAAGTCTGTGCCCTTAGCCTCACTGTTTGAGTAACTGTGTGCAACCCTTTGCCTTCAGTTATTCATGGATGATTGGTCTGTTGTTAAAATATGAATTTTCTTTGACATACGACAATTCTTTGCTTTCATCTTCTGCTCGGGTCACAGAATTCAGAGGTGAAACTTCATAACTGGGGTTTATTCTTTCTATATATACTTTGTGCTGACTCCCTTGAATATTTCTGTGTCCTTTAGACTCTGCCAAATACCCACCCCCTCTTTCCTTATCATCAAAAATTATTCATAGAATATGCATATTCAGTAGCACAGTTCACAATAGCCTCAAAATGGAAACAATCCAAATGTCCATCAAAAATAGAATAGATAAATTGTGGTATAGTTATAGAATGGGATATTATACAGCAACATGAATGAACAAACTAAATAATACCAATGACACAGATGAATTTTATAAACATGTTAAATGAAAGAAACTAGAAATAAGAGTATTAATTGTATGGTTTCATACAAGCCAAACTAATCTGAAGTATTCTAAGTCAGGATAATGGTTATTCAAAAGTACAATACATGTAAGGAAGCCTCTGAGATTCAAGAAACATTCTCTTTCTTGATGTAGATATGTCTTATATGTATGTGATCACTTGGAGAAGGTTAATAGAGCTGTAAATGTAGGATTTGTGAATTTTTTTGTATTAGTGTTATACTCAAACAAATATATATAATCATAGCACCCCTCTATCCTTTTGCCTTTAAGGATACTTGTTTTTAGTGAACTCAGAGTTTAGAAAAAATTTCAGGATGAGAGGTATCACGTATGAGTCCTGCCTAAAGTGATCAACATGTCCAGGCTTGCCAGGGAATTTCCTGATTTTATCACTGAGAGTTCCATGTGTTAAGAGCTATTCCCACACTTAAAATACTAAGCAAAGTAGAATAGTTGGTGGTGTGGTTTGAATATGCTCCTCAGAGTTCTTGTGTTAGAAATTTACTCACCAGTTTTCTATATTGACAGTATATAGAAGTGGGCCTTCGGGAGGTTACTACGGTTAGAAGTTATAAGAGTTGGGTCTCCATTACAGAATGAGTGGCCTTATAAGAAGAGGAACAGAGGCTTGAGCTTACCCAGTCTCTTTCACCATGTGATACATTCTCCAATGCTATAACATAGCCAAAAGACCCTCACCAAATGGCTGATCTTGATATCTGACTTTTTATTGTGAATTGTCCAGTTTGTGGTATTTTATGATAACAGCAAAAAGGTGGAGTAAAGCAGTTAGTCAGTCACCTTAGTTGTTTCCACAAATAAACTGTAAGTCTCCTCTGGAAAGGTATGTAAAACAACTGATTAACCTGAAATGGGGATGGGAAAAAATGGAATGGAAGAATATACATGATGATCTCAATATTAACAACTATTTGTAGTTCACTCATCACAAGCAGCAAAATCTCGCTCTGGGAAATTAGAGGCTTAGTGTATCACTTTAAAGAGTCAGAATCCACATTAGCATAAAAGCTTGAGTCACGTGCACACACACACCTACACACATACAGCCATTGTCTGAAGCTAGATCCAGAGGGAGATGTTGAGTCTGAAAGTTTACTTTTAAAAAGGTCAAGTTATTCTCCCTGAAGTTCTTACAGACAAGTGATTTTAGAGATAGAGTTCCCTTGAGCTCTAAAGGAAATGCTGTTATAATACAAATAAACCTTCATGCAACTGAGCTGTGACATTTGATACCAGAGAGAATATGACTGAAAATACATAACACCGTTCTGGCTTTTCTCAAATGAAAAGGGAATTGTCAGAGGCAACTATAACTTGCAAAGACAAAACCCAAATCATGTGAATTTCCACTTATAGTTCAAAATAATGATGATGGTGGTGACAGGATAGTAGCAGTGGGCTGCAGAATAATTGCCACAAACAGAAATATTATGTTTAATTGCCAAACGTTTCCAAAGTGGAAAACTAAAGATAAAAAGGAGAAAGAGGACTCAGTTTAAATTAACTTTAGCTAATGTCTCTTAAAGTGTTATTTCTTTAAAGTCTTCTATTACACAATGATTAAATGTGCTCCCACATAGCTCTGATTAAAAACACTTTGTGGGACTCAGCTTTCCAATTCCAGTTCTATTGCACTTAACGTCCCCTCCAAAATTGCTTTGGGGAAAGCAATCTCGTATCAAGGAAATGAATTCAAAAGTGTTTCCCTACAAGGGCTGAGGGAAATTCTCACCTTCAGTCCACACCTTGGCAAATAGCAGGCTTCAAATTGCTTTGGAAATTTTGCAAAATAAATTCAAGAATCTTGATACTGAATAAGGTAATCTTTAGATAGTTCATATAGATACATAATCTTACAACTATTATTACTAATATTCTTTAGCAAAATACACCTATAACCAAGGAAAACTCTCTGAACAGGGTGCTTTGTGTTTACTTTATTAAAAAAATAGCATTCATTAATTCATTGAGAATTTCATACAATGTATTTTGATCATATTTACTGCCCTCCAAATCCTCTCAGATGCGCCCCCACCTCCCCACCCACTCAACTTTGGATTGTTTCTCTTTTCTTAAGCTTATGGAGTTCAATTTGTGTTGCCCATATACTCCTGGGTGAGGCCCTGCTCTAGAGAGTAGTCAACCTACCAGGGATCACACTCTCAAAGAAAACTGACTGTCCTTCTCCCATCAGCTATCAAACGCCAATAGCTGCCCATCTAGGAGTAGAACTCCACGATTCCCTCCGGGTTATAATTTTGTCTGGCTTGAGTTTACACAGGTTTTGTGCATGCTGTTAGAATCACTGTGAGTTCATATGTTCATATGTGAATCTGTGTCTGAAAACCAGTTTCCTTGAAGTCTTCCACCACCTCTGACTCTTACAATCATTCCATTCCTCTTCCATGATGATCCTTGAGCATTGCTGGGTGAGGTGAGATATAGATGTCCTGTTTATGACTTAGCACTCCGCAGTTTCTTATTCTGCATGTTGACAAGTTGTAAGCATTTTCTTTTATAAAAATACCCCTTTCAGAGGTCATACTTGAAATTTTTGCCTTCAGAACATCTAAATATTGAGCATACATAAGTTAGTATTCAGCCACAGACCAAAAACAATTCTCTAAAAGTTCCTGGATCTTTTCTATCTTGTCCATTCTCCCCCAGTACTTTGGTCATTACGCACAGCACCCTCCACTAGCCAATCTTTCTGGACTTATGGGCAATGATGTGTATTGGTGCAGCTTTCTTGGCTATGTAACTACTGGGGAATAGAACCCACATAACTTCTTTTACAGGTGGCTGCATTATTCTTTTCTCTAAATGGATTGTCTTACAAAAACCATAGTTCAGCATAATTCCATGGAACATGATTCATCTATATGACACAAGAAGTGCTACTCACTTGAGTTGGTTTGGTGTCTGGGTCCTGTCTCACCCTCGATCCTGTTTGCTGAAAGAAAGACCAGCCACCTGTTCATATTTTCCTAAAACCACAGCACCTATGATTTTTTAGGTTTGCCCATCAATAAAAATGGTTTTGGTTCATACCTTGAATGCATCTTTATTTATAGAATGCATATGTATCCATGTACATATACATATACCCCATACACAGACTCAATAACCTTTAAAAGTTTGAGCCAATGAAAGATGCATAGGTTACCACATTGGAAAAAAAGGCTGAAGTTTGCATCAAAAAGAAACTATCTTGAATTTAAATATACAAATAAGATCACACAATTCAAATTTAAGAATACCTCCAAGATTATATATAAGAATGGAAATGTGTTATGCTGCAGATTTTAAATGGAGAAGAATAAAAAAGCATAGACTACATGAATACTAGTCAAAGTGAGGCTGGAGCAATTATTCATTCTAATTTCATAATGTTGTTAGCGACAACTATCATTAAAACAACTTAGGGGAGGAAATAGTATATATCATCTTATAGGTTGCATACAGTTCAGAAATTCAGGGCAGGAGCTCAAGTAGGAACTTAAAGCAGAAACCATGGAGGAATACTGCTTGATGGCTGGGCTTGTGGCAGGCTCATGCTTAGTTAATTTTATTATATACCCAGGACCACGCATCTAGGGAATGGTGTTGCCCGCAGTGGGCTAGGCCCTCCTCCATCAATTAATTATCAAGAAAATCTACTACAGGCGTGCCCAAAAGGCAAACTGATCTACACAATCCCTCAATTGAGACCTCCTTCTCAGGTGATGCTAGGCTGTATCACATTGACAGATAAAGCTAAGTAGGACACTATTAATAACAAAGATTAGTATCAGGGATAAAGAGGGTCATTTTACAATGCTAAAAGTCAATTCTTGAAGTGTAAAATTATCATGAAAGTTTATTAACTTAAAAGAGTTTCAAATTATGTGAAGGAAAAATAAAACCTAATAGAATTGATAGGTAAAATGGATAATTCTCCTGTATGATTAGCAATTTAAATACTACTTTTTCAGTAACAAATAGAATAAATAAGCATAAAACCAGAAAATATATAGGAAATTTGAACACTACTAACATGATCTAATTAATATTCATCAAATTTTTTCATCAACTAAGAACAGAATACATATAGAACATATTATAACATATACAACATTTACCAGGGTTGAACATATTCTGGGCCATAGTCAAGTCTCCATATATTTTAAAAAGTACAAGTTATACGCTATGTTCTATGACCAAAATGGAAATGAGTTAGAAAACAATGAGAAAAAAAAAGACCTCTGAAAAGTCACTAAATAGCATAACTCCAAGTAATACATACATAGATCAAAGAAGTCAAAGGATAAATTGGAAAGTATTTTGGACTCTAAAGTGAAAGTATGGCAAATTAAAATTTATGGCATGCACCTAAAGCCATGCCTGGGAGAAAATAAGTTACAATACAATATCAGAAAAGACATCTCAGATCAATAGCACTAGTTATCTTCCATGGCAGGCTAGAAAGTTATTGACTCTATGTATGACATAGGAATTCTTCTTTGTGTTCACTTCTTGGAGATTCTTGCTCAGATTCTGACTATTGACCTCTTTCTCTAACTGCCAATGAAAAATAGACCATATCCCTTTATTTCTTCATTCCCTCTCAACTATAATGTAAGGTCCTATACCCAAGTAACTTCCTGCTAGAGACTTGAGTAGAAACCAGGTTCAGGCTTAGTAGAAAGGACACACAGAGAAGACCATTGAAACCAGAAAAAACAGTGTTCATTATTTGCTATCCACTAATGACACAATCCACCTCTATTGGGTTCAGATGTCCACTTTGAGGAGGCCAAAGCAGTTTAGAGTACATCTTTATCACTTTATGCTATAATAAAAGTTCCACATATTGAGAGAGTTAACAACAGAGGTATGTTTTTTCACAGTTTCAGGGCTAGAAAGTTGAAGATCAATGTGCCAGCCTTTTTAGTTCCTGGCCAGGACTTTCTCCATGGATTTTAGATAGCCACCTTTTCATCATGTTCTCACATGGGCTTTACTCAGTGTGTGGATGGAAAGGAATGATCTCTTCTTCACCTCCTCCCCCTTCTTCTCTTCATTCTGCTCTTCCTGCTTGCCCAACTTTCTCTTCTTCCTTCTCTTCCTCTTTCCTCTCTTCTTCCTCTTTCTCCTCTTAACACTGTCACCATTATACCCTCACTTTCATGATCTCATCCAAAGCCCCATCATCAAATACCATCATATTGGAAGTTGTGTCTTCAACATATGGCCTCTAGTGGTATACCAATATTTGGTGCACAAGCATTCACTCCTAGTAAATAGCTTTCCCAGAAATTATATGCTGCTGGTGGAAAATTCTGGATTTGGTACCAACATACTAAGGCTAATGCAACAAAACCTAACTACAACTTTCCTTTTTTTTTATTTTTAGTAGTACTTGTGCTCAAAACCAAATCCTTGCTTACAGTAAGCACTATCCACAGAAGATGACTTTCTAAAAACTAAACACATCCTTACTGCTAAATTCTTTCAAGTCTTGCCTTTACGAACCAACAGCTAATGACTTTAGACAAGTTATGTCTCTGAATCTCAGTATCTACATTTGTAAAATGAAAATAACAACAGCATCCTGGTTAGCCCTGGTTGTCAACTTGACACAGTTTAGTGTCATCCTAGAGAGGAAGTGACAATTGAGGAATTGCCTACATTAGTTCCATCTGTGGCCATGTCTGCAAAGAATTGTCTTTATTGTTGATTCATATAGGAGGGTACAACCCATGGTGTCCAGAAACATTCCTCCAACAGGTGGTCCTAAGCAGTCTAAAAGCAGCTGGCTAAGCATGAATAAGTCAGAAAGTGAGCCAGCAAGCAACATTCCTCCACGGGATCTGATTCAAGTTTTTGTTTAAGTTCCTGCTCTGATGTCCCTCAGTGATGGATTGTGACCTAAAAGTATAAGCCAAATAAACACTTTCCTCCCCAGGTTACTTTTGGTCAGAATATTTTATCACAGGAACAGAATGAAACTAGAACAAATAGAAACCACTTATCAAGCTTTTTGTGGAACTAAAAGACTCTGTATCTAAGGAACACTTGAAAATGCTTATTTTGGTACTGTTTCCAGTCATCTGGATCAGTGTCTCCTTGACCATCTTCTATCAGGGACAGCCTATCACATAACTATGCTCTCACAATTTATGCTCTGACTCTTTTCCTCGGTTATGGCTATTTGGAGACACTAAATGGGGTTAAATATCTTTTAATCTAGTATAGAGGCTTTCATGAGTTTAAAGTTCAAATTATATAATCCTATTATGTCTTCTTGTTAGCCTTGAAAAAAATCTAACATTTTTTAAAATTTCTTTTGCTGAATGTTTCTTAGTGCATTTAAGAATTATTAAAAAGAAAATCCAGGCATGATGGTTCATGGCTGTAATCCCAGGGAGCAAGGGTGTGCTTTTGAGGTCACAGTGAAAATTTTTTTCAAAAATCTTGGACTTGCCTCTACTGAATGTACCTCCACATGGGAGGCCTTGCCTTCTTTGGGGGGGAAGGGGTGGGAGTAGATTGGGGAGGGAGAGGCTGGGGGATGGGAGGAGGGAAGAGGGGGATCTTTGATTGGTGTGTAAAATGAATGAAAAATTTTTATTAATAATAATAATAAAAAGAAAACCCACCAACCAAACAACAGTGGCAATACAAAACAAAGAAAAACAAAAACCAATCAAACAATCAAAGAGTGCCAAAGAAAGTAAATTTTAGAAATATAGTAAATATCTATTGAGTCTAGGTACCAGGTATGTAGCAGTGAGCAAAGCAAACAACCTCTCCCTATATTTCATAGTAGTATAGTAACTATATAGTTGTATAGATAACTATATGACATATATGCCTTAAAGTCTGTTGCTTTGTTCCAGGACTTCTGCTTAGGATGGTCCCTGTTTCCCTTCCTAACTACAAATTGCTACTTAGTTTGTATTTTGACAGTGCAGACCAGTGAGGGTATCTTTAGCACTTGAGTCAAGTTAATCTGGAGTACATCTATGAGAAGAAATGAACATCAAGGAAATTACATATAACAAAGCAAAGGAGCATGCTGAGAAGAGAGAAGATAATATTTGTAACAATCATGAATTTTTCATGTTCTTTAAAGGATTTTCTCGTAATGTAATAGTAATAAGAAACATCATGCAGAATTTGGAAAATTATAAACTCCAAATACACATTTAATATATCTAAAAGAAGATAAAATGATTTCAGAAGTATCTTCAATAACCTGCAAGCACACTGGCAAGTCATAACGGTGCATAGGTTTGATCATTTTGTATGTTTTAAAGTAAGCATATGTTTTGCTTGACTTTCAAAAATCAAGTTCTTCATTTGTTTTTTGACAGGACCCATAAATTCAGTTCCATTGCTAGTTACAATATATTCTTTAGGCATCCAAATGAGTCATGCAAAACTAGCAAACATTTAGCTATAATTTTTTCATGTGGAGGAGGCTGTCTGGATTTCCTTTTTACAGTGAGTTCTTTCATACCGTACAATATGGCAATCTGAGGGTGCCAGTTTTCCATTTCACTGGCCCCATGCCTTCTACAAGTTGCTGACTCACTGGATGGAGTAGAATAAAGAATCAGATGATTTGTGGCAGAGACTGCTAGTTTTCCTCCAATATTCATTTTATCCTTTCCCCAAGGAATTAGAAGTTTTCTCTCTGCATAGCGTCAAAAAGTTAGCAATGTCTTCAAAGAAAGCTCACAGATATTGGAAGCCACAGCACTGGGACAAGTTAAATAGATAAAAAATTTGGGGGGAATATATGCTGGATCTTGCCAGTTCCGGCAATATCCTATAGAAGAATATACTCTGCTCCCTTCTAGCCAGACCAACCTCAATGAAAGAGAATATAGCTCGGTCAGGAGTACATCCTTCGCCTGTGGCCTGCAATGTCAGAGCCCCAAGTAATTGCAAAAGCCAACTACTTGCTACTGCTTGCTGTGCCTCCACAGTGAATCAATTTATAAAGGCTTCAAAACAGGGGGCCTTAGCAAATGATAATGGTACTCCTCAAGCCACTTTCCTTCTTGACCAGTAAATGAGAGTAAAGGTTAGAAAAGGCCATCTAGAGATTTGAACTTCTCAGCCAGACTCATTAAGGAAGACCTTCAGGAAGTAGCAATTAAGTTGAAGAAAAGAAAGTAAGTGACACAGAGATGGCGACATAGCAAGAGAATTTGCCTCCGAGAGATCTTGGGTCGGGATTACTTCTATATGAAACTGACAAGCAGCAAATAGACTAGAATTCTATTATGTTAGAAGGGATCCAAAAGGCAAAGAAACCAAAAGTTGGCCTACAAATTTTTGTGATGATTAGAGCCCCCCACAAATATTATTAGCTCCCTATAAGTGCTCAGCAAGAAATAACTTGTCAAAGCTGTGCAATCACCAAAGAAAGCCCAGTGCAGATGTGACCTTAGTAATCAATGGCAGTGAACTATCTGGAGGGCAGAAAACAAAGCAAAGGACTGTCAGAAGAGATGTATAACTAAGGAACTTAACACAATACTAGACAAGGGGCTTTTGTGCTTCCAAGTCAATCAGGCCTTACTAATTATTATAAGTCAATGACTTCTGAGTCATTCTACTTCTCTCTTTTCACCATCATTGTTTTGTTCTTTCTACCTTATTCTTACACCAACATTATGTTGTGGATGGGACATAGGCATGTGTTTGCTTCCTTAAAAAAATTAAAATTCAGTATCACTAAGAAACACATCTGACTATCATATAGGGAATCCTGCCTTACTCAGAGGTCCCGTATTGAGAAGCATGCAGTAACAGGATTGTACTTTGGAGTTCTTCCCCTTAGTGACTCTGTGTGTTCAAGGTATAGGAAGAAGGATATGTATAGCTGTTAGCATGGTCATAACAGCCGAATAGCAGGGGCCAATAGTTCTTTCCAAGTATATGCTTGCCTCTTCCATACCCACTGACTTTTGAGCTGCATATCTATCCACCTAAACTTAAACTTCATTTCCAAGTTTGCTTTGTAATTATAGCTTCTCATCAGGATAAATTCTAGTCAATGGGATATCACAAAGTTACACAAAAACACGTGTAACTTCACTGCTGTATTCCTAGCTTTCGGCATAAGACCACATAGTCACAGAGTCCCCTTATTTATTTTTTTTTTGATTGAAGAAATTAGGAAAGAAGGAAAGTAGATATATTACAATGGCATAACTATAGATAATTTGTTTTAACATCTCAAATACTTATCAACATAATTTTACTATCCATCAATGTTTTATTCACAATTTTCTAACCAATTATGTAGTTTTTATTTGTTTTGAAATAGATCCTCATTATGTAGCCCTGGTTAACCTGGAAATTGCCTGTAGATCAGGCTAGCATCAAATTTGCACGAATTCTTCTGCCTTTGCTTCTGCTTCTAATTCCCAAGATTACAGGTATACACCAGAACTAAATAGGCGGAGTATTATAAACTGGGTTTGCTTAAGCCCTTCTTATAGGATTGAAGGTTGCTTTGACTTTTTAATTTTCTTTAGCTGTAACTGTCCAGTGTAAAACAGGAAAAAGAGATATACTCTATGCTCCCATTTGTTTGATGTTTTGAAACAAAGTTTTTGCTGTGTAGCCCTGGTTGACATAAACCTTGAGGTCTTCCTGCCTCGGTTTCCCAAGTTATGGAATTATAGGTATATGCTGTAGTGACTGGTTTTGATACGCTTTCTAATAAATTGTATTTACTGCCTCTTTTCTTTTAGTGTCCCATAATTTTAAATGAAGGTATGCAAAAGAGGTCACAGAATGAAAACATTTATAAGCTTACCAGAATCTCAATCTGTGTATTTTCATTATTGTTTCCAACTAAAATCTTGGCTTATTTAGGAAAGATAGTGTGTTTGAAATACTTGAAAATGATCGTGATTAAATTCAAATATGCACAACACCCCAAATAAACTATAAACATCCAAAAGATCATATGGCTATGTACCATATAACAAGAAGTATGTTTGCCTGTGAGATGCTCAGAAGTCATCTAAGGGAAGCAGATCTATCAAGACATATGCCCATTTAATAGGAAAAACTCAGAAATATGGCCAAGGTCACAGAGATAGTCAAAGAATTGGGGATAGGTTTACGTATCTGATTCCTGATCCAGTGTGAAACTAATACTTAGCCCCACCATAGTTCAAAAGAACTATGTGTGCAGTTTATTAGTTGTCCCTAAGGAATATAGCTATTCTTGCACACAGGATAAAGTCACAGTCCAAGGAACCCGATTTCAAGTGGAAACTATTATGTCAAAGTATATTTAACTATACCTAATCTCTTACAGCACAGGACCCTATAGAGTATCAGCCTTTTCCACCCTTCATATTATGGCTGGCGGGACTTATATGCATTGCTGCTGCCCAGCATGACTAGAGAACATAAGAACCTATGGTTCTAGTACAGGAAAAAAAATCAACATTCAAACATAAAGTACACATTCTCCTGAACAAATACTGCTTTCACAACATCATTACATCAAAAAATTGTAAATTCATAATTGTAAATTCATAATTCAGGTGTTTTATGTCCTCAAAAACCCACTCTCATGCATGTGATTGTAGCAGGAATCTTAAACAGTCTTATTAATAAAAATCAAACCCGGGGCCAGGTATTGGGGTGAACTCTGGAAGATCAGAGAAGCAGAACAAGCCACAGCCACCTCGCCTTGCCAGTTCCTCAGCTGATCCTGTTTCCTCAGACTGGAAGCCTTTGAGTCCTCATCCAGAATGGGTCTCAGCTGAACTCTGCTAAAAGCCTAAAAGCTTAACCAGCCTAGTTCCTGGTTTTCACTCCTTATATACCTTTCTGCTTTCTGCCATCACTTTCTGGGATTAAAGGCGTGTGTCACCATGCCTGTCTGTTTCCAATGTGGCCTTGAACTCACAGAGATCCAAACGGATTTCTGCCTCTGGAATGCTAGGATTAAAGGCGTGAGTGCCACCATTTTCTAGCCTCTGTATCTAGTGGCTATTCTCTTTTCTGACCCCAGATAAGTTTATTAGGGTGCACAATATCTTGGGGAACACAATACCACCACATGTGATGTGTTATTTCTTAACTGTTCTTTCTCATCTCTCTAGGCTTTAATATGAGTCCAAAGACTAAAATGAAAATTTCAAAATAGTTCTTCTGCCATCATGAGTTTCTGATGAGGAGCACAAGAACTAGTCATCAATATAGGATCTTCGTAAGTGCTAAAAGGGAGTATTACTTTGAATGCTTTATATTGTTTATTTCTTTTTTTATTAAGAGATGTTCTATTTATTCTACTTGTCAACCACAGATTCCCCTGTCCTCCCTCCTCCCACCCCCAGCCCTCCCCCTCCAACCCCCATTCCCACCTCCTCCAAGGCAAGGTCTCCCATGGGGAGTCAGCAGAGCCTGGCACACTCAGCTGAGGCAGGTCCAAGGCCCTCCTCTCTGCACCAAGGCTGAGCAAAGTGTCCCAGCATAGGCCCTAGGTTCCAAAAAGCCAGCTCATGCACTAAGGACAGGTCCCGGTCCTGCTGCCTGGGGGCCCCCCAAACAGTTCAAGCTAATCAACTGTCTCACTTATCCAGAGGGCCTGGTCCAGTACCATGGGGGCTCCTCAGCTATTGGTCCACAGTTGATGTGTCTCCACTAGTTTGGCTAATTGTCTCTGTACTTTTTCCAATAGTGGTCTCGATCTCTCTTACTCATAGAATCCCTCCTCTCTCTCGTCGATTGGACTCTTGGAGCTCCGCCTGGGACCCGGCCACGGATCTCTGCATCTGCCTCTATCAGTCACTGGATGAGGGTTCTATGATGTCAGTTAGGGTATTCAGCCATCTGATCACCAGAGTAGGCCAGCTCCGGCACCCTCTCAACCATTGCCAGTAGTCTTATACTTTTTTCTTGATTAAATTGGAATACTGATAAACTTTAAATTTAAAGAATGAAGTGATTATTGTGACTAATGGTTTGAGAGAGTAGAGTACTCATGGCAGGAAAATCATGGTGGAGTTTATGGCAGGAATGTAGCTGAGACTCCTCTCATCTGGACAGACAAGGAAACAGAAAGCAGGTAATTCTGGAGCTAGCTCACTTTATTTTTTATTCAACTCAGGATTACAACCCAGGGAATGGTCTAATTTTATTATTTTTATTTCTTATTTGTTATTTCATGTATAACAATGTGATTTGCAATCACTCTTTCTTTTAATCTTCTTTTAAGACATGGTCTTACTATGTTGCCTACTTGGTCGCAAACTCCTGATTCTCTTGCCTTGTTACTCATTTGTGTGTGTGTGTGTGTGTGTGTGTGTGTGTGTGTGTGTGTGTGTGTGTGTGTGTGTGTGTGTTTTGGGGGGCAGGGTTTCTCTGTGTAGCCTTGCTGTTCTGAAAGTCACTTTGTAGACCAGGCTGGCTTCAAACTCACAGAGATCTGCCTGCCTCTGCCTCCCAAGTGCTGGAATTAAAGGCGTGTGCCACCACCACTCGGCTCATCATTCATTTTTTTTATCATAACTTTCTTGGGGAAAAACTCCTCAGAGAACTCTATCCATCTTAAAACTTTTTCTAACCTGCACTCTCTCAAACCCATCCTCTAGACTCATAGGTTCTACAACACCAAATGCTTGAACTATAGCTTCATTTTCAACATTCTTTGTGCTTACTTGTTTATGTGACATTTTCCTCTAATAGACTGGAAATACCTTGAAGCCAGGGATTTTGTCCTATTTGTCTGTGTATCCTCAGAGCCTGGCTCATGAATGTTTGTTGAACAATGAATGAATCCCTAAGGCTATGAGTAAATGATTCTCGCTGTTTCTGGTATTCCTGGCAGAGAGCTCATTACACTGGGGGAAGAAAGAGCCAAATTCCCTTCTACGCTGGACCAGTTACCTATTACCTTGGGCAATTCTCTTAACCTCAATTTTCATCTGTCAAATGCCTCTTTGTACTGTTACATGTTTACTATGAAAAGGAAACTGTGCTTCACAAAAGCCTAAAGACCATCTGGAAAAGAAAGCAGCTTAAACAAACCAGTTTTATACATATTAAAGAGTTTAGCCAGAGTCTAGCCCAAAATAAAGAATGTGAGGCTGGGGAGATAGTTTCCTGGGTAAAGTGCGTCCTTTACACATTTATATCTCCATCACGCATATACAAAGTAGGCCCAAGAGTAGTGTGCACCCGTAACCCTTGAACTTGTGGGAGGGGTCAGATAGTCAGATCCCAAGGCTCACTGGCCAGCTAGTCTGGCCAAACCTTTGAGCTTCACCTTTAGTGCGAGGGCCTGTCTCAAATAAAGTAGAGCATGATAGGGGACAAAACCTAATGTGAACAACTGGCCTCTATGTTCACACAGGACCAAGCACATGTGTCACACACACATACACATACACACACACACACACTAACACAGAGAGACAGAGTCAGAGAGACAGAGACAGGGAGCTTTCAGCTACAATATTTTGAAAGCAATACTGATACTTAAATCATTGATTTAAGTGATATTTGAGGGGAGAGGTTCAAATCTTACCTGTGTCAAAATTCACTGTATCCTCTTAGGTTTGTCAATTTTATTTATTTTTGTATAATTACTATTAATTTGATTGAGACTTTTTGAGCTCCGCCATCTTGAGAACTTATTGTATGGTGAGCCTTAAGCTCTAGGCACAAATTGGATTCCTTCTTCAATTTTTTAATATAGTGCCTTATTCAAATTCATGTTCTTCAAAGCTCAATTCATTCATTTTTATATTTATCAATTAGTTTTATATTAGTTTGAACTCTCTTATTTACAAATGGTAGAAGTTTATCCCTTGGTACATAAAAGGGAACTGTATTAGTTCATGTAACTGGAAGGGTCAGGGAGATAAGGCTGGTTTTAGGTGTTTCATCACATGGAAGTTCAAATGTTATCCTCCAAATCTTGTTGGTCTGTTAGTCCTTTGATCTCCATCTTTTCAGTTGACTTGTTTGGGTTGAGTCTTTATACAATGTTCCCATTGTGGTGCTGAAATGATTGCAGCCAGTTCCAAATAAATATTACAACCTTTCAGAAAAATGAGAACAAGCTCTTATATGTCCAAACAGAGGTCTCATTGCAACTGCGTCTAAGTTTTGTGCCCACTCTTGAGCCACTTACAGTAGCCTAAAGGATTGGGAGGCTCTGTGTGACCAGGACTAAGTTGGAAACTACTTCATCACAGATGCACATATACCTAGAGATGGTAGTGGTCTTCTCCAACTCTACTTTAGGGAAATTGCTATACAAATACAAATCTGGGGAAATGGTTAGAAAGGCTAGTATATAATAGACAATAAAACATCTTAGTCTGCAATACAACCTTCTTTAGTCTTTGTCCATTTTGTACTACTTAAACAAAATATCTAAAAATGGTTAATTTATAAAGAATAGAAATTTAGGGCTGGTAGGATGGCTCTGAGGGTAAAGGAGCTTGCTGCCAATCCTGACAAGGCCAGTTTGATTCCAGAGAAACACAGTGGAAGGAGAGAACCAACTCTTGCAAGTTGGCCCCCAATAAATAAGTAAGTGTAATAAAAAGAACAGAATTTTATTTCTTATCACTCTGGATGCTATAAATGCTAACATTGAAGAGCCAGTACCTCATGAGGGTTTCTTGCATCCTTACCATGTACAGGAAGTTGTGAAAAGGGGGAGAAATTAGGTCCCACCCTTTTTTGAGACAGAACCTCGATATGCTTTCTAGGCTGGCAGTGAACTCAATATATAGACAAGGCTGCCCTCAAATTTGGGGTGACTCTTTTGCTTTTGCCTCCCAAGTGCTGGGATTAAAGACATGTACCAGGATGTTCCATTTCCAGCTGCCCTTTGTCAAACGAACTATTCCCACATTAGTGACATAAAGGTGAAGCTTTCATGGCCTCATCTCTTAAAGATCCAATCTCTTAATACTGTTAAGATGATAAAGCTCCACATGAGTTTGGCAGGGCATTTTAAAATCATAGCATTCACTGTAAGTATATTTTAGATTGAATTCTCTGGTAGTAGATTTGAGATATAAGAATGCACCCTAGATGCCACTCAACAGAAAAATGGATAAAGAAAATGTGGTACATATACACAATGGATATTACTCAGCTGTAAAAAAACAATGACATCATGAAATATGCAGGCAAATGGATGGAACTAGAAAATACAATCCTGAATGAGGTAACCCAGACTCAGAAACACAAACATGGTATGTACCCACTCATAAGTGGCTTCTAGAAGTAAAGCAAGTGATAATCAGACTATAACCCACAACTCCAGAGAAGCTAGGAAACAAGGAGGACCCCAAGAGTGATGTATGGATCACCTTGGGAAGGGGAAACAGAGGAGATCCTGATGAGCAAACTGGGGATAAGGGGGGCAATAGAGGGTAGGGGATGGGGGATGAGAACATGAGGGAATTGGATGGTTGAGCTGGGGGAGCGATGGAGTGAGAGAGCAATGAAAGATATCTTGATAGAGGGAGACATTATGGGGTTAAGGAGAAACCTGGTACTAGGGAAATTCCCAAGAATCCACAAGGACGACCCCAGATTAGACTACAAGCAATAGTGGAGAGGGTGTCTGACCTAGCCTACCCCAGTAATCAGATGGGTGAATAACCTAACTGTCATCATAGAGCCTTCATTCAGTAACTGATGGAAGCAGATACAGAGATCCACAACCAAGCACCAGGCCGAGCTCTGAGAGTCCAGTCGAAAAGAGGGAAGAGGGATTACATGAGCAAGGGGTGTCAAGATCATGATGGGTAAATCTACAGTGTAGCTGGAGTTTTCTCCAGTCCCACTCAGACCCGCAGCCACTCAGACCCAAATAAACACACAGACGCTTATATTATTTAAACTGTTTGGCCTAATGGCTCAGGCTTCTTGCTATCTAGTTTTTATATCTTAAATTAACCCATTTCTATTAATCTATAAGTTGCCACATGGCTTGTGGCTTACTGGCACTTCACATCTTGCTTCTCATGGTGGCGGCAGTGGCTGGCAGCATCTCCTGACTCAGCCTTCCACCTCCCAGAATTCTCCTCTCTCTTTTTCCTGCCTACACTATACTTCCTGCCTGGCTACTGGCCAATCAGCATTCTATTTATCAATCAATCAGAGCAACACATTCACAGCATCCCTAGCACTACAGAGACAACTGAACCAAGCTCAAAAGAACTCATGAGCTTTAGACTGACAGCTGTGGAACCTGCATGGGACCAGACTAGACCTTCTACATAAGGGAGACAGTTGTCTATTTGATGGGCCCCTGGCAGCGTGATCAGGATCTATCCCTCATGCATAGGCTGGCTTTCTGGACCCCATAACCTATGGTGGGACACCTTGATCACCCCTGATAAAGGGGGAGGGACTTGGTCCTACCTCAACTGAATGTACAGGGCTTAGTTGTACCCCATGGGAGAAAGGGAAGGAGGGGTGGGGGAAACGGGGGGGGGGGAGGAGTCAGTGGAAGGATGAGAGGGGGATCTGTGGTTGGCATGTAAAATAAATTAATAAAAGAATGCAGAGGGTTTATTGAGATATTTTCTTGGGAAATGTACCTGTAAAGTGGTAGGGAAGACATGATTGGACAAAAGACTAAGCCATGATGTGGTTGCAAACAGAAACAATGGACTCTACTGCATCGAGCTTGAAGATGAATGGCACTTCAGAGCTATCCCACATTAAGGCAAAGGTTCCTGGATTTTTTTTTTATTTCCACATCAGCTAGTCATTGGCCATGGGCCACCCACTGTGACAGTGCATATCCATTGTGAGGAAGTTCCTTGAAGGCAAAAGCATTTCTTAGTGAGAGACAAAGATGTAAACTTTCAGGAACCAGTTGTTAAGGACAGTGGCATTGCCCAGAGGCAAGGATTCTGGAAGAGCACCACAGTGTACACTGCACATGTCATTTAGTGTTAGATATAGATGTAGTGAGTTACTCCACAGGAACCCTTTCTAATTCACCTACCTAATCATTAGCTCTTTCTTGCCTTGCCCAAACCAGTGTTTTTTTTTCCTAATCCCATTATTCACCCACTGACTCAAAAGCAAGTCTACCTTGCTGTCCCATTAGAGTAAAACTTGCCTTAAGAAATTTGTGAATCTTTCATCTTAGAAATTAAAGAAAGTAGAAAACTGTTGGCCTATGTATGAAGATTAGTCTAGAACACTGTTGAACTTATCTAGCATTAAGGAGAAAAACAGCACTGCAATGAATGTATTTAAAAGAGATTGAGATGTGTTCTATCTGAAATGTGTGTTTAGAAAAAGAAATTAGGGCTTCAACCTGCCTCAACTGAATGTACCAGGCTTTGCTGACTCCTCATGGGAGGCCTTACTGTTTTGGAAGAGGGGATGGGGCTCGGTTGGGGGGGAAAGCTGGGAGGGTGAGCGGGAGGAGAGATGAGAGGGGGATCTGTGGTTGGTATGTAATATGAATAAAAAATTTCCTAACAAAGAAAAATTTAAAAAAATAGACAATGCTCCTGTTCAAAGCAGTAAGTGGGACATTCTTACCATGCCATATGAAGTACCAACATGGGTTAAACATTTAGGGATGGCATGCCTAGGAACTGCAATTAAAAAAGAAGCATTTTTATGATTTTAAAAATGGCCTTATAGCTATTATCTGATTATTTCCAAGTTCACAATGTTACGATTCAAAGTGGAATGGTAATTCTCAAAGCCCGACATCTTCTTTCACACCTCCCAATGTGAATATTAATGCGGTGTTCAATAAACAGATTGTCTTGTCAAAAAAAAAAAAAAGAAAGAAATCAGGAACTACTTTGTTCTGTTGAAGAGAACTGCCCCTCAAATGGTTTTGTTCCTAATACTAGTTAAACTTTGAATTCATACAAGAAAAAGAAGTTGAACCAACTTAAACAAGAAAAGGAATTTGAACTTTAGTCAAACTTTTCTCAGAGATGGATTCCCACTTCTGATGTGATGGCTTTGATATCAATAAGACAGTGTGGGAACTGATCTTTACCCCATGAATGGGAACATATATAGCTAGAGTGATAGTTGTAGCATTGACAGGGAGGGATGTCAAAGGTGTTATCATGTTTTATAACTGGAATTACTGAAATCTGTGTCTTTTGTCCATCCAGTTTGGGCAGGGGCCTGAAACTATCTCAACTTTTTGGCTTATTCCAAAAACAGCCATTGTAAATGTAAGTGATTTCATATGTCAAGAGGAACATTAATCCATTACCTATCAACAGGTATATGACTCCTAAGTCAGAGAATGAAATGTGATATAATGTTTGTATCCTACTATGAGCCCCCAAGTGAAAAGGGTAGAGTGATACAAAATTGCTGTTTCTCCCTTATCTATCCTTTTTATCTATTTACTAATAATATATTCCTTCCTTTAGTGTCGTAGGCAGATCTACTTTCATGATTTCAGTCAGTTCAGATATAGCCTATTCTAATATGTTCTATTTCATTTTTCTATCAAGCTGAGAAGAAATTTTGATTCTCTCTTTCTCTCCCTCCCATCTTTCATTTGTTAGTTTTTATGGGTTTGTTTTTTGTTTTATTGAGGTATATTCTCACTACGTAACACAGGCTGGCCTTGATCTCATTATCCTCCTGCATCTGCCTGCCAAATCCTGTTGTTACAGGTCTGTACCACAATTATTTCTGCTAAGATGTACTAGGTGAATGTTAGGTGGGAAGCAAAGTAGTTCATTGAATATGTGCAAAGCTTTGTACTATGGGGGTCTCTGTTCTCTTTTGAACATTACTAAATCACAGAGTAAAGATCTATCAATTAAATTGTGCATGTAATATAAAGTTAACATAATAAAACAGGATATTTTAACATAAAGAAATCTATCTGAATGAGACCCTGAGAACTTAAGCTGGGTTGCAGGCAAAAAACAAATAACAAACAAACAAAAAAAACAAACTTGCTAGAAAGAAGATTCGGCCTTCTCTTAGAAAAAGGGGATATACACCCAAGTTCACCTTCCCATGGGCTTTTCTCCTTACAGAGGTTTACAATATCCTACAAACCCTAAAGTCTCAGAAGAGACCTATTAACAACTGTCGTCACAAATTCAAATTTGTAACATCAAACAGCCTGACAAGGACAGGCATCATGACAAGGCTCCTTTTAGGCTTACACAAGATGATCACAGAATAAATGGCTAAGTGATCTTTTAAATGGGATCCAGTCATTCGGTGGGTCCAGGATGGGTTCATTCTCACCAAGGTTCAGTGAAGTGCTTACTAGCATCAGAGACCAATAGTGAGTCTACAACCTAGCACCATTCTCAGGGAGACAAGCCATCCAGTTTGGCAAAGTCATTACTTTGGATCCCTTCCACAGGGTGTGTATGTCTATTGGACAGCAATTCATTCTTTCCAGAACTGATTCATAATGTCAATAAGGGTTGTCCTTCTATATCCACAGTTTCCCCACCATCGAAATAGTTCAAAAGTTTACAATACAGTCACATATTGACATGATATGCTGCACACTGTTGCCTAAAATGAAGGGATTTGTTAGACTACAGAATTGCACGTGACAATGAGAACCACAGCTCTTACCACATACCTCATCACTAAGAAGCAGACAGCTTAATGAAATGGCCCATTCAAAAGACACAGCTATATTTTTTATCTTTTATATAATATCTCATAGAGTTGTTGAGGACACCAAATATTGTGGGCCTCATAAATAGACTTCATTCTTGTCACCATGTGAAATCCTAACTGAGACCAGAAAGATAAATGCTAAGCTGAATCCACTCCAAGTTGCTGCCCACTGCATAATCGACAAATGAAATGATTATTTTAAAGTATTATGTCTTGAAGTGGTTTGTTACATAAGAATAGGTTCTCAATACAACAGGTGTGGCAAACAGTACCCCAAAATAAGATGTGTCTGATATAGACAAAGAAAATACACCATAAATTCTTTCCTATTTTAAAGAGGGATTCTAGGCACTTTTTCACAGGACTCGGGGAGAGGTGGCAAAACCGGTTGTGTGACTGTCACTCATACACTTCCTCCAGCCTAAATAAGAGAAGGCTACAAGGGAAATATTTGTTAACTCTCACATTTGAAGGACTGTTCCAGATTTTCTTTGTGGGGAAGGGAAGGCCACACAAGGTGGCCTCTGAGCTGAATTAGAGCTGTCTTCAAGATGTATCACCCACCAGCTGCTTCATTACTGAACTATAGATATCTGTAGGTCATACCTGATGGGCTTTAGGGAGACCTTGCCACATGTCTTTGGAATTTGGAGGCCTGAACCAATATAGACACAGCTGTTTGCATCATGAGAATCATGAAGGTAGGAATCTTAATGGAACAACAACAGGGCAACCATGGATCAGAGGAGTGTTTTAGAAGGAAAACAAATAAAAATCTTAAGGCTTTGGCTTGTGTCATGCTTTAGGACCTATTAATGGCTAAGGGCTTCCTGGCAGCAGGAAGCTGTAGATATTCTATAGGAAATGGGGGCAGCGGCAGAACTAGAAGCCCAAGTGAGTTCATGTCTAAGAACTGTGTGGTGACAAGGGTCCTGAAGAGCTATGCTTGTCAGCGAGAGCACCAGCACTTGCCTTACAGTTACACCCAAAGCACTGCCGATTAGGAGAGGACTCCGAGCAGCAGAGGAAAGTCCAGGAGACTAGGAGCTGAGAAGAGAGGCCTGGCAGAGAACAAAAGCACCACTTGTGTCCTGGGAAGCGCCAATGAAGCTTCCTAGTGAAAGGCTATGAAGAAATAAAAAGAAATAAATCAGAAAGAAAGGACATGTTTTAAGCATCTTCCATGTCCAGAGGACAAGGCCATCTTAAGACAGTATCAGTGAAGTGAGAACTTGGTCAACTCCATTCTCACCCTCTTTGCTCCTGAAGAAGCAGCTACAATTAGCAAGATTGGGGGAATGAAATAGAAACACAAGGGACAGAAAGAAAGAAAGAAACAAAGAAAGAAAAAAAGAAAGAAAGAAACAAAGAAAGAAAGAAAGAAAGAAAGAAAGAAAGAAAGAAAGAAAGAAAGAAAGAAAGAAAGAGAAAGAAAAGAAAGAAAGAAAGAAAGGGTTTCCCCTGTTTTCTTGAGTTCAAGCTTCTCATTGGTGGCAAGATCCCACTGGGAAAGTGGGTAAGATACAACTTTAAAGATTTAGTTTGTCATCAATGTGTGTGTGTGTGTGTGTGTGTGTGTGTGTGTGTGTGTGTGTGTGTGTGTGTGTGTAAATATATGTCATGTGTGTGGCGTGTCCATGGAGGCCAGAAGAGGATCTCCTGGAGTTAAAGCCATAGTTGATTCTGTAATGCCTGATGTGGATGGTGGGAATTAAACTTGGGGTCCTCTGCGATAGCAGCAGAAGTATCTCGAACAAGCCATCTCTCTTGTTTCAAGATACAACTTTAAATCACCTTCTGGGTTGATTGTTTTAGGTAGATGACAGCTATTTCTCCCTCCCCCCACCACACTTTCTGACATCACACAAGTTTTAGTTAAGTACAGGATTACTTGGTAGAGTTTAGTCCCCTTGTCTCTTGCAGCTAGATGTAGCAATATGAGTAAATTCTGAGCTGTGGATGTAAATGGTGTTCACAACTTCTCGGTCATGTTTTTAACAGAAACGAGTAGTTTTCACATTCCTGGTGACTAAACTGTAATATAGTGCCGAGCTGGTTTTGATAACACTCTAGGGATGGTAGAGCAAGAAGATAGAGAGGCACCCCTCAGTTTCCATTGGAGCAGAGCTGCTGTATTAGTACACCCTTGATATGCAAAAGGAAAAGTCTTAGTACCATACCACTGTAAACATTTATTTCTCACCCAGTGGTGGTGGTGCACACCTTTAATCTCAGCACTTGGGAGGCAGAGGCAGGCGGATCTCTGTGACTTCGAGGACAGCCTGGTCTACAGAGCGAGATCCAGGACAGGCACCAAAACAACAGAGAAACCCTGTCTTGAAAATACAAAACAAAAACACAAAAAAAACCCATTTATTTCTCACTCACAGATTTGTAAGTTGTCATGAAACTCAAATCTTGAAGCAGGTTTTCTACACATGTATTTAGCATGGCAGTCTTCTCTACGTGCACTATGTGATAGAGGTGTATGACTCCTTCCTTTTCTGAACACATAGCTTCCAAAACAAGTGGCTCTGGATGCTGGAAGCTATGGATCAAGTTCAGCTATAGTCCACACCTCGTTTTCATCAGCCTGAAGGGAACTTGGAAGCTCTTAGCAGGACAGAAAGAGTTGTGCTTCCTTTCCCTAGCAGCAGTTGGATCTAGTTTGCAGTTTTCAGCACATGCAAATCCAGTGTCAGATGTTTTCCTCAGAGGCTGCATCACCAAGGAAAGCTGTCCTCCCCTCAAAGCTTTGCATTTTGCTTCTACAAGCCTTCTTCTAAATGTCTAAACTGGACGATCTCCTTTTCCCTTTCTCCCGATTCACTCTATACACTGGAGCCACTTCCTGCAGTTCCTACCCATGTTAGGTAGTTTTCTTGGAACTGCGACAACATATCTTGACAAAAGCAACTTAAAATAGGCAGGGTTTGTTGTAGCTCACAGTTTCAGGGCACAGTCCGTCACCATCAGGAAGGCATGGTATCAAGAGCAATTTTAGTTGTGGGAGTATGAATGTGAGGTAGTTAGTATTGTTACATCCACAGACAGGAAGCAAAGAGAGAAATGCTGATGCTTACCTTGTTTTGTACTGGAAATGTTTAAATAATATATTTTTATTAATTCTTTGAGAATTTCACACAATGTTTATCTTCTTGTATCATATTCACTGTCTCCTACTCCTCAACACTCTTCCCAGACTGACCCCTTCTCCAACCCTCCCCCCAACTTTGTGCCCCCTTTTTAGAAGATGCTATCTTCCAACAGATGTCCTTCCAATAGATGTCCTGATCCTCTGGCTTCTTACAATATTTTCACCCCTTCTTCCTGGATGTTGATGTTTCCTGAGCCTTAAGTGTAGGGGTGTGTTGTAAAGGTATTAATTAGGGATGGGCAGCCCACAGTCAGTTGACTTCTGCATTTGGACCAGTCATTTTCTACTTTTTATTCTGTCCAGGAGCCCTGTCCATGGAATGGTGCCATCTACATTCAGGGTGACTCTCCCCTCTTCAGTTAAACCATTCTGTAATATTCCACTCAGATGTGCTTATAGATTTGTTAGATAGGTAATGCTAAGTCCTATCAAGATAGGAATCAAGATTGACTATCATACTACTTTGTGGAACACTGAGTCCCACTGCCTTTTCAGCTGCCTAATAATAACTTCGTATATTAAAGCTTTGGTTGAAATAACCAGGATGGTTTGTTTCTTGATATCACCACAACTAGTTCCCTGGACTAACTTCTATATAATGACCCTGAAGAATTTCCTGCATGAGATTATTTTCTTGTAACTTTATTAATTTTTTAGTGAGCATGAAACAGTGGGGTTTTAATGATATTTTATATATGTAAACCATTGTTCTTTATTGATATCTGCCCCCTTCTTCCAAATGAATAGCTCTCCTTTTGCTTTCATGTCATATACATATAGACACATACGTCTACATATATAGATGTATGTATAAAATTGAATATTGGTTCTGTATATGAGATGGAAAACATATTTGTCTTTATTTTTTCTTTACAATTATCTTCTCCCTCATTGTTCCCTTAGACCCCTTTCTCACCTCACATAGTCCTTCATCTATTGTCATGTCATATATAGATATATAATGTATGTACATTATACACACACACACACACATATATATATATACTTAAATCTAGCTTCTGTATATGAGAACATGTAATATTCATCTTTCTTTTTCCTTACAATTATCTTCCACCTCCTGCTCCCTTTAGAATTAGACCCCCTTCACCTTATAGTTTTTCTATTTTCATGTTATGTACAGTATGCACATATACACCCTGTAAAATCTGGATTCTGCATATGAGAGAAAATACACCCTGTCGTCTTTCTGAACTGCTCATTTCAATTAACATGATCTCCAGTTTTATCCATTTTCCTGAAAATTACATAATTAATTTTTTTCTTTGTAGCAGAATAAAATTCCACATTTCTACATGCCACACTTTTATCCATTCATCTGTCAATGGACATCTTGGTTGATACCACATCTTGGCTATTGTGAATAGTACTCCAGTAAATGTTAATGTGTAAGTATGTCTCTGGTATGCTTAGAGTCCTTGGGTATATACTCAAGAGGGATATATCTAGGTCATATGGAAGTTCTATTTCTAGTTCTTTTTTTCTTAGATATATAACAAGTCTCCATATCTATGAATCCTATGTCTGCTTATTTATAACACAAAACTTTTCCCCCTGTTCTCAATCTCAGACCAAGGTTTTTTTGTTTTTGTTTTTGTTTTTTAATTTTTTCCGTGGTCAGACCATTTTGTTTCCTCAGTAGTGGGTGTATAGAAAACCAAACAATACTTATTTGACTAAATGAAAGACAAGAAAAAATAAAACTAGAAAAAGGAGTTATTTGGGTGGAAAACCCGACAACAGTTGTTACCTGGAAGCGCATAGTAATGTGACCCAACACAGTGAAGGAGCATCTGCGAATTTATAAAGAACGCTGTCGCAGCAGAGATGGGGAGGAGCAAAGGGCTGGGGGACTCCTGGGAGCGTCTGTGTTTAACCTTGGGAGCTTAGGTGGGATGCCAAGCCTTAAGAGATAGATGTCACTTTGGCAACTGATTGTGCCAAGCCTTTTACCGGGTTTCACTCCCACTAACTCCGCCCCACACCTCTAGAGAAAACAGGTAAAACTCAGACTGGATCTCACTTCAGGGGCAGTTCTGGGAAGCGTCAGCCCACGGTCTCGCGCAGGCGCAGTCAATTTTCCACGTAACATACGGCCCATTTCCGACGTGGGCGAGCATTCGCTGGGGCTCATTTATCACCTTTCCTGTGGGGGACCCCGCCCTCCCTCCGGTTCTTGTGGGGAAAGCCTCGCGAGATCGCTTAGGGCCGGCCTCCCCAGCGGTGCCATCTTTGTGCCTGGCGAGCGAAGGCGCCCGACGGAAGCCCTGAAGCCCGCAGCTCTCCTGGCAAGCTCTCCCCGAGACCGGATCCAGGAAATACAAGGCGGGCCTCAGTGGGAGGGACTCCGTGAGGGAGGAGGGAGGCAAGGGGGCGGCGGCAGCGGCGGCTCACACCGGATCTGCCCTCGGCGCAGCGCGCACCGGAGGGGGTTCGGCCGGGGAAGCAGTGCCGCCCGGACCCCCCGTGAAAGTCGGCCAAGGGTGTGCGTGCCAGGCGGTGGGGCTTGGAGCGACTGCTGGGGTTCGGTGAGTGGTGGCGAGAGGCCCGGCACCTGCCCGAGGCCAGGACTTTGGGGGTGCCCGGGGTCGTCCTAGTGACCCCACGCCCACGACGTTGGGCGTGGGCGAGACTGCGGGTGTCCAGGGGGTTTGGCTCGGCCTCTGGCAGTTAGCAGGCACGGGGAATTACGGGGCTGCGGGAGGTCTGCGCAGGGCCTGTCGTGGCGGCTGCGCCCGCCTGGACGCCCCAAACGCCCCGAGGCCGAGGGGAGAGGGAGTGGCTGCGGAGGGGGGGGGGGCGGAGCGGGGGCTTGATTGCCATCAGCCCTCGGGTGAAGGGGGCTGATGCTCTTCCTTTTGCGTTCCTGGACATCATGCAGAGTGAACCTCCGTGTACAGGTTTCAAGTCTCAGTAAGGTGTTTGCGGATTGGGGCTCGGAGAACTGAGGCTGGTTCTCTGGAAGGTGTTGGGACATGTGCACAAGGTTAGTAGTAATAGTAATGATTGTTGTGGAGGAGGTTTGCAAATAATTGTAGAGGAAAGCGACCGCATTGCCTGTTTTTGAAGATGACATTAAACAGCCCTCTGAGATCCAACAACGGATTAGAGTTGTTCCTACTTGGAGTTTTATACTTTAGTACTGTGTATCTGCTTATAAAGTGCACTAAGTAGGATGGGTGTAGGTGAGATACAGACAAGGTGAAGTAGAAAGTAAGCTGCACGATAAGGAACCAAAAGTTTAGATGAGTCGGAATATAAAGCATTGTCTGTACTGAACATAACATTTAGATTTTTTTTTTCTTTTGAGAAAAATTCCTGACAAGGCAAGGCTCTTCAGTTGTGTTCTTTAGCAACATTTGTCAATTTTTACCGTCTAATATATTTACTTATGAATTCGTAAAAGGAAAGGAATGAGCAGTATAAAAGAACAGCTTGATGACCTGAGCTGGCTGTGTACTCTTTCAGGGGGTGAGGAAGGGGGAGAAAGTTTCCTTTTTGCTTTAAGAATGATTTGTAGGACTATAAAAGAACATGCATAAAAAGAAAACACGATCAAGAAGATTTGTTTTTTTTTTTAAATGCAAGGTTAACTGTATAATGTTGAATTACAAAGTACATCATCTCTTACGGTAATTCCCCCCCACTTCCCTGCAGTGGACACTGGAGAAATGCAAGTACTCCCTAAATTCTACACATACATAGTTTTAAATCAGTGTATTATATGAATTTTTACAAATCTAAAAGTCTCCCTCCCCTTTGGCCTAGAACTGGCTTAATCAAGGCAAAGTTGACTTTGGTGAAGGTAGATATTAAATATACAATTACCATGGTTACATCTGACAGCATAGTGAATGTTCAATCACCCTGAATTTTCTTCTGTTTATTTGACACATTCTTTTCTTTAACTGTAGACCACCCTGTACAGTTTGTGTTGGAGCACACTGAGTGAGCATTGAGTATATACAGTTACTGGACTTGGTGGGCAGTGTGCATTTTAATTTAATCCTTACAGTTTCTCTATGCTAAAGAAAGTGTCCAGCCGGGCGGTGGTGGTGCACGCCTTTAATCCCAGCACTTGGGAGGCAGAGCCAATCGAATCTCTGTGAGTTCGGGGCCAGCCTGGGCTACCAAGTGAGTTCCAGGAAAGGCGCAAAGCTACACAGAGAAACCCTGCCTCGAAAACCCCCCCCAAAAAAATAAATAAATGAATAAATAAATAAGTAAAGTGTCCCTATTACACAGATAACGACATACACTTCCAGTATTCTTCTGTAGTGTACATATCTGAGATCACATAGTGAGTGAACTGCAAAGCTGGAACTCAGATTCATGTGTGTCTGATTTTAGAGACTGTGTTCTTTCTATACTTTCTGTATGTGTTTATGTGCAGACACAAATTTATTAAAAATGGAAACTTTTGTTTTAAAGAAACCATTCAATTCTCTTGAAGACCCTCATGTGTCCTTAATACAAGATAATCTCAGGTATTTTTTTCATTTGAGATGTATTCATTTGCTAGACAGAGGTATGGTTTGAGCTGATATGTAAAGATTCCAAATAGCTAGTAGTGACCTATACCTGAAATACATGGTAACTCCGCCTTCTGTTTCAGCATACCCAGGATACTTCAAGGAGTAAATGTTTTATTTACTCTGATCTTGAATCATATTTAAAATTGCAGGACTAAAGTAAAATAGGAGCTATTTATAGGGGCCTCAATTTGCCTTACAGGAGTTTTATGGTAATATGCACACACAGTTACTTTCTTAGACCTCAGTACAGTACTTGTTAGGCAGTTTTGCTTTTCTTCTTTTCATGTAGTTTGAAAGTTTTAGAGTTAGATCATGTTTTGCAGAAAATAGGACCACTAATTAAGGCAAGCAACATCATCTGTTATGGGCCTAGGGGTGGACAGATTTTAGATGTTCCGGAGCAGTGAGTGTCCGAGCTGTTGGTGGAATCACGGGGCCATTTTGCAGAGATGTCAGGTCAGTGAAGGCATTACTTTTGGCTCCTACTGGTCTCCGCTGTTGGGTGGCTGATGTGCTGTTGAGCTCGTCGTCCTAGCTCTTATCTCTGTTCGAGAGAGAGAGGCCCCACGTCTGGGTAGAGTTGAACTGGAAGAACAGCCAGGCAAGTTGGGGGGTGGGGTAGGGAGGAAGATGACACCTAAGTGGTGCTCATCCTCCAGCAGGTCAGTTGGTCAGAGTTCAGTGTGTAGTTAGTTATCTTTGACTGGAAATTCTAGCAGTGGTATGCAGTTCAGGGTTTGCCGCTCCGTTTTTCAAGATGTGAATTGTTTTAAGAGTGGAACAGCACTGTCTCATGGATACGGAAACAGGATTTCTGTGTTACTCAGTATATATCTGGATGTGTGTTCTATGGAGTGTGGGGCTGTTGTAAATAACACCTTGCAATCCGGATGGATAATCTTTGGGCTGAAGGAGCAAGTTTTTAATTATAGTTGTACTCTCAAGAAAGAGTTAAATATACTTTACTTGGGGAGGGACTACTGGTATTTGGCCTATTAGAGTGGAAAATATTGATAAATGATAAAACCTACCAAATAAACAGAAAGCCGTCCTGACATGATTTATATGGTCACTATGTTAAAAAGTACACCAAGAAATTGTTTGTACCTGGAAGGTGATTTTCATACCTTTGGCATAGCCTCATGTTAATATCATAACCATAACATAAACATTTGTTTGTCTAAAAGTGAAATAGATGGAATGAAATACTTGGAACTGTCAAATTGAGTCCTAAATATTTAAGAGCATTTTTATAGTTTGAGACCTCTATTAGCTTCCTATTCAGCTCCCCAAAATTTCACTTTTCTCCCTGCTTAAAATCTCTCAGCTTACATTCCTTGATGCTGTTCCTGCCCCAAGCTGGATCTTTCCTTTAGTTCTCAGTTGGCCCTGGAGTCTTTTGCTGGGTGTGTGAAGAGTGAAGAGGGCTTCAGAGCCTTTAAGTCCATCCCCCTGCTCTCGGTTCTTTTGCCCTAGCAGATGAAGAGGAATGCAGTAAAGACCCCATGGCCCACCAGATTGTGTCTTCAAAAGGAGAATGAGGATCAGAGGGAGGGAGGCCTTGTCCAGATTCTTGCTATGGTTTCTCCTCTCCCTCTTATGAGTCAAGAAGGGAAGTTTGTAGAAGCCAGTGTGCTGTAGAAGTCGGCACTGTTCCCTCATCCTCTTCATTAGCCACCCCACTCTGACACATCACCGTCCTTCCTCTCAGCTGGCGTCTCAACTTCTTCATCTCTGATCTCTCCTCTGCCCCCCAGTTCTGACTTCTGTCCCTTTTCATGCCCTTTCTCCTGCTCTGCTTTGATCACATCTTAAGGAAGCTCAGACTCTTTTCTTAGTGAGGGAAGATTTTCTTCTACTTCCAGAACTTAATAGGGCAGTGTTAGTTGGTTTGGTACTGAGTTGGAATGCTAAATGGTTTTCCCATAGAACCATTGCCCACAGAGCTTGGTGTTTTGTGTACTTCTATTACCTTATGGATGTTTAGGCTTTCATGGATTGGTAGAAATGTAGCATATTAATCTTTGTTTCCTGGGAAGCCCATGTCTGAAGTTCAGATAGGTGATTTTAAAAACACAGCAAGGCAGCTGTTCATATGAACTTACAGTGGTTGTGACAGCATGTGCAAGACTTGTACAAGCCCAAGACAGATCAAATCCCAGTTTAGGAGGGAAATTGGGCATCAAAGTTATTGGCAGCTAGTAGCTGTTTGGGAAAGGAGAGTTAGTTTTCTCTAACAGTGTGGACCCTGGTAAGATGATCACACCAGTGGAAAGCCACACAGCCAAGAATATTTGTTTTATTTTTTATTTTTTTGGTTTTTCTGAGACAGGGCTTCTCTCTGTACTTTTGGTGCCTGTCCTAGGTCTTGCTCTGTAGACCAGGCTGGCCTCGAACTCACAGAGATCCACTTGGCTCTGCCTCCCAAGTACTGGGATTAAAGGCGTGTGCCTCCACCACCTGGCCTTTTTTTAAAATTAATTAATGTATGTATGTATGTATGTATGTATATATGTATGTATGTATGTATGTATGTATTTTGGTCGGCCAAGAATATTTGAGCAGCACTAATTTGTTCTGATTTTTTTTTTAAGAACATGAAGTTGGGAAGGATGGGAAATCTGGGAAGAGTTGGTGAAAGGAAAACGAATATGATTCAAACACATTGTATGAAAATCTTGAAAAACTAATAAAACTTTAGTTCCGGAAACTGATGGAGGCTACCTGATTTTTGTTACTTAGTGAGAATAGTAGGTAGCCCACCTTTGGCTGTCCAGGTTATTCTAGGTATGCAGATGAGGTGGCCCTTCCAGGAAATAAACTGATCAAGAGGTTTTTGAACTTTTATTATGTGGATTGGTGTTTTGCCTGCCTATATCTGTGCATCACATGCATGAGTTACAGATACCATGTGGATGCTAGGAATTAGACCTGGGTCCTCTGGAAGACCCAGCAGTCAGTGCTCTCAACCATCAGGCAGATAGTTCAGCCATGGAAGGATTTTTTAATTCTGTAGTCTTTAAAAATACTCATTTATGCATGAGTGTTTTGCCAGCATGTATGTTTGTTCACCACCTGCCCAAGTTGACAGGAAGAGGACATCAGATCCCCTGGGACTGGAGTTACAGAAAGTTACGTGCCATGTAGGTGCTAGGGATTGAACTTGGGTCCCTGGAAGAGCAGCTTAAGCACGGAGCCATCTTTCTAGCCTCTTGATAGGGTCTTTTAGGTTGTCAATGAAAATTTGCTGAATTTTGGTACACATTTTGAAATAGAATGTATATTTGTTCCACCTCAGGTTAATTGTCATTAAAGCAGATCTTATGGCCGGGCGGCGGTGGCGCACACCTTTAATCCCAGCACTCAGGAGGCAGAGCCAGGTGAATCTCTGAGTTCGAGGCCAGTCTGGTCTACAGAGCAAGATCCAGGACAGGCACAAAAGCTACACAGAGAAACCCTGTCTTGAAAAACCAAAAAAAAAAAAAAAAAGCAGATTTTATGGTGGTGTAAGAACAACAGAGTTCTAGTTTATCATGAAAAGAATATCTTGTTCACGCTATTTCTTGCTGATGTTTTGAAACTGTCTGAAGGTACTGGCTATCTTGCAGTTTTTTACTCTAGTTTACTTAGTGGTAAATGTGGGCAGGGTGTTTTACCTGAAGATTTAAAATAAAAGTTTACTAATCTGTTGTTATATATGCTATAATTGGTTGTGATATTCAGATAATTCAGTGAGAGCGTTCAAAGTAAGAAAAGCAAAGCCAAATTTATTTTGTACTTGTTCTCCATAATTGTATTTAATCTTAGCTTGCTTGAAGGAAATAGTCCCAATAAATGGCAAGATAAGGCTTTAAGGGTTGCTTCAGGCCATTCTTGTTTGAAAACTGAATTTCAGTTTGTACCCTCTGTTCATTTTAAGTTTACCACATTCTCTAATTACATAGAGCATGATAGTTTGGAAAAAATAGCTGCTCTACAGGCAAATTTCTCAAACAGCTAGATCTTTTGACACAGGCTAGCTCAGTGTTTTGGGGCAAATTGCTTAATCTCTGACCTGTTTTCTTCAATTTTGAAATGAGGATGATGTGGTATTTACCTCGTGAGGATTAAATGGGCCAGAGGATATATTATATTTAAAGCACGACTAGCAATGGTAAATGCACAAAAGAATTGTTTTTGTTACTAATATTATCATGGCCGTTAATACTTGAGCTTCCTTCTGAGATGATAACCTTTTTATTACGGTGGGAGTAGCTGTAAAAGGTGTCTTCACTTCCTTGATAGTAACATTTAAAGCCAAAGCATATTGAGGGGGCCCAGGCTAGATGTATAATAACTGCCAGATCCACCCACAATTGGTCGTAGTTCAGAAAACCCATAGAATATTAAGATTTTTTTTTCCTGTAGCTCTGTTTCTATCATGGTAAGTATAAAGAACTAGGCCTCCTTGATGTATGAGTAAAATAGGATTGAGTCACTGTAGTTTGTTTATTAAAATTTAGTGATATTGGCATCTACAAAGCTAGAGTCTGTAGAGAGGGAGCCTAAATTTCTATAAGATCTATAAAGACTTTTTTTAAAAATTGAAACATACACCACTTTCCCACAGGAAAAAACTGTGTATGGTGTTCTGCTTCTCAGAGCAGTTCAGTGTATCTGAATTTGAGTATTGGTAGTACTGTAAAAAGTAACTTTGTCTGTGACAGTGTATCAGTAAAACCATGCAGGCAGAACAGCGTGTACTGAACGGTTATGGATATAGCCTTGCTGGAGAGATAGTGGGCTACTCCTTCTGCATGAGCAGCAGAGACTCCCCATGCCCTGAGGAAAAGCTTGCTTTTCTGGTGCAGCTTGGAGATAGGGTAAGTAGTGGCAAGAGCCATTTTTGTGGCTTGTGTTCTCTAAAGACTGTACTGCCTAGTGAAGTGTTTATGACCGTGGTCTGTGCATCCAGAGTGCCTGCCTTCAAATCTCTGTTCCTCTACTACCAGAGCTTCTCATCTGTACAGTAGACGTAAAGGAACTCTCATAAGGTTTGTGGAAAGATGAAGTGCATTGGTAATGGGTGAATGCACGAAGCCTTACCTTGCTTGAAGGTGGCTTTGTAAGAAATGTTATATACTCATCTTTATTAAGCTTTACTGTTTTATGATATCTAGAATACCCTGCTCTACTTGGTTGTCTGTTACCTATCTCTGGGGTATCTTAAATAGGATTCTTCTCTCCCACCTAAAAAGGATTCTTTTCTCTCACCTAAAAGTAGGATTCTTGTCTTCTTTCCATGGAGGAATAGTTTTAGAGTTTTTATTTTTATTTCTATCCAATTGGGATGAGTTTTGTTTTGCTATGGCCTTTTGGGTTTGATTGTACAATGTTAGGAAAATAACTAGCATTTTAATAGTCCTTTCTGGGAGCTTGCTGTTCGTTCGATTTCCACCTTATTGCCACCCCACCCCATTGCCCGTGACTGGTTTTATACAGGACCAGATCGCCTCAACTGCATCTCAGCACCTGTCTATAGCAAAGCAGTGCTTTATATATCCTTTGCCGTCCTTATCTAATAGCCAGGAATCTCATGGCAATATTTTAAATGTTTTAGGGTACACATGGAAAGGTATGGCTTTCCCTATTGCACAAATAAAAAAGAGATTCTCTTTGAGTCCCAGGCCAGCCTGGACTAGAGGGAGATTCTGTTTAAAACAAAAACAAACAAACAGTATGGACTGGAAAGGTGGCCCAGTAAGTGAAGCATTTGCCATGCCAGTGTGAGTTCAGATTTCAAAGGCACATGAAACTGGGTCCCAAACTAACAAGGTGGCCCAGTTGGTAAAAGCTCTTGCCGTGCAAGCCTGACCATCAGAGTTCGGTCCTTCAGACCCATAAAAGGTGGAAGGAAAGAACCAGTTACACAAAGTGGTTTTCTAACCTTCACAAGTATGCTCCGGCATGCACACTCCCCCAATGATAGATAAATAAATGGAAATATTTTTAAAAGTCTGTGTTCACCCTCTGTTGAAGCCTCAAGTGAATGTGGAAAGCTGCTTGTGTCAATTGAAGTATATGTTTCTCAGTTTCTAGTACCTTTTACAACGCCATTTTTTGCTTTGAAACAACTTTAGACTTAAAATTGCAGAAATAATGGATAACCAGACTACAGTCCACAGCTGGGTAACAAGGAAGACACTAAGAGGGACAATGGATTTCCCTGGGAAGGGGAAATAGATGAGATCTCCTGGATAAAATGGGGTTGGGGGTGGAGGGTAGGGGACAGGGGATGGGAACATGAGGGATCTGGTTGGTTAAAAGAAACATACAAAGTTTAATTTTTATCATTTATTCCCTGCTACCACCCTTTTTCTCTTCCAAGATATGTTGTATTTAGTCATTAAATCGGTTAATTTTTTTTACATGCATTTATTTCTTTCGGTTTTTTTTTTTTGTGTGTGTGTGTGTGTGTGTGTGTGTGTGTGTGTGTGTGTGCCCACGCGCGCCAGCCACAGCATTTGTGTAGAGATTGAGAACAACAAATGGGACTTCTTACTCTCCTTCCATATGTGAGTCCCTGGAATGGAATTCATATCATCAGGCATAGTGGAAGAAGTACTTTTATCCACTGAACCATTTCACTGGCCCCATTTTTAATTATTTGCATTTATATCATTGGTATCTTCATTTTGTTAGTTAAAAAAATTCTGTTGCCATAAAACCGTTTTCTGATTGATTCTTCAGTTTTTTGCAGGTCCTGAAAGGTCAGGTGTTTCCTCTCTGGCTAGCAGAGCCAGAGAGTCATCTTGGCACTGAACTTTATGGTTTGAAATAAAAGGTGAGGGTCCTGTGATAGTGAAAAGAACCTCTTTGGGTTTGTAGTTGAAAATAAGCACTTTTATAATTTAAAATTATTTCCACAAGATCAATAGGGCTATTTATATTGTTGATATTTGATCATTGTAGCTTCAGAGTGACAAGACATTATTTTAAAATCATAAGCATGCTTAGTTGTAAACATAGGTGCAAATTGAGATGAACTGGAGAATTTAGCTTTTTAGAAGTCATGATTTAATAAGAACTAGTATAATCATTTAATGTCGGAAAGGTAACACATTTGATTGTTTATATGAACTTAGAGAAAACTCTTGGTTTCAATTTGTGGCCATTGTAGTTGGTTGTTTTTGCTCTTTGGTCTTTGGTCTTTTAAGGGCCCACCACCCAGCTCCCAAATAAATCACACATGGAGGCTTATTCTTAATTATTAATGTTTGGCCTTAGCTTAGCTTGTTTCTAGCCAGCTTTTCTTAACTTTAAATTATCCCGTCTATCTTTTGCCCCTGGGCTTTTATCTTTCTCTATTTCTGTGTATCTTACTTTTACTATTACTCCGTGGTGGCTAGCTGTGTGGCTGGCCCCTAGCATCCCCCTTGCCTTGTTTTCTTACTCTTTCTTCTTTTGCTCTTTTTCTCCTTCTGTTTATTCTCTCTGCCTGCCAGCCCTACCTATCATTTCTCCTGCCTCGCTATTGACCATTCAGCTCTTTATTAGACCATCAGATGTTTTAGACAGGCAAGTAACAGCTTCACAGAGTTAAACAAATGCAACATAAAAGAATGCAGCACATCCTTGCAACATTAAACAAATATTCCACAGCACAAACTAGTGTAACAATTAGGTGGGCAAGGTGGCTCACACCTTTAATCCCAGCACTCGGAGGCAGAGCCAGGTGGATCTCTGTGAGTACGAGGCCAGCCTGGTCTACAGAGAGTTCCAGAACAGGCACCAAAACTACAACAGAGAGCCGGGCGGTGGTGGCGCACGCCTTTAATCCCAGCACTCGGGAGGCAGAACCAGGCGGATCGCTGTGAGTTCGAGGCCAACCTGGGCTACCAAGTGAGTTCCAGGAAAGGCGCAAAGCTGCACAGAGAAACCCTGTCTCGAAAAAACCAAAAAAAAAAAAAAAAAAAAAAAAAAAAAAACTACAACAGAGAAACCCTGTCTCAAAAAAACAAAACAAAAAAAATGTAACACATCTTAAAATAATATTCTACAGGCCATGATTGATTTTTTTTTTTAACTTTTATTTTCAAGGATGTGATATGTGGAGATTCCATTATTCTGAATTTTCATACATGCTTTAAGCTTGATGTCAAAGTCGTCATAGTGTAAACAGAAAGTTATCTGGTAGGCTGCACATCACGGACTTTACTTTAGAAAGTCTTATCTTTTCTGCCACAGAAATAACTTTTGGCTGTTAGTCATGGATGGCAATGAAAGTAATTTTGGGTTGGTTGGATGAAATTGTTTCCAGTGAGTATGGTTTATATTGAGAGATACTCCTGGTATATCCTCTTAGTATGTACAAATCCCATAAACCATAGCTAATTGGGTAGGGGGTGAATGTAATTCAGTAATTTCAGTTTTATACTTACTCAGATCTTTTCATCGCCTTGGACAAATTATCTAACTTTAAATGACCTTGGTTTCTTTATTTGTAAAATTAGGGGATTTAGCTAGCTGTGTCAATCTATAAAGTTCCAAGATTTAAAAAAATGCTCTTAACAGAAAACTACAAGGTAGTTCTAGATCTTTATGAGTCAATACTTGTCACTGTAACTAGAAAGAAGTCAGTTTATCCGATTGGATTCCAGCTAACACCAAGAGTCCCTAATTTTGACACCTGTGTAAATATTTTTGGTTATTAGCATATTACTCTTGAAATGATAGTTATTAGAATTTTGTACTTTGATCTGAAGCACTCGACTTCAAGATTTTTTGCTTTCATGATTTTTGAATAATTTTGAAAAATGTATTCCTTCAGCACTTAAAAAGAATTAAAAGACTTTTTACCCAGCTTTAATAGAAAGTACACACTATCCATAGTGAACAACTCAGTGAATTTCCATCAGCTAAACACACGTTTGTGTATCAGCCCCTATCTAGTATCATAAACAACTGTGAAGTCTTGCCTTGCCTACCTTAGCATACCACCTGCCATTTTCTTGACTGTCACCACTACAGACCAGTTTTGCCGACTTTTGTACTTTATATGAATGGAATCAGGTTGTACTCTTTCTGATGGCTTTGGTGTAAAATAGTAAATGTAAAAGGAATCCGTGTATAGTTGTAGACTAGTCTCATTACTGTATATTTCCTTGTATGAATATATCACTATTTATTACTGATGGAGATTGTTGAAGTACCAGTGTTTGAGAGTCTTGACATAGGCAGGTTTCTTAAAGTAGATTGTTTCTTTAAGATCATCATTGATGATGGTTTCTCTTAGTGCTAAGATTACAGGAGGAGTGAGAGCTGTTTTCTTGAACTATGAGCATTTAATTATTTTGTTGCTTTTGAGACAGGGTCTTCCTTTGTAGCTCTGGCTGGCCAGGAACTCAGAGATCCACTTCGCTCTGTCTCCCCAGTACTGGGATTATAGGTGAGCACCACCACTCCCAGCTTAACACACTTTTAAAAGATATTAAAAAGCTTTTTATTACGCAATCACAGGGAGAGTATCAGTGTTTTAGTTAAATGTTCTAGTTAGAGGTTTATACTTTTATAACTCTCGGGTAGAATTCCTTCCAAAAGTGTCATATACACCTTGTCTCTTGTCACTTGCTCATTTGTAGGAGTTCATTACATGTTGGAAAGGAGCCCTTGCTGTTTACAAATACATTCTGCCACTGTGTGATATGCACTTCCATTTTTCATGGGTCTTTTCAGAAATGAAAGTTCTCATTTGTAATATAACAAGTATTTCCCCTTATGTTTAAAGTAGACACAGATTTCAGTTTAAACCATCTTTTCCTATCCCATGATTAAAAGGATATTTTCTCTCATCTGGAAGCTTTGCAGCTTTGGTGTTCACACAAAGATCCAGTGATTACGTGAAATTGATTGTTGTCTGTCCTTTTCTCCATATGGATAGCAAGATGTCCTAGCACAGGGATTTCCATACTACTGAGAAGTATTAAATGTGCATCTGTATTATGGTTCGGTTTCTATGCTCTGTTCTGTTTGTATCACCCTGTTCTGGCACCACATTGTCTTGTTTATGATAACTTCATAGTAAGTCTCAATAGTCAGTAGAACAAGTTCTTCCACCTTGTCCTCAGAACATCTTGGCTGTTCTCAGCCCTTTGCACATTTATATGAATTTTAGTATCATGTTACATAGACACACATATGCATACACAGTCTGCTAGTGCTTTGATTGTGATTGTGTGGACCCTAAAGAACATTTTGTAGAGAAATGACATCTTGGTTTTTAACTACATGAACATAGAACATTACTCAATTCTTTTTTCTCCGTGGTATTTATAATATTCTACAAAACCTTTTATTCTTAGATATTTGATATTTTTATGTTACTGTGTGTAAGTCCTTGTAGACTTTTTTGTTTATATATTTATGTTGACCTTATATATAACCATTGTGTTAAACTTTCATCACCTTTGGTACTTAGCTTTGGAATCTTTTACTAGGTAGTTAATCATCTCCCAATAAAGAAAATTTTCTTTCTTTCTTTCTTTCAAATTGTTTTATAAGATTTTTGTGTTACTGCACTGGCTAGTTCTCTAATATTAAACAGAAGTAGTATTAGTGGGTACTGGTTTGGTTTCATTTCTTAAAGAAAAGCATTTACCATTTCTACACTAAGATACTTGCTTTTAGTGTTTTCCTAGCTTTTTTAAGAATAAGGAAGTTTTGGTCTGTTCTTAGATCGGTAAGCATTTATTTTATGAGTGATTGGATCTTATCAGGTGTTCTTCATAGTAAAATAACCGTATCATTTTGTTCTTCAAATCAAGTTTATTGATTACCAGTGGCTAAATCAGCTTTACAATGCAGCCAGGTCAACAAAACATTTTTCTTTTATATTACTTGGAAATTTTAGACCTTTGTTCATGAGCAAGATTGCCTTGAATTAACAAGGTTTCTTTTTTTTGTATTCTGGTCAGATTTTGATACTTTTATAAGATGAATTAAGGAGTACACTTTTTAAAAATTCTCCATAAGAGTCTTACAATTGGTTCTACTTATTTATTTGTTTGTTTGTTTATTAGTGCATGCTAAATTCAATAGTCAAGCCATTTAGATAATGGAGTTTTCTTTATGGGAAACTTTAGTCACAGGTTCAGCTTTTAAAAACTATATTGGTGGGAATTGGGAACCTTGCTTGGTAGAGTGCTTGAGTAATATGCATGAAGTCCTCCATTCAGTCTCCAGTAGTACATAACTAAGAATGGTACTTCATGCCTGGAATCCCTCATTTAGGAAGTGGAGGCAGGGGGATTGCTGGAATTTAAGGCCATTCTGGCTACATAATGAGTGAGTGCCAAGTGAGCCAGGGCTACATATCACAATTCTTTTTGAAAGAAAAGAAAGAATGAATAAATATAACTTTTAATAATTTTAGTATTCTTCAGGCTCATTTCTTACCACTGTTTTGGCAAATTATTTTGATAAGCTTTTCAATTTCATCTGGATTTGCATATGTATTGGCATTACATTTAATTTGTAAAAAAGAACAACAATCTTTTTAAAAGATGTATTATGTGAGTATTTGCTTACTTAGATATGCACTTACCATTTCCATGCCTGATACCCATCGAGTGTAGCTGGCAATTTCTTTAGGGTTGCCAACCAGCTCCCAAATAAAGATACAGAGACTTATTAATTATGAATGCATGGCCTTAACTTAGGCTTGTCCCACTAGTTCTTTTAGTTTAATTTAACCTGTTTCTATTCATCTACATTTTGCTTCGGAGATTGTTACCTTTCTTTCATTCTGTATGTCCTACTTTCCTGATTCGTGTGTCTGGCTAGCTGGCCCCTGGCATCTCCCTGTATGTAGTCTCTTTTTCTTTCTTTCTGAGCCTAAATTCCTCCTCCTCCTTACTCTCCCTGCCCAGAAGTTCTGCCTATACCTCCTACCTCGCTGTTGGCCATTCACTTTTTTATTAGACCAGGCAGGTGCCTTAGGCAGGCAAGGTAAAACCGCAACACATCTTTACATAATTAAACAAATGCAACATATCTTTGCAAATATTCTGCAACAACAGAGGCCAAAAGATGTTGACTTCCCTGGAACTGGAGTTACAGATATGCCAAGTGGGTGCTAGAAATTAAACCAGGGTTCTCTGCAAAAGCAGCAAGTGCTCTTAACCACCGAGCAGTCTCTCAAGCCCCTTGCATTGTATTTAGAACCTCATTGGGAAGCTGATCTGGAGGTTGAAACAAATGCACTGGTAATTCAAAAGCAGCCTGGGCTATATAGGTAGATTCTGTCCTCAGAAAGTAAAAAGATATCCCTCCTCAGAAAATTTCATGTAAATGATGTTCAGTAATGTGTAGCCTTTCATTACTGGCCTCTCACTAAGTGATATCAGGTCACATGTAGTCTTTTGTTACTGGCCTCTTTGACTTAGCATAATGTCCTCAAGGTTCACTCACATTATAACGTGTGTCAACATTTCATTTGTTTTTATTGCCAAGTAATTACCATTATATACATACACTATGTTTTATTTATTCACCAGTTAATAGACATGGGATATTTTCCTTTTAGACTTTTATGAATAATCTTGCTGTGAACTGCACACTTCTATTTAAACATTTATTTCTCTTGGGTCTTCATTCTTGAAACTGGGTATATGTTTTTTCAATATTTTTATTTAAAAATAGTATTATTTGTGTTGGGGGGTGTTGGGGGATGGCTGTGCATGTGCCATGATATATGTGTGTCAGGACAACTTGAAGGAGTTGGATTTTTCCTTCTACTCTGTGGATCTTGGGATTGAACTCAGGTTAGCAGGTATGGCAGCAAGGCGAGCCATCTCAATCAACCACATTCTTTTTACTAATTTTTGAACTTAGCATACAAAGTAATGGATTTTATTGTGACTTTTTAGTAACGGTATGCCACCATACTTTATTCTTAGCCCTCTTCCCCACTGCCCTTCCTACCCCTCTTCTGCACCTTTCCTGTTGGCTCCTTTCCTCCCCTCTTGTCACATGTAGTCCATTATTATCTTTTCTTGTCTTACTTTCCGTTCCTCCTCCTATACAGTCTTTTCTGTGCTTTTTCTGAAAAGCACTCTATGTATGCCCATTGATAAGTTCACTAATTGTGCGGTATTATTACTAATTTCTTTAGTTTTTTTCTTTCAACCACTGAGAAACATACCTGATAATCTGCCAATGTGATGTTATATAACTGTTTGACCTAGTCAACTTTGTTCTTTTTGTATGTGACTTGAAACCTTATTATTGTAAGGTTTCTGTAAATTTAGTTTGTTATATTTTGATTAATTAGCTGGACGTGGTGGCACACAGTTTAAGCCCAGCACTTGGTAGGCATAAGCAGGTGGATCCCTGTGAGTTCAAGGCCTCCCTGGTCTACAGAGTGAGCTCCAGAACAGCTAAGGCTACACAGAGACACCTTCCTTTGAAAAAAAAACAAAGAAAAGTATTGTATGAATATATGGGCTGTGGGTGCGTGCACACACATGCACTTCATAACTTTCTGGTTCTTTCCTTTCACCGATGGGTGGGCTTCAGGAATCAAAGCAAACCCAGACTGTCAGGCTTATACTGTAAGCACTTTTGCCCAGTTGAACCACCTGTGCACTGGCTCTGAAATCCATTCTTTTTTTTAAATTTCATATGTGAGTACTGTATGTACAACCACTGAGATTCATTCTTTTTAATTTTTTAAAAATTCGACATATGGATACTGTATTTACAGTCCGAGAGTTTATTCCTGATGGGTATTTTATTCAGAGTAGAATTCTAAGCTTGTAGTTACTGTCTGCTCTTTGGAGATAAGTTTTTAAGGTGCTTTTTTTTCCCTCCAGAACAAAGCCTTCGTTTGGCATACCATTGGTTTCTTTGAAAGCAGCCTCTTACCCTTAAGGATGCTTTTAAAATTTCTTTGTGGGTTTTTCAACCAACCAGTACTTTATTGAAATTATTAATTATGAGGTTTGACGTCTTTCATCGTTTTTGGAAACTTCTCAGTCATGCACATAATGCTTCTACTTCATTCTGTCCTTTCTGGGATTTTAGTGAACTCTAGCCTACTAGATCATTTTATTTATTACTCACCTTTTTTCATTCTGATACCCTTCCCTGAGTCTTTTAATTCACACTTATATAGTATCCATCACCCATTAAATGGTTTCATGAGTTCATTTCAATTTTTTTTTCAAGACAGGGTTTCTCTGTGTAGCTTTGTGCCTTTCCTGGAACTCACTCTGTAGCCCAGGCTGGCCTCAAACTCAGAGATCCACCTGCCTCTGCTTCCCGAGTGCTGGGATTATAAAGGCGTGTGCCACCACCGCCGCTCGGCTTAATTTCAGTTTTTTCATGCTTAGTAACAGTTGCTTTTCTTTTAAAAATCTATAGTCATTTGGTGCATATTATTGTTTGTGGAAACCATGCTCTATCCGTGTATACAGTGGGTATCCTCTAAAATTATGTTTATAGTAATGCCATAGACTTGTTACCTTCTCAATATGATGTCTGCACAGTGATTCCATTCTTAAAACCTCTGTGTCTTTAGGTGTAACATAAAGGCCATACTTTGCTACTTTTTATGGCTCCAGATTTGTTGCTGAGATTTTTTTTCTTGAACATAGCAAGCATATTTTAAAACCTGTAGCCCGATATTGCTAATAACTGTATCCCCTGTGAATATGTTCTAGACTGTTTTTGTTGTTGCAGTGGTGGTGATAGTAGTTGGTATTTCTGTGGTTTTGGCCATTTCCTATGCTTGGTTTTCTTTAAATTTATTTTGGACATTGTATTTGAAAATTATTGGAGAAATCATTTGAAACCAAAGGTGATATATTTCAGAAAAGCTTGCATGCGTGCCTGTGTGCATGCATGTCTGTATGTGAATTTGCTTTATCAAATCCAGATACTGCTTAATCAAATTTCAGGTGGTGGTGTTTCTTTTTTGTTTGATGGTAGTGGTAGTATTAGGGGTTGAAACCAAGGCCTATACATTCTAGGCAAGCATTCTAGTGCTGTATCAGTCAGATGGCTCAAGACCACATTATAGTCAGTGTGGGGCATTTACCCACCAACCCCACAGCTCCCCAGAGTTTTCTTGAGTGCGAGCAGCAGGAAATATTAGATAGAAGGATTTAGATTGCGGAGATAAACAGATAGAAAATAAAGGATAGCCTCGAGAGGGCCTGGAACCTTTTCCAAAGGGCCCTGACTGTCTCTGTTCCAGGGTACTTATAGAGACACCAATTGGTGGAGCAAAAGACCTCCTCCCCCAGCACAGCCAAGTGCAGACCATCTCAGACACCTGCACTCAGGCCTGATCATCCTCTCCATATGGACCTGCTGGGTAAAGCCACGAGGAACCTGAAAACGGGCTCCCACAGGTCCCCCTTTCTTAATATATATATAAAAAAAATAACTCATTATTAATGGCTTACAGCAATCTCCATAGCTGTTACAACTCCCAGTATGGGAGTAGAGGATGATATAGATGGCATTTCTTTTTTGACTTAGGTCCAAGGTGACTCCAGCAGTCTTTAGCTGCATCAAGCCCTCTTTAAACCAAAAACTCTTAAGGCGACTACAAACTTAAAGAATCCCTTAGATTTATTATTACCATTAACAGGTTAACATAAATATTGCTATACACAGTACAACTTTAACTCTTAATAGAATCATTTGAATTTTCTTGCTAACAGAACATAGGAAAAACTTCTGATATACTCACAAACTTAAATATTTCCTTAACTCCACAAAACTAGGGTGCATTAATACCAATAGGTTAAACATAATTTCTGCAAACATACATTCAACCTTAATTCACTCATAACTCCTTTTCTTTATGATTTTTTAAACAAAATCTCAAACCTAGTTAGAGGAACCCAAACTTACACAATTCCTATAAACCCATATTGAAATGCAGTATTGTCAATCTAACCATTAACACTTTGAAAACTTAGCAAAACATCCAAAAGCAGTTTCTTAATAAAACTCTTTACACTTTAAAAGTAGTCTCTTAGTATACCCCATGTGCATTTCTAACTAACAAAACATGACATTAATCCACTCAAACAACAATTTTTTAAATTAAGTAGACTAAGGAATATTAACTCTCCCTTTTCTTTATAATTTTTTAAACAAAATCTCAAGCCTAGTTAGAAAACCCAAACTTTTCCATTTAAACAGTTCCATTTGTAACACAAATCCAGTTCTCTACGTGATTCCATTTTTACATAAACAGTTCCACAAAACAATTGCATTTTTAACACAGAATACATGAACCACCAGCATATATGCATACACAAACTGCATCTTTAGTCAAGGTAGAAACAATAAATTTCTTCATTTAACAGTTCCATTTTTAACCCAATTCCAGAAAACAGTTCCTAGGTCATTACTATAAGTAAACTCAAAATTGTCCCATTGCATTGAAATCTCTATTGTTTATTTCATTTCTTAAGTCCCAAAATTCAAATGATAAATTCTGGTACTAGCCTTCCAAATATGAAGAAATCCATAACCAAAATCTTTCTGTAGTTTTATCTCATTTTAAGTTCAAAAAGTTCAAACAAGAAATAAATTCTGGTATTAGGCTTTCACTTCCAAATATGAAGAGACATTTTACAACCAAAACTTTTTGCAGTTAAGAATTTTAGTTCAAACAAGCGTCTCTGCAACTTTTATTCTCAAGCCAGAGACCTTTTTAAGTACAGTAGTATTCTAAACCGCACCGTTTTTGATGTTAGCTCAGGTTTTTCTGTGTTGCGTTGATTTTCCACGGATCTCAGCTGCGGATGCCTTGTTGTGGTTCTGGTGTCCGCCATTCTTAGCGGCTTCTGGAGCTTTTGAAACCGCTCAGACTGCCTACTTTGCAGTCTACTAGGACACTACCTCTGTGTCTCGGGTTCTTTCACCATATACATTAAGAATAGACTCACACTTAACATTTACACTTTTTTTTTTTTACAAACTCACATACAATGTATTAACATCTACTTATTTATACTCCTTAAGGAAACTATAGAACTACTTTAGCAAATATATTTCTTACTAATTCTTATATACTTCTTATATTCATTCCATCTTATTCTTATTTAAACTTACATTTACAACTAGCATCTTTACTTCTTACAAGCTTATTACTACATGTCTTAAGACTACCTTAGATACTTCTTGCAAGCTTATATTCTTTTTTTTTTTGTTTTTTTTTTTTTTTGTTTTTTTGTTTTTCGAGACAGGGTTTCTCTGTGTAGCTTTGCGCCTTTTCCTGGAACTCACTTGGTAGCCCAGGCTGGCCTCGAACTCACAGAGATCCGCCTGGCTCTGCCTCCCGAGTGCTGGGATTAAAGGCGTGCGCCAGCAAGCTTATATTCTTAAAGGAACTCTATGGATCTATTTTACAAACTTATATAGGGCTACCATTAGCATATATTTAACTTAGCAAACACCTAAAGATTTCTTAACACAGATCTAACAAGACAGAATTTTTACAAACTCACATATCTTATTTTCATCTTTTTCTACTTCTTACTCTTAGTTATCATCACCATCTCTATTAGAAAGATTCTCTTAACTGGACAGGAAGTACGTACATTATTTCTAAAGTTTAGAGTTTATAGTCAGCTTTGCTATACAACACTGGGATTTAAGTGTTGTCGTTATAGAGTTGTGATACTTGTTGCTAGGGGACTGTAACATCTTCAGGATGAAGCCACACTCCAAAGTTGCCAGTTCTCTCAGCCCTTGGGGAACTGGCAGAGATGCACTGTCAGCGGTAGACGGTGTTTAACTAGAGGCTGTCCCTTCACCCAAATTCATAATAGCTCCCCTAAGTGCTTCAGTTCAGACAAACGTTTCTATTACAGCAGTACTTTTGGTTTGTTCTTCTGGAAAACTTCACTTCACACTGAGGGTGAAATTATCGTATTTAGCTGCTGTAAAGCTCTTCACCAAATACTGCACAGCTATTAGGTGATACAAAGTATTTTTCTAAAGGAGCTAGTAAAGCCAAAAGCTGCACAGCACCGAACTCTATTTCCTCACTGTTTGCGTTAACCAGTGACAAAACCTCAGAAACACTAATCGAGCCACTTTCATTCTGGTTCCTTTATAGGAACGTCATTGGAGCTGACCTTTAGTTCCACGCTCCTTACCAAACACTCAGGTAACCACCGAGCTTCATTCTCCTCTTGTGAAAAAACGCAAACATATCCTCGACCCCATATTAACACAGGATCAGGACCCTTCCATAATCCCGAGCAGGGATCTTTCCATTTCAAGCAAAAGTCGCTTGGGTGCCACTGTGCCAAAATCTATCTGCGGCAGACTGCTCACGGACATCCATATTCAAAAAGTTCAGGGGAAAAAAAAAGAGCATGATTTAATGCATTATGTGGTGCCTGAGGGTAAATTTTTTTCTTTTTATTTTTTGAAGTTGTATTTTAAGACTGCTATGAGCCCTTTCTACAATACCTTGTCCCTGAGGATTATAAGGAATAGTTGTTTTATGTACGATTTCCCATTGGGTACAAAATTGTTGAAATGCCTTACTACTATATCCAGAACCATTATCAGTTTTAATAATTTTTTGGTATACCCATATATGAAGGACACTTCAAGCAGTGCATAATTACATGTTTTGTAGCTTCCCCAGGTTGTGCACTGGCCATTAAAAATCCTGAATAAGTGTCAATGGTCACATGTACATATTTTAATTTGCCAAATTCTGCAATATTCGTAACATCCATTTGCCATAGATGATTAGGAAGAAGACCTTGAGGGTTTACCCCTAAGTGGGTAACAGGAAAATATTTTGGACATACCCCACATCGTTTAACTATTTTGATGAGGAGCGTGTGACCGTTGAGCCATTTCCACTTGGGATAATGCTACTATCTTTGTTAACTTATCAGCCATTGCATTACCCTCAGCTAAAGGACCAGGAAGATTGGAGTGGGCTCTAATATGGCCCACAAAGCATGGCAGCTTTCTTTTGTGAATAGCGTCTTGGATTTCTTGAAACATTTTGACTTGATTGTTGTTAGTTCCAATATTTCCAAAACTGTTACTATTCAAAGGAGTCAAGAACATAGATGTTCTTTCATGAAACATATTCTTCATTAGCTTATTCTGAGAAAAAACATTTTCAGGATTTAGTATTTTCACTTCATTAGCTTTTAACTCCTGATATTATTAGCACCTATAATATTTAGCATTATTTCTTATAAGGAACTTTCAGGTGAAGCTTTTTAAAAGATATTTTTCTGAAGTTTGTTTCCCATCTGTAAAGCAGTCGTTTCTTTTTGAATGCCTGTTTCCTTGTCTCCTTATTAGATTTGCAAAGGAATTACTCATTGCAGGCAGTTTGTTCAAAAGGCAAAGAACTTTAATTTCAACATAAGTTTTTTCATATCTAAGACAACGTTCAGTGTATAAACTGCTTTCTCTTGTAAGGATTTTAAAGTGGCTTGTTTGCTCTTATAGGTAGCTTTTTGTCATCCAACTACCGTAAAAACTTTGCACAGCTATTAGGGTAAATAAGGCATTTTACCAATGGAGCCCCAAACTGCGAAGTACCTAGTTCCCTGTCCTTTCAATTTTTCATTGGAACTGACACTTAAACTCTTAGACGATTTTCCTCCTTATTCTTTTAAAAGTTGTATTTTAAGTTTACCATGAACGTATTTTTGAGCTGACAAAAGTGTTTCAGGGCAATTTCGCCATCTTTAGCGGAAAAACTACCTTTCCCAGGATGCATTTCCCTTATATCAGCCCCTTATTGCAAGCTAGCTTTTGGACTTCATTTCCCATAGTTCTTTTCGGGTCTGGGAGTCAACTGGTTCTCTTTTACCAGACTTGCTTACAAATTCTTGCCCTGGAGGTTTGAACAAAGTTTTTTGCTTTTGCAACGGGAGATTTGAACAAGCATTTTACATTTTCAGCTATGGCACATTGGGAGATTTCTATTCTCTCGTCAACTGGCTTTAACAGGTGTCTCTCCTCCATTTGCCACTGGCCCCAGTTCAGAACTGCACCTGCCTCCTTAGCGCGCATTGAGGTGGGCAATTTCTGATAGCAACTTTCCTCGGGGCTTGTGTTTGCCTTAGCCAGTCAGTGAAAAACAAAAGCATTTACAACAGCTTTTCCATAGCTCCTTCAGAGACATTTTCTCCCACTGATTTTATTCTCATTTTGCTTGTTCCTTTCCCCCCAGATGCAGAGCTTCAGATATCCCAGGCTGCTCTGTTCCTCTGCTAGCTGCCTTTGGAGGTAGGGGCTTTTTTCTCCCCCCTGATTCTGCCACAAATTCTAGCAGCTTTTTCAGGTCATGTATTTTCTGTGGAGGATTATGTCCCTTCTGTTTCTTCAGAGTCTTTTTCCCAGACTGTACCCAGTTTGGTCTCAGTTTATTCCCTCTACCCCAGAAACAATTTCCGACACTACAGTGGCGGCTTTCCCTTCTACTGAAGATAGGGGTTTTTTGTCTGTTTCTGTTTTCGGGGTCTGTGTGGTTTGCGTACAGACTGAAAATCTAACAAGGGAGGTTTTTGCCATTTCTAAACTCCCATTTAGGACAGGTGTTTTGCCTCATCAGGCCTTCACCTGGCCCAGTCCCCCAGTGGGTTGTGTTTGCTTGTCTGGGTGCTAAAGGACAGAGCTTATGCCAGAGGCAATCACCCCTTAGGGTTATACTCCCTCATCTCACCGGGAGGCAGTTAAGACAAAGCTTTTCTCAAAAAGATGCTTTCTCTGATAGAAAAGAAAGCTTTACTCCTGGATAGTTCTGTTCTGCCCTGGCTGGGCTCTTTCCCCAGACAGCGTTCTGACTCAGCAGCACAACTGCTACAGACACAGTTCAGCTTTACTGTTTTCCCAGAAAGGTCCTTTCTCTGATAGGAAAGCTTTTCTCAGATTTCTTTTTGCAGCTGTGGACCTATCAACCCGGGACTTGTAGGAAAGTGGACAACTGTGCTGTTCCCACCAGCTTTAGTTTTGTTTGTTCATTAGCAATCTTCCCCTGGGTCCTGCACCTTCCTGCCTCAGCTCTGTGCTCCAGGAAGTTTACAACTGCAGGAACCCTAGTATCCCTGAAATGCATTCCAACTCAGAGACGCTGGCCAGTGGCCTCTGGGTTTTTGCTCAGAAGAGAGGATACAATGCTAACAGTTTGCATTGCTTCAGGGGATCTTTGCATTAGGACGATTAAGAGCACCTTTTCATTCTGAAACGCTCACTCAGAAACAAAACCCTTGATGCCTCAGCTCGGCTGTAACCAAAAAGCTTGGCTTTTTTGCTTTTCTTAGGTAAAGTTTCCTGCCCTTTTGGACTCTCTGTAGCTCTTTACCCACACTCTCCCAAGCGTTTCCCTCAGGGTACTCTGACCCACTGTCTTTTACTAGCTTGAAGAGACAGAGCTTAGAAGAGGTTTTTAGGAACTTGTCCCTACCTCCTGCATTGCAGGGAGGATTTTTAAAGCTTGAAAGAGAAGTTAGAGAGGTTTTGCAGTCTTAAGAGGTTTGTTGTTTTCCCTTAGAACTAATCACAGGTGGTCCCCATACTATTATCTTCAGGTGATTCTAATTTGTCCTTCTGAGAAAGTTCTGAAAGGCTTGAGTTTTTAAGTTTGAGAGCTTTTGAGAAAGATTAAAGCTTTTCAGAGAGTTTTCCCAAGAGAGAAATACCAACTTTTCCCAAAACTTCCCAACTTTAAACTTTTTGGCTTTTTACACCCCCATTGTTGCCTCGGAGAAAACACTTTCTCCTGCCACTTGGACTTAGCATTTCAGGTGTCCCCAGGTCAAAAGTTTCCATAGGAAACTTTTTCCCCATAAGTTCAGAGAAGAGCTTTTTTACTACCCATAAAACCCAAAGAAAGATTTTTTTCCCCAGTTTGTGTTCATAACCCCCAAAGTTAGAAAATTGAAGAGTTTGTCTAGTTGCCTTATCTTTTTCTACATGATCTTACACTTCTAAGTTTTTCCTACACTATATTACTATGCTATACCTTATACTTATTTTTCACAGATAGAAATTGAGAAAGGGATAGAAGATAGAAAATTTTGACAGAAGAGAATTGCGCTGCAGCATCGGACATCCTTCTAGTCCGTTTTCCTTTTTCTCTTGAGGATAAAACCCCTGCCCCTCATATATATATCTATATATATAGATCTATTTTATATATATATATATCATAAATAAAACACACTGGCATGCCACTTTCCACTGGCAGCGCTCACTCAGCACTTTCACCAAAAACTCTGTAATAAAACTACTGTTTTCCTTTTTCTTTAGCCCCTATTACTTTGTCTTTAGTCCCCCCTTTTTTGTCTTTAGTCTCCTTTTTTTAGTCCCCCCTCCTTTTTTTTCTTTAGTCCCTTTTTTTCTTTTTTCTTTAGTCCCTGTTTATAGCGCCATTCTGTGGGGCGTTTACCCACCAACCCCACAGCTCCCCAGAGTTTTCTTGAGTGCGAGCAGCAGGAAATATTAGATAGAAGGATTTAGATTGTGGAGATAAACAGAAAATAAAAGGATAGCCTCGAGAGGGCCTGGAACCTTTTCCAAAGGGCCCTGACTGTCTCGGTCCCAGGGTTTTTATAGAGACGCCAAGGAGTGGAGCAAAAGACCTCCTCCCCCAGCACAGCCAAGTGCAGACCATCTCAGACACCTGCACTCAGGCCCGTGGTCTAATCATCCTCTATGCGGACCTGCTGGGTAAAGCCACGAGGAACCTGAGAACGGGCTCCTACAGGTCAGTGATTAACTTCTGATTCACACTTATTTCTAGAGTACTGGTTGCAAGCTGAAGGTGAGGAAAGAGCACCTACCACTTTCGTGCATGTGGCCTTATGTGACAATAAGTTTATTTTCAGGCTGTCAGGTAAAGTTTAACTTCTAACTTTATCTTCTGTATTTTCCTAGTTCTCAAAGTACTCTCCTGATAGGTCTTTGAACCTTTAAAAAAGCCATTTTTAAATGTGTTGTCTAACTCTGTTACTTGTCTGTGGTGGGAGGGTTGATTGAAATAACCCGGTATCTTATAGATGAAAGGCTTTGGTTGGGTCTTCATGGGCACAGTTTACTTATGAATAGCAATGACTTTCTCTTCTCCAAGACCTCAGGCTATTTTACTAGTAGTGTGTAAGCTTTGTTTTAAATAGCTGTAATTCACATATATAATTATGTAATTTTTTATTCAAAGATTACCGTATTCTACCTATGTATAAATAGAAATATAATTATTTCCTGACCAGCAGCAGTTTTAAGTCCTTTTAACCCTGGCAGTTCCTAGTCCCTGGCAATAGATGAGTTTATTGTATTAACATTTTAGCTAAACATAGTATCTGGAATGATTATCAGAATGTGAAATTCCTCTTGATTGCTATTGAAATTGGGATCCTAATAGCAACTAATTTTCATTACTCTCATGGAAAAGAATACTATCCTAGTTTCCCTTTTCCCATGACTTGTTAGTGTACCTGTATGTGGGCATAGTATACATCTGCTTGGGAGATACAAAAAGAGAAGGAAGTTCTGGGAGTCTTAGGTTTGCTACCATATGAGCACTCAACACAGTGAATAAATGTGGCACATTACCAGTGACAACCCCTTTTCTTTTATGTATATTAATTCCCACAGTAGCTTTTGAGGTTAGTTGTAGCAGGAATCTTAAAAGTTCTTATTAATAAAATCAAACCTAGAGCCAGATATTGGGGTGAACGCTGAGGATCAGAGAAGCAGAACAAGCCACAGCTACCTCACCTTGCCAATTCCTCAGCTGATCCTGTTTCCTCAGACTGGAAGCCTCTGAGTCCTCATTCCAAATGGATCTCAGCTGAACTGCTGCTAAAAGCCTAAAAGCTTAACTCGCTCTAGTTCATGGTTTTCACGCCTTATATACCTTTCTGCTTTCTGCCATCACTTCCTGGGATTAAAGGCGTGAGTCACCATGCCTGGCTGTTTCCAGTGTGGCCTTGAACTCACAGAAATCCAGATGGATCTCTGCCTTTGGAATGCAAGATTAAAGGTGTGTGTGCCACAATTTTCTGGCCTCTGTATCTAGTGGCTGTTCTGTTCTCTGACCCCAGATAAGTTTATTAGTATGCACAATATATTGGGGAACACAATATCACCACAGTTAGTATCTAATTCGGTGTGGTATTAAGTAAAAGATTGGGAAACTGCTGCCTGAGAGAGCTTAAGGTAACTTGTCTGTGGCCCTACACCTGGAAAATGATGCATGTTGTCTTTTTTTAGTACACATTTTATTTCAACTATTATGGCCTAGAGATGCACATTGACTTCAAAGTTTTATCATTTTATGCTTTTTTCCTGTAAACCCTAAAATCAAGACCCTGTGACTCATGTCCTAAACTAGAGATAGTCAAGAGATAACTCTGCTATCCTGTCCTCACTGACCCTCATACTTCCCTATTTCTAGAACATCATTTTACTAGTTCTGAGATTTACCAGTCTTTGTGCTCTGTTAGAAAGCTTGCTATAGTACTCTTCTTCTCTCATCCTGCCTACAGCACCCCCTTCCCTTGTCCAGTTCTAAAGAAGCTTCTCGGCTTTCAGTTAGTTACATTTGTCACCTTTATTGTTAAACTCAGACTTCCCTACTAACTGTCTTCATGAACATCTTCTGTGAGGCTAACTTGTTTGCTTCTTCAGTTACTCTTGATGGAATCTTAGTCAAAATCCTGTTGCTCTATCCTTCTGAATGTTAACAGCCAAAAGCTGACCTGCTTCAGCGCTCTATCCTAGCAGTAGTCAGTACTGCTCTCTCTATTTGTGGTGCTTCTTCCACTTCTGAGTGCCCCTCACATCTCATTTTCGCCTCCTGTGCTATGATAGCCTTGAAAAGCTATCATTATTACCCCTGTGAACATCGAGTGCTTTTATTTATTTGTAGCCTATTCAACCACATGACTTTCAGTCCCTGCAGCTTGGAGTATGCTTTCTCCTCCAATTCTGTGTTTTGCTTTTCTTTCATGAAACATTTTTTCTCTGTCCCTGTTAAGGGATTCTCTTTGGGGGGGGGGGATTCCCATTCATTAGTTTTCTCCCATGTTCCACTTACAAGTAACATGTTTAAAAGTATTGGAAGAACTCTGACTTGTACCAAATCCCTTTGAATATACTGCTTCAGTGCTTTTACATGTCCTCCTTTTTTTCTTTTAATCGTGCATGTTTTCTGTGATCTAGTTTGGTTATTTTTCTTCAGCAAACTTACTTTACTGAATTTATTTCTCTCTTCTATAAACTTCTTTCTCAGTGGCATACAAAGTGTACGCATTTCACCAGCTCAAGAGAATCAGGGTATGGAGTTTGTACTTGGGTGGCTCATTGCTTACTGCAAGTTTGAGACTTTCATGCATGAGTATACTGTACTTGTATCATTCCCACCCTTCCTTCTGCCCCTCCAACTCCTCCATCAAATTCATGACCTCTTTTATAAATATTGTTGTGTTTTATACACACACATATGCACACATATCTAAATACTTGAATGTGAATGAGTTTGGGGCTGAACACTTAGGATTGGGTGCTCATTCCTGAAGAAATCTCATTAATTTCATTCTTCTTTCAGCAGCCATGGACTGCCTGTAGCACTTCATCTAGGGGTGGTGCTTCATGGAATTTTCCTCTATCCATTTTTGTATGTCACCTGGTGTGGTCTTTGCAGATTTATCTAGGCAACCGTATTGCTGAGAGTTTGTAGGTGCCAGCACAACCCTGTCCTGTCCAAAAGACACTTACCTTACAGCAGTCCTTCTGGTCCCCAGACTCTTACAGTCTCCCCCCCCCCCACCCCTTGTCAATGTTCTCTGAGGTGTAGGGATTGTTATCAGTGTCCCATTTGAGGCTGGGTGTCCCATGATCACTTACTCTTGTCATTTTGATCAGTTGTAGATCACTGTCATAGCCTCTGCCTGCTTTAAAAAAGAAAAAAAAAAGATTGTTTGGTGGGTTACCAATGAGAGCTGTACTTACCTAGGAGTAAGGAGAAATATTTAGAAGACAGTTAAAAACTATATTACTTAAGTAGCATGGTAGTAGTAGGTTCTCCTCTAGGGCCTGCAAACTATCCAGCCACAGATTTGGCTAGGTTAACAATACCATACTTGAGTTTCTTCCAGTTGAGTGGGTTTTAGGTACAATTAGACAGTTGTTAATTACTCCCAAAAGACAAGTGACTTATTGCAGTTTTAATAAATATTTAAATATACTGGTTTGTGTTTTCTACTTTTGCCTTTTTTTCTATATTCTATATGAGATAATTAAAATCATCCTTTTTCTTTCTACATTTTTTCTTTTCTTATATTGAGTCAAGGTCTTTCTATGTGGCTGGCCTTGAGCTTGATATTGTCCCTTCCTTAACTTCCCAAGTCTTCGGTGATAAGTGTGGACCACCATACTCAGTTAAAATCATTATCTTTTAGGTATTACTTGGAATGTGTTACATTTTTTTCTTGAACATCTATAGTGACTCTTAGTCATTTTTAGATTAATGACTATTTCCAAATATACACAAATAAAAAGATCATCAAACTTCTAATTGCTATATCTGACAACATATTACCATATTTGTTTTTTCCCCATTGCTTTTCTTTTTTCTAAGGAAAGCATAAACAAGACATAATTGCACTCCAAAGTTAATGTGCCTCTTAACACATTTTCTTACATAACTGCAATGGCATTATCATGGAACACACCTAATAATAAATAATACCTTAGCAGCATAGGCAGCACTGAGTCCATATGCATATTTCCCCAGTTAAGTCTCTTCATCCGTTTTTGGTGATCTGTATCAACTTTGCTGGTTTTAAAAAGTCCCATTCTGGTGGAGGTTAGTTTGTTCTTTTATCCTTTGTATTTCAAATGGGCTGGAAATTATCTGTCTGCTCAGTTAGATTCGGCTTATTTAAACTTTTGGAGGTAAGGCCAGGAGCACTTGCTGTCATTTCATTGAATATTCTACCTGGGAGTACATAATGTGTAATTTGGTTACTTCTGTCATTATTGGCTATTTCTTCCCTCTGTGGAAGAACACTACCCTCCTTTACTAGTGCTGTTTGCTTAACCTGAAATTTCTTGTCAGTTATGGGGTGCTAAAATCCTAGGTTGAGAACTGAATACTCTGCTTTCATCTTTAATGCTTTGCATTATTTCACTAGAGTTTATTATAAAATAATTTTCTTCCTTCTGACGGAAGTCAAAAGTCCTTCCCAAAATGGTAGGCTAGTGATTTTGTGGGTTACGCAGAAGCATCTAGTCTCCTAGTTCTGAATGAGTTACCCCGTTGTACTGAGATTGAGTGGTAAAATGAAAAAGAGAAAGAAAAGACCTTGTACCTACTTCATGCTGCTGTCTTGCAGTTAGGGTATAGTGCTCACTTGAGCTATGGCAATGCATAAAGTCCTGTCATTTACTGGAGACTAACTCAGGCTCACTATGGAGTCATTTAAATTTTAAAGACCCATGGCCTTAAAAGGGCCCCAGCACAGTTTTGTAATCAAATGCATTAATTTTAATGACTACTTTATCTTGGGAAGCTGCAGGGTTCCCCCGCTGGTTTACTCTTCTTGCTAGCTTTCTCTGAAGCCAGACTCTCAGCAAAGCTTTGTGCCTTTGCTGTTTGGACCTGTGCCTTAGGCCCTAGAGGTGACTGTTGGGAGCAACCTATCTCAGGCAGCCTAGAGAACTTTTTCCTCAGTGTTGATTAAACATAAACTTTATTCAGTGAAATTTCATGTAGTCACATACCCTAAGCAGCTACTACTGCCTGTTTAGCAGTAGAAAGTGTACAATTCATTTAGTGTTAGATACTGATCTGGCCCATGGCTCAGATCTCTATTGGTTGGAGCTAATGGAATATATAAGACCTACCCCAAGCAATAACTAGATATATATGGATATGTAGATCTTCTCGATTCTCACATCATTTTCTATAACAAAATTGAACAAATAATAATGCTAGTATCATTAACAATCAAAGGTATCAATTTTTAGTGGTATTATATCCATAATTCTGGCTTTGAGGCTTACAGGTCTGAATCAAGGTTGTGTAACCATATCAACTTTGATTGCTACATAGCTTATCTTTGTACCTTGGAAAATGTTCCTACTCTTTTTACCATGTTTCCTAATATAATTTATGTATCTGTTGTAAATGAAACACTAGACAAGAAGCTCTGAAGCCTACTTAATTTATCCTGCCTTTTAGCTAGTTTTTAAACCCCTTTTCCCTTTAGTTACTCTGAGTAAACCAAGAGTTTATATTGGGCTTGAGCTCGGGGATTCTCAGTTTCAGTATTATGATATTGAGGTGGATAATTCTTGTTTATCAGGGGTTGTCCTGTGCACTGTGAGATGTTTAGAATCACTCCTGGCTTCTGCCTGACAGATTCTAGTACACTCCTCATTATGACAACTAAAAGTAATTAATTCTAAACATCACATGTCTCTTTTATAGTAAAAGTATTGTGTGTGTGTGTGTGTGTGTGTGTGTGTGTGTGTGTGTGTGTGTGTGTGTGTGTGTGTGAGTCTGTTCTCTCAATCTACCGTGTGGGTCCTAGGGATTGAACTCAGGTCGTCAGGTTTGATGCCAAGCAGCTTTGATCCCTGAACCAATCGCACTGGTCCAAAGAGGTTTTTTAATCAAATAGAAATCTTGTAGTTATTTTTTAAAAAGTAAACAGGGATAGCAGTAAATATTTTTCTTAAGTAACCTGAAGATCTTACCATATTCTAAGTCAGTTATCAAATCCTCTGACAATAAGAAACACAATTATATCTAATATATACACATATACTTGAAACTGAGTTTTCATTTAGTATTTAGCAATATGTGTTGCACTTTGTTATTTTTCTGTTATCTTTGTTGTTGTTTTTTTTTTTAAAGAATAGCCATTGCCTAGTACATATGTCTAATACAGTTATTGGTCATGACCCTATCGTTTGAAAAACAAAGTAATAAAATATGGAGATTATCTGCCCCAAGAGTATGTCGCTCATAAGTTGTCTTTCTTTTGAAATATGTCATTTAGAAAATGAGGCAACAAAGACATTAGGACACCGTAACCAAAGCATATTAAATTTCCAACTATTTTAAAGTCCTATATTTTGACATTTCTACCAAGTATTTAGTATGTATAACCAAAAGAGATTGTCTTGCCCTTGTTCAAGATTTGTATTGATAAAACCTAGAAGGGACTAAACTTTAGTAGATATACCATTTGAGATTCTGAAAGTGTAACAAACACTCAGTGGGACCAGATCTTGTGCTCATTGCATGAGTTGGCTGTTTGAAACCTGGGGCCTATGCAGGATTGTTTGGCTCGGCCTGGGAGGAGGGGACTAGACCTACCTGGACTGAGTCTACCAGGTTGACCTCAGTCTGTGGGGAAGGCTTTGCCCTGGAGGAGATGGGAATGGGGGGGGGGGGGGGTTGGGGGGAAGGTGAGGGGGACGGGAGGGGGGGAGAACAAGGGAATCCGTGGCTGATATGTAGAACTGAATTGTATTGCAAAATAAATTAATAAAAAAAAAAAATGGGAAAAAAGCTGTGTTTATTCAAGTTCATGGTAGAGCAACATGATGTGGGGTGGATTTTATGTTATATCAGAGGTTATTGCACATGATAGAAATAGTAAGTTGGATGATCAGTACTTGTATCTCATACTTAAAGATCATTTTTATTCAAGATAAAGTAAGAAATTTTAAAAATATACTAAATTCTGTAAGCCTGTTATAAACAGGATATGGTATTTCAGTTCTGTGTTTATAAATTAAACACACTCAGGAGATGAGTTACAAACTGTATGTATGATAGCTCTGATCTATAGAGCCTGATATTTACTCTAACATGATGATTAACCTTGAATTACTAGGTTTACCAAGACTGCAGATAATCTCTAAATTGCAGAAAGTGTTCACTGTCAAAATAAGTGAATAAAGTTACTGTTCTTTATATAGATCCTTTTTTTGTGGAACAGAAACATGTAATAGCATTTTAAAATTAAATATTTTATTTATGCAATTAAAAACTCTATCATAGACCCAGGCTTAATCCTTGTCTAAATAGAATGGGAGCTCAAGATGGTATAAGTTGTTACAATCAGGTGCCACAAAACCTCAAGGAAAGAAGCAATAGACTATGCTCTTGTCTTTTTGAAATGCAACTTTCTTCTATGGAATAATGTAGAATTTGATTACTATAGAAAAATGTTTTATCTAGAAAGATGAGTCAGCTTGTGATGATAATTGGCAGAGAGCCACATGCCCTAAAAGAGCAGAGTCTTGTCTGCCATTCCTTTAAGTCACTAGAAGTTTCATAGTTGTCATTGTAAATTTTGAGCGGGGAAATTAGCAAAAGGGTAATGATCTGTACATTTTCTCAGATCCTAGACTACTGAAAAGAAGGTCATTTCAGAGCTGGAGATGTGAATGAAAAACCTCCTGTTCCAGGACTCGTAGACCATATTGAGGTATGTTTTTTTTCTCCAATTTTAAATAGACTCTAATTTTTAAGAATAGATTTATTTTGCAGAAGAATTGAGAATATAGTACAGAGTTTCCATATACCCTGTACTCAGTTTCTCCTGTTACTGACAGCATATATTAGCATGGTGCCTTTGTTATAATTAATGAATCGTTATCAATTATCACCTGTAGTCTGCACTTTATTCCTATTTCCTTACTTTTTAACCAGGTGTGATTTTTTTTCTTTCTATTTTAAGCTTCCATACAGGAAACTATATAATGTTTGGTTGTTATGTCTCCTTGGGTTCTTCTTTCCTATGACACCTTTTCAGACTATCCTTTTTCTTTTTGAGACTCTGACAGTTTTGAAGGGAACGTACTGATCAGGTACTTTGTAGAGCATTCCTCAGATGTTTTGCTAATGGTTAGACAGGGGTTATGGATTATTTTAGAGGAAGGCTATAAAGATAAAGTACCATTTGATGTTCTTTTCTAATCCTATCCAGAGTGTATGCTATCAGTATAGCTTATCACTGCTAATATTGACTTTGATTCTCCTGACTGGGAGAGTGTTTGTCATGTTTCTCTGCTGTAAAACCAACCTTTTGTCTTCACCTGTCAATGTAACCAACCTTCTTATTAAATAAGAAACACAGAACCAATGCAAAGAAGAAAGCCAAGAGGTCAGAGCTAAGAGCTAAAACCTTACCCTTCCTCCTGCGGTGGTCCTACCTCTCCGAACCAGAGCTACCCCTGTGTTAAAGTCTTTATATAGAGTTCCTGTCCTGCCTTCTCATTGGTTGTAAACCCAACCACATGACCGCCTCCTCACGGCCTGTCTGTATAGGCCTCCAGGTTTTCCATGATTGGTATTGAGATTAAAGGCATGTGTATCCAATAATGGCTGTATCCCTGAATACACAGAGACTTACCCAGCTCTGCCTACCAAGTGCTGGGATTACAAGCGTATGCCACCACTGCCCTGCTTTCCTATGGCTTGCTAATAGCTCTGACCCCCGGGCAACTTTTATTTATTAACATACAAATAACATTTTAATACAAATAAAATATCACCATATTCACCTTTTTCTGTATTTTGCTCTTTGGAAAGAAAGCAGTGTACACACCACAATTAAGCTCTTTTTAAGTTATGTTCCATCTACTTTGAAGGTAAATGATCTGTATGAACTATGTGGAATTGTTAGGCATGATAGATCTATTCCCTCCCCCCCCCCCCCAGTTATTTTAGCATGTTCTTTTATCAGTGTGGACTTATACAGATTTAGTTTATACTGTGGGTCATAATCTAATACTAGTTTATTTTGATGTTCTAGTTCTTTTAGCTGTGGTCATTGGGAGTTCTTTCAGTTGTCTCCTGTGTTATTTTGACATGAGCCTATCATCATGGGAGTTTTGTTTGATTTTGAGTGCTTCTTTACTTCCTGGCATTACAAGATGCTTCAAGCTCATCATGTATACTTCCCAACCTAGTTCTAGAATCAGCTATTTCTCCATGGGGTTGTGATTCTTTTTGTTAGAGAATGCTGCTAGAAACTTACCTTGTTGCTAGATATGCTCATTCATTCTAGAGCAGTGGTTCTCAACCTTCGTCATGCTGCAACCTTTTAATACAGTTCCTCATGGTGTGCTGACCCCCACCACTACTTCAGAACTGTCATTTGCTACTGTTATGAACCATAATGTAAATGTCTGTTTTCCAATGGTCTTAAGCAGCCCCTGTGAAAGGGTAATTTGACCCCACCAGAGGGGTCATGACCCACAGGTTGAGAATCACTTTTCAGGATTCTTCTGGCTGGAATATAAGTATATGTGTAAATATTTCAACATACAGGTTACAGATAACAAACACATAATCATGAGACTGTTTTATGATTAAATTTAACATGAGTATGCTTTTATTTGTTTCTAGGGCTATATTTAACTTGAACATGTTTTTGTTGATCATTTTAACGAAAATGTTATTTTGGTTTCATTTATTTTGAGAATACAATGAAAGATGGGCTATGTGCCACAAATCTGTGACTATCTGAAATTTGTTTTCACTAGAATGAAAATCCTATAGGATGCTTATTTGGGAAAATATTGTGGCATCATTTTAGGAGAAGAAACAACAATCGTGTTCCTGTCTCTTTTTACATACATGTGCAAAAAGTCCTGAAATTGGAACTATGACCTTGAAAGAACTATGTCCTTGAAAGGTCTTTTTTGTTGTTAAATCCTCCAGTATTGGACACTTCCTGTTGCCATTTAATGTAAAAAGTTCAGTCTAGTACAAATATTCCTGTTTTCAAAGAAAGATTTGTTTCAAATTTTCCTTAAGAGTTAAGACATCATCAGACACATACCAGATAGCAGGACAGGAAACCAATAGCTAAGAACATAGACTTCAACTTACATCCTTTGTAACTTATTAACACTATGTATTCGCCTCTACACCTCAATTTTCCCCATGTGTAAGGGGTGAATATTATTACCTCCCTCATGAGAGGGAATTAAATGAGGTAAAGGACAGCACAGTATTTGGTGTGTAGATACGATTTAATAACTGTTATTTAAAATCAAAACCTCCAGTGTGGCATGAAAATGGATGAAAGTTCCAAGGCATTATGCTAGTATATGTACTTTGTTTTTATCCAGTAGTTATTACTTGGCCGGCCCATCTGTCAGAAAAATGAAGGAATCTTAGCTGGACTTATTGTACACCTTTGATACCAGGATTTAGGAGATGGAGGCTGGAGCATTAGTTCAAGGCTTGCCAGAGAAGCATAATGAATTCAGCACCAACCTGGGCTACATAAAAACCTGCCTCACCAAAAAAGAAAAAAAAAAAGAAAAATGAGGGATTCATTCATTAAAAAATCTTTAAAGTCCTCTCACAACAAAGCATAGTTTCCTTCAAACCTAGGAAATTCTTGCCTCACCAGTCAAGATTGTCAGCCAGGGTTTTCCGTAGTGGTCATTTGATGCTACTGAGATTTCTGATGGGAATGACCAGTGTGCTGAATAGCTCTCCTGTCCTGGGACAGTCTTGATAGAATGAATTACTGCTTCTCAAATTATTGCATCAATATTACAGTGTACCGTTAGACATGCTAACCTGATTTTGTCTTTGTAATGCATTTCAGGTACCACAAATCCAGACGGTATATAAATAGGTGAAACAAGGACACAACTCTGTATATGTAGCTTCTGGGGAGTAGATCTGGGAGTGGATTTGGTCTTTCTGATTGAGTGCTGGAGTATACTTCAGCTTCGGCCAGTTATCTGCCTATAGTTGCTAGATACTCTGACTTTAAAAAGTTGAATGTTGTCATGCGGCGGTGGTGCACACCTTTAATCCCAGCACCCAGGAGGCAGATGCAGGTCAATCTCTTGAGTTTGAGACCAGCCTGGGCTACAAAGCAAATTCCAGGATAGCCAGGGCTGTTACACAGAGAGGCTCTGTCTTGAAGCAAAAAAGGTTGAATGTTAACCTTTTTTATGTGAAGTCATCCATTTTAAAATGTAGCTCACTTTTTTTAAACACTAAAGGCCGAACCCAGCAGATCTATAGGCTAGATTTGGCTCCCAGATCGTTCATTGGTTTGCAGCCTCTGGTGTAATTATTTTAGGAAGTGAACTAAGGTTCTGGCAGAGGTAGAACACTGAGCCATAATGACACCATCCTGTATCTTTGCTGAGCTTATAAAAGGCTATAGAAACAAAACACTTAGGTATCCACATTATTTTCTAGACTATAGGGAATTGTGGTTCAGCAGAGCTCTGGGAGAGCTTCCTCTGGTTGGGAGGAGGGATTCTTTAAGGAGAAATCCCAGCAGCAGTGGCTTGTTCAGTAACAGAACCCATTGTGCCTTGTGGGGCTGGGCCAGTACTCCTGATTTAGGTAGATAGCTTTGCAATCAAAGGAACTCTCTTTATGATGATGCCACTATTGAGCGTAATTTCTGTGCCTCTAGTCTTTGTCTTGCCATCAAAAACTAGGAATCCCAGTCATGTATTGCATATGCTTCAAATCCCAGCACTTGAGAATTTTAGACAGGGAGACCACTGAAGTCATAGGCCAGCTTGGGCTAAGGTGTGTAATCTGTCTTTAAAGAAAAAGGAGGGCTGAAGAGATGCCTCCATGCCTCAGAAGTGTGATGACAGAAGTTTGGATTTCTAGAACCCATATAAAAGCTGCTTGTAATTCCAACACTGAGGAGACAGAGATGGGATTCGTGAGGCAAGCTAGCAAGTTAGACTAGCTGGAATGGGTGAGTTTGGGTTCAGCAAGAGATCCTGCCAGCAAATAAAGAGAACACAATCAAGGAAGATATCTGAGATGAGATTTAGGCCTCCATACACATGTGTACATGTACACACCACACCCATTTAGGAATACACACAAAGTGACAGGAAATAAGGCCTCAGCCCTCTTCTGGTTCATGTGATCCTATCTGTTGGCTTAACTTTTTAGTGAACTAAAGGAAATTAAAGTGTTTGAACATTATATAGTCTTCAGGAGATATTACATTTGAATGTTTTGTTCTACTATAAAATACTAAACAGCTATCCATATCAGTGCTATGTAAGAGAATGTCTAAGGCAGAAGAGCAAGCATTATTAAGAATACATGAGATAATGGTTGAACAAGACACTTAACCTATGAGTATAACAGAACATTGTTAGGAGTCATTTTATTTCTATGTTTCGTTAGCAGAACAGTAGTATTTGGTTTTCTCTAAGCCCCTGGCCTGTCTAGTCTCAGGTTCTTGGCCACCCGGGCAGTGGCAGACATGGGTTCATCTCATGGAGTGGGCCTAAAATCCAATCAGATAGTGATTGCTTACTCCTACAGCTTTCGTGCCACTATCGCACCAGTGCGTTGTGCAAACAGTTCACCATTGCTGAAGGAAGGGGTTGTCGCTGCTTTGGTGTTTACCTTTCTCCTCTGGAAGCATGCAGAGTACCCTTTAGTACCATGAACACTAATCAGTAGGAGTGAAGGCTCTAGGTAGACACTAGCTCAGCTTTTCTGTAGTCAATGAGTTATGTAGGTTTTGTCTTCAACAATAATGCCTTTTTATAAATTTGTAGAGAGCAACCAATAGCCTTGGTAGTAGCCTGAGTTGTTTGGGGGTTTCCCTTGGGCCTTGGAGGCAGGATTATAAGAGCCAGGGGGGATGGAAGACACCAAGGAAACAAGGCCTTCTGGACACAACAGGGCTGATGCACATATGAAATCACAGAGACTATGCAGCATGCACAGGGCATGTACAAGTAAGCCAGATGGAGTCTCAGCACTGAGGGGACAGAAGCCCCCATCCCTAATGAAGAAACTATCTCCAATTGACAACCACTCACAAAGGAAAAATTTGTTTTCTCCAGCGGAGTCTCATATTTAAGTACAGGCTCAGTGCCCAGCAATAGATGGCCAACATAAAATGAACTCAGTGGAATGCTTGGCATTTTGTTGTTGCTGTTGTTTTGTTTTATTATAATAATTTTTTTCGAGGTATTTTTTTACCCTTACAGGTCTCTTGCTCATATATTATGGTTTCTGATTTTCTGTTTTTATGGAATTGCTATATGTGTAAGTGTATGTGTTTCTTGTCCTTTTTCTTTGGCTCTTTTTTCTTCCTGCTTTTTTTTTCAGTTGCCTGTTTTCTAATGAGGGAGAGAAAGAAAGGGTTGTAGATTTCGTGGGTAAGGAGGTGGGAAGGAGTTGGGTAAAGGGAAACTGATCAGAATATATTGTACAGAAAAGTCTATTTTCAATAGAAAGAAATTGAATAGAATTATTAGTGAAAAATAAAATAAAAATGAAGAGTACATGAATAATTACATTACAAAAGGCATCTTCTCTAGCTCTGCACTTTTGTATACCCTAATTTAACTAATTTGTACAAGAACTCTTTCCTTTGCTCCCAGCTCTCTCTCCATCTCCCCACATACACAGAACTTTCTAGTTAGATAACAAACCACTGAGAGCTCACTTTTTTTTTCCAGCCAGTGAAAGAAAGGAAGTCAGTTATCTTTGAGTATTTATACTGGAATTGTTAATGATACCTACCAGTGACAGTGTGTAAAACCACAGAGAATGCAGGTTTGGGATTTGAGTTACGATTTTGCCATAAGTGTGTTCTCTGAATTCATTTTCTTATTTACAAAATGGAGCTTATTACAGGTACCCTTGAGGACATAGTTGTTTAGTAAATGAGAGCTAATAATAGTGGTAAATTAAATGGAAAGTTTGTGCTGACAGAGCACTCAGAACTACATGGATGGAGCCTTGCTTTAGCACTCGAAACCAATTCTAGTTTACTCTCATCTTTTCTTCTGTCTTGTAGTAACTGTATTGGCTTTGTGTTGTAAAATCTTCTAAGTATGGTCAGGAAATTTTTACAAAGATTTTTTTTTTTTAGTTACTATGAAATCTTGAGCGTTTGAATACTTCAGAGTTCTTCGTTAAAATTTCAGTTAAGTAGTCATGGGTTGTTTTGAATATAGCAGTCCCTCAGTGGTAGGAAAGCTGTTACCATTTATTTCTAATTATTCACTAAAGTATAAACTAACAAAAGAAATTAAATACAAAATTTTGAAGCCTATTTATAATAAAGAAGATTGTGGGATGGCTTAGTGATTCAGTGTGTAGAGGTATTTACTACAGAACCTAAGGATCTGAGTTTGATCCCCAGGACCCATATGGTGAGAGGAAAGAACCATTTCCCTGGAGTTATCATCTGGAGCCTCTCCACATTCACTAGGTCATGTGTGTACACACACACACACACACACACACACACACACACACACACACACACACGCGCGCGCGCGCGCGCACGCACAAATACACGAAAAGAGAGAAAGAGAGCTAGAGAGGTGGCTCAGAGGTTAAGAGTACCTATTGCTCTTGCAGAGGACCTAGATCCAGTTCCCAGCACCTACATAGTAGTTAACAATCATCTGTAACTCCAGTTCTTGGGACTATGTTGTCGTCTTCTCACTTTGGCAGGCACTAGGCACACATGTGGTACATATACATACATACATACATGCAGGCAAAATGTTCAAATTCATAAAAATAAATCTCTAAAAAAAGAAATAGAATATTGATATATGTATGGCTTAGGCCTGTGTCTTAAAGTTTTGGCTTCTACATGTTCTATGCAGATGTTTATTTTCAGTCTTCCTTGACTATCAAGTGGCTGAACACAACAAAAATATGAAATTGTACAGTATCCACTGTGTACTTTTCTAGTTTATAAAAAATGATAATAATATAAAGAAATATGTTGGTTCATTGACCTTTGATGCCACCATTTGATTTAGAAGGCATTTGTTTCAGTAGTTACCTTATTATTAGGTGCTTAATTTGAGTAGTTCTAGGGAAGATTGGGGAACAGTTTGATTTTCCAGACACTAGTCATACAACCTACATCATTAGTACTTGTTTCATTGGTACCACAACTATGCAAAAGCCTCAGCAGTCAGGTCTAGCTAATAATGAGTCTCCACCATCACTTTGAAAGCAAAGTTGATACATTTCTGTTTGTCTGCTCAGTTTGTTTCATTAGATACGAGGTTTCCTTGACATGAATTTCAAATTCAAATCTTTTGTCTTCAGAGTACAGGGAGAATATAAATCATGCAAGTATTCTTAATGGTATGATTGTCAAGTCTTTATGTCTCGATTTCATTATTCTAGGTATCAGAAAAATGACTATGCCTTAGAGGAGTGATATTATAGACCTTGGAAAAACATGAGTGATTGTACATAAGTAGAATTTCTCAAGGTTAAAAAAGTCTTGTTGCATAATAATAGTAATAATAATAATAATAACAATGTAATATACTGTATGCTTTTAGTCTGGCTGCTGCTTTACTTTTTCCAGAATTAAAGTGAAACTCTGTTTTGGTTGTTGTTGTGTTTTTTAAACACTAATTTGATTGGCTGTACTACATCAAAAGAAATAAATTGTATTTGTCCATTTTGTAACATGGGGCCTGGGTATAATTATTTTAGTTTTCTTGATTTTAATAAATTGATGGTGTCTGAATAAAGTAAAATATGGAATTAGACTTAACCAAACTTTTATTTCTTTTAGTAGAAAATGACAGAGGTGTTGGAAGATCTTTACTTTTGGAAGTCCTGTTAATACCCATTTCCTAAGAGACAGTTGACCAACATTTACTCTGGCATGGCGCAAAGCAGTCCACAGCTTGATATTCAGGTTCTCCATGATCTCCGACAACGTTTTCCCGAAATTCCAGAGGGTGTGGTATCTCAGTGCATGTTACAGGTACATTTCCTGCCAATGATGGTACAGTAATGGTACAGTTTTCCTTGTTAGAGTTGGCATTGTGTTGTGGAGTGCTGTTGATATTGTGGGGTAGATAATTCTGTGTTGAGGAGCGGGGCTACCTTGTGACTGATAAGCACTCCTCCATTCAGAAAGGGGCAGGCCTCCCATGGGAGTCAACAAAGCATGGCATATCAAGTAGAGGTAGGACCAAGCTCCTCCCCCTGCATCAAGGTTGGCAAGGCATTCCAGCATGGAGAATAGGTTCCAAAAAGCTGACTTCTGCACCAGGGACAGGTCCTGATCCCACTGTTAGGGCCCCCACAAACAGACCAAGCTACACAATTGTTACCCACATACAGAGGGCCTAGGTCAGTCCCATGCAGGCTTCCTAGCTGTTGGTCCACAGTCCATGAGCTCAGGTCAGCTGTCTCTGTGGATTCCCTGTCTTGATCATGAGCCCCTTTGCTCCCACAGTCCCTCCCCCCTCTCTTCATCTGAACTCCTGGAGCATGGCAGAGTGCTTGGATCCACAGTGTGGATCTCTGCATCTGCTTCCATGAGTTACTGGATGAAGGTTCTCTGATGACAATTAGGGTAGTCACCAATATGATTACAGGAGAAGGCCAGTTCAGGTACCCTCTCCACTGTTGCTAGGAGTCTTAGCTGGAGCTACCCTTGTGGATTCCTGGGAGTTTCCCTGGCACCAGGTTTCTCCCTAACCCCAAACTGGCCCCCACTATCAAGATCATTACTTTCCCCCTCTGTCCCGCCCCCAACTCGACCAACCAGATCCCTCATATTCCTATACCCCACCCCACCCCACCCAGTTTACCCTAGGAGATCTCATCTATTTCTCCTTCCCAGGGTGATCCATGTGTCCCTCTTAGGTTCCTCCTTGATACTTAGCTTCTCTGGGGCTGTGGATTGTAGCCTGGTTATCCTTTGCTTTACATCTAATATCCACTTATAAGTGAGTACATACCATGTTTGTCCTTCTGAGTCTGGGTTACCTCACTCAGGATGATTTTTTTTTTCTAGTTTCATCCATTTGTCTGCAAATTTCATGATGTCATTGTTTTTCTCTGCTGAGTAGTACTCCATTGTGTAAATATACCACATTTTCTTTATCCATTCTTCGGTTGAGGGGCATCTAGGTTGTTTCCAGATTCTGGCTATTATGAATAACGCTGCTATGAACATAGTTGAGCAAGTGTCTTTGTGGTATGATTGAGTATCCTTTGGGTATATGCCCAAGATTGGTATAACTGAGTCTTGAGGTAGATTGACTCCTAATTTTCTGAGAAACTGCCGTACTGATTTCCAGAGTGGCTGTACAAGTTTGCACTCCCACCAACAGTGGAGGAGTGTTCCCCTTTGCTCCACATCCTCTCCAACATAGGCTGTCATTAGCATTTTTTATCTTAGCCATTCTGACAGGTGTAAGATGATATCTCAGAGTTGTTTTGATTTGCATTTCCCTGATAGCTAAGGATGTTGAACAGATCTTTAAGTGTTTCTCAGACATTTGAGATTCTTTTGTTGAGAATTCTGTTTAAATTTGTACCCTGTTTTTTATTTGGATTGTTCAGTATTTTGATGTCTAGTTTCTTGAGTTCTTTATATATTTTAGAGATTAGCCCTCTGTCAGATGTGGGGTTGGTGAAAATCTTTTCCCATTCTGTAGGCTGCCGTTTTGTTTTATTGACAGTGTCCTTTGCCTTACAGAAGCTTTTCAGTTTCAGGTGGTCACATTTATTAATTGTTGATCTCAGTGTCTGTGCTACTGGTGTTATATTCAGGAAGCTGTCTCCTGTGCCAATATGTTCAAGGCTACTTTCCACTTTCTCTTCTATCACGTTCAGTGTAAGTGGATTTATGTTAAGGTCTTTGATCCACTTGGACTTGAGTTTTCAGATTTGATTTAAATAGTAGCTTCTCACTCTTGCTCAGCATGATTTTCAGGCAGGACAAGAAAATAACATTTTGCAGTCTAATTATTCCTAAACTTCAATTAGTACTTCTTTCTGTAGTACTTTTCAAGTACTTTGTATAAGGAAAATAAAGTTACTTACGGTTTTTTTTTTTCAAGGAAGCAAATTCTTTAAATTCCTTAGATTTCATTTTGCAAATGTTTGCTTGACTATGGGTTTGGTGGTTATTAACTTCTTAAAGCTCTAACTTAATAATGTCTTTTGCCCACACATCTTTCCCTGTGAAATGGCTATGTAGAAAGAGCACTGGGACTTGAGACCAGGGACCTGAAAGTGTTGTCCAGTGGACTAGTTCAGTGCCTTTTATGAAGCCATGCCACTTGCCAGTCTTCTTTTTCTGCCTCTGGAAATGTTGGTGGGACTGTAGATGAACTCTAAATTTGTCTCAACACTACCATCACTGCATTGCATGTCCTGTGGTAGACTTAATGTTTTAATTGATTCTCTGAAGAAGTGAAGTATTTCCTTTCATTTTCATGTAAAATGCACTTATGTATAATAACGTGTATTTTTGAGTTACAGAGAAATTCATGTTCCTTAAGAATTTTGTAATTATTTCAAAGGCAATAAATAATGTTTCTTTTATTCTAATCAAATAGTTGAGAGTTCTGTATTTTAATGGAAACTGCTTTACAATATCCCTTAAGATGTTTTAAGCATTTGATTACTGTCTGTTGGAACTTCTCAAGAACAGTTGTTATCTGTGCATAACTAAAAAGCTATTCCAAGTATCTTAAATTGCTGTTCAGCTGGTACAAACTTGGTATAGTGCATGTCATTAATATAATCTGGATATGGTTATTAAATTCTCATTAACTCTGACAAAATCATGAAGGCATGGGTCAAACTATGGAATTTTGCCTGTTCCTCATTTTACTTATTTTGCTTAAATCTTTAAAGGTATTTGGGGATAAATTTGGATAAAAGAAAAGTAAAGGCTGTGGCATTTTTATTGTTTAAAATCTTCAGGAATTTTTTTCCTTTTGTGGTTCTGGTGCTTTTTGAAAACTAAAGAATGGTTATTTTCATTTTTATCAGGTTAAACATTAATGATGGATGTTACAGCAATTGTGATGAATCCGAGAGTAGCACATTTTAAGTTGTTGAGCTGCAACAAGTGTAAAATGAGTCCTGCATTTGGAATGAGAACACTTGGGGTTGAGTCACAGTGTTCATTAGTAGGTGCTTTACATTTCTGTAGTAGTAGTGGTAGTTCTAGTAATGTGAGCTCAATGCTTATAATTTGAATTGTTTAAGATTTCTTTTGTAGGACAGATGACTGTAATGGTTTTGATAATGAAAATACTCCTCTCCTTTGAATCTATGACAGTATTTGTGTCACTGACTTGCACTCTTAAACTTGGTTAATTTTGCCAATGTTGTTTGTACCATTGTCTCCCATAGAATAACAACAATCTAGAAGCCTGTTGCCGAGCCCTTTCACAGGAGAGCAGCAAATACTTGTATATGGAATACCATAGTCCAGAAGACAATAGGATGAATAGAAATCGCCTTTTGCATATTAACCTGGGCATCCATTCTCCTAGTAGCTACCACCCAGGAGATGGAGCTCACCTTAATGGTGGTCGAACACTGGTACATAGCTCAAGTGATGGACATATTGATCCTCAGCATACAGCAGGTAAACAGCTGATATGTTTAGTTCAGGAACCACACTCAGCTCCAGCTGTTGTGGCTGCTACTCCCAACTATAATCCATTTTTTATGAATGAACAGAACAGAAGTGCAGCTACTCCTCCTTCACAGCCACCTCAGCAGCCATCTTCCATGCAAACAGGAATGAATCCATCTGCTATGCAAGGGCCTTCACCACCGCCACCTCCGTCCTACATGCACATACCTCGGTATAGTACAAATCCAATTACTGTTACAGTGTCCCAAAACCTCCCTTCTGGACAGACTGTACCAAGAGCTTTACAGATTCTTCCACAAATTCCAAGCAATCTCTATGGATCTCCTGGCTCTATTTATATTAGACAGACATCTCAGAGTTCATCAGGAAGACAGACGCCTCAGAATTCTCCATGGCAGTCCTCAACACAAGGCCCAGTGCCTCATTACAGCCAACGTCCTTTACCTGTTTATCCACATCAACAGAACTATCAACCTTCTCAGTATTCTCCCAAACAACAGCAGATTCCTCAGTCAGCTTACCATTCACCACCCCCTTCTCAGTGTCCTTCACCCTTTAGCTCTCCACAGCATCAAGTACAGCCCTCGCAGCTGGGCCATCCAAGCTCTCATGTGTTTATGCCACCTAGTCCTTCAACTACTCCACCCCACCTATATCAACAAGGACCTCCTAGTTATCAGACACAGGGGAGTCATTCAGTAGCTTATCTCCCTTACCCAGCATCTAGCTTACCCAAAGGTTCCATGAAGAAGATAGAAATTACAGTTGAACCTTCTCAAAGACATGGGACAGCAATAACTAGGAGTCCTTCGCCCATCAGTAATCAACCATCTCCAAGGAACCAGCACTCACTGTATACAGCCACCACGCCACCTTCCAGTTCCCCTTCAAGAGGGATATCTAGTCAACCAAAACCTCCATTTAGTGTTAATCCTGTGTATATTACATATACACAGCCAACTGGACCCTCATGTGCTCCATCACCATCTCCTCGGGTGATACCAAACCCAACTACAGTTTTTAAAATTACTGTAGGCCGAGCAACAACTGAAAACCTTTTAAATTTAGTGGACCAAGAAGAACGTTCTGCAGCACCAGAACCTATTCAGCCCATTTCAGTGATACCAGGCTCCGGGGGAGAAAAGGGAAACCACAAGTATCAGCGGAGTTCTAGTTCTGGATCAGATGACTATGCCTATACACAAGGTAAACTTTAGACTGATGAAATTGAATGCTTATAGTCAATATGTGGTAATTGATTGGAAATAAAGCACTATTCGCTATTTACTTTCAATTAAATGCTTAGTATGTAGTAAACGTCAAGTAGTAGCATTACCTAGAGTAAAATTACTGTTTCAGAGTCATCTATTGGCTGTTTTAAAATAGGAAACTGCAAGTATGATCATTGTAACCTTGTAACCTAATAAGACTTTATTGGGGATATCATTTTTTGGGGAAAATATAGACAAATACAATGAATATTGTGAAAAAGTTGAATACATCTTTGGACTATGGTTTATCAAATCAGAGAATTTGAGTCTTATAAACAGACTTGGAAAAGGGCATAATGATATTTATAAGTGATGATATAAGAAGTGGAATAATGAAGAAAATGTGTATTGTCTAGGGAAATTGAAGTTAAAAAGTCTATTCAGAGTCTTTCAGATTGTATCAGAATAAATGAGAGTTTAGCTTTCTTTCAATATTTGAGAAGGGAACTCATAATTGTGATTCAGAATGCCTGATATTGAGAGAGAGAGAGAGAGAGAGAGAGAGAGAGAGAGAGAGAGTATGTATGTATGTATGTATATGTGTGTGTGTGTGTGCGCGCGCGCAAGTGCAAGCAAGCAAGCAAATGTGGGCCTGCTGTGTGGAGGTCAGAGGACCATTCTTAGCATTCCGTTCTCTCCTGCCACCTTGTGGAATCTGGAGATGAAACTCATGGCTGCATGAAAGTGTGTTTACCTGCTTAGCCATTTTGCTGGTCCTTAAGCATTTTAACACACATACAAGTATAGATTAAAAGGCTCTCAGGAAAACAAAATGTGACAGAACAAGAGGTATGAACAGATGATGCCATTTTTTGGTGGTAGCTTAGAGCTAAATTAAGCAGAAATGGATATAACACAGGATTACTAAGACCTTAAGAGTAAATGTTGATGCCCAGGTCAAATGAGTCTTCTCTGTCCATTAACAGTGTATTTAGAAATTCTCCTGTTACTTGTTTGGTGTTATTTTCTGCATTGACTTTATCTGTAATGCTATAGCCTTGCTGTTACATCAGCGAGCAAGGATGGAGAGGTTAGCAAAACAATTGAAACTTGAAAAAGAGGAGCTAGACCGGTTGAAGGCTGAAGTTAACAGTATGGAGCATGACCTGATGCAGAGACGGCTCAGAAGGGTCAGTTGTACTACTGCGATCCCCACGGTAAGTGATCTGTTACAATATATAATGATAGGAGGAGAGGGACATTCTCTGTTCAAGCCATTTGTTTCTCTTTCAAGTTCTATTTCTGGCTGAATTAAAAAAACAAAAAAAGACAACAACAAAAAAATGAATGCAAGAGATTTGCCCCCAGCAGCTCTTGTTAGAATAATTAAATGCTTTTTCACACTTGCACTTGCTCATGATTATTTTCAAAGACTAACACTTACAATTAGAGTATAGAATTTATTGCAAGAATATATGATAACAAAAGGATTCATAAATTACTCTTCTCAGCATAGGCAGTCTATTTTTCTAAGTGTTTCAAATGAGTTTAAATAAACACTAATTTTGAGGAAGTATTAGTGTTAGAATATCTGAAGGCATGGTCGTTTCATTGTGTGTAACTGTAGAAACTGAGATGTTCAGTGTGGACCATTAATGGTCTTAATGAAATTAGTAAAGAGTTTTTATATTTTTAGCCTGTTGCATAATGTATTTGAGTTCTAATGACGTTACATAACTTTGAAAACTGAAATATATGTCCTTCATCGTGTCACCTTTTCTGTAATTCAGTTATCTTTTCACTATTCAATATTCATATATTCTGTATATTTTTATGAATATGGTACTATGTTAGGTGCTTCTGTATATATTTATGAGTATGGTACTATGTTAGGCGCTCAGTAATCTTCAAGTGAAAAGAAGTAGACTTCTGTGGTAATTGCTGTATTTGCTCATAGGTAATGAAAGCAATTGCACATTAACTAGTTTATGAATATAATCAGTATATATCTCCACTTTCTTACCTCATCCTAGAATGATCTTCCAAAGCTTCATGTGTGTAAATCCTTTCTCTTCAAGGGTATTCATTTTCTTCCCATCTCTAAACCTGGGGTAATCTGGCTCTTGAATATATATGTGAGGCTTCTTGTCCTCAAGATGGCTGCAACTGCTTTCTTGGAGAGTTTGCCCTGCATTATATAGACAGAGAGGAAAGGGGAAGTTACTCTTGAAGGAAAATAATATAAGGTACTTAAAGCTTGAAGTGAAGACAGTCTTACTTTCAAGACAAAGTAAGTCAAGTTTCCTTGCTTAGGCCTGAAATTTCTAACAAGTTTATGGAAGTTAATGTGTATAAAGGTAGAATGGAGTGGAGAGCTTGAACACTGGGTCAAGGTGCTTGAACTTAATTCTGCTGTTAAGAGGGAACTAGTAGAAGCTTTTTGGGGAAGAAGATTCTTGAGAAAGGCATACTCAATAAATTAATGACTTTCTACTATTAACTACATTCCTCAGTTTAGGCAATGTTAGCAGGGAGAGCTTTAATTACAAAAAGCACTAGAAGAATTGCAAAGCTAACTAAAATGAGTGATGTTAGTGTAAATCAAGTATCTTTCTGATAACCTTTATTTGAAATCTTCTTTGACTCATTTGTTGAGAGAAGGTAGCAAAGAGTAGTTAGGCAACTTGTAATCATTTAGGTATCTGTAGAGTAGTTATTTCTTGTTAAAGCTTTGCTTTGAAACACCTAGTTTTTAACTCCAGCTAAATAAATCCCTGTTTTTAATTGGAAGTAGAAAACTTTTTGGCATGGCATTAATTACTGCTTCAAATAAAAACACCCACATTTTATATTGGATTTTTTTATTGGTGGGTCATTTTTTTTTAGAAAGGAAAAATTGGTAGACCCTCCCTGGGCTGTAGTTTATGGTTTATAATTTAAAACATAAAAATGAAATAAATCAAGTGTAGCCATCTCTCACCTACAGAAATTATAGTTCATTTGAGTGCTTGTATTTCGCCAGCACACTTAGAATAAGTTGGACGACAGTAGGAGTTGGTTGAGGGCTAGTTACTATGTACATGAAGGTTAAGACAGCACACTTAGAATAAGTTGGACGACAGTAGGAGTTGGTTGAGGGCTAGTTACTATGTACATGAAGGTTAAGACAGCAAGTAGGTTTTCAAGTGCAAATTTTCAGATTCCACTACCTGTGTCAGTGACTTCTCCTTGGATAAGTAATGTCTGTCCTTATGTTCTCATCTCTAAAACACATACAGTAGAATACCCATGTTATGAAATTTTCTTTAGAATTATATCAGGTATGTTAATTTATACAATGTTCAACAAATAGCAAGTGTCTTTATAAACTAGCTTGGTAACAAATGCTGAAACATTTTGCTTGAAATAGAGACACACACAAATCTGAAGCATTTTATAGAACCAAGTTTCTTTTAAGATAGCAATAAGGTACAGTTAGGTGGAAAAAGGAATGAAAAAAACCAATCATTTAGTCAGAATTTCCAGTTAGTTCATTGAGTCTCATTTGAAGTAATACTCACATGAGTATTGGGAATCAGAATACCTCTGGCACTTACTGGCTGAATTGACTTCTCATTAAAGGGAGTTATTATAAGAATATTATAATATTGTCCACATAAGGAGACAATGCATGTACTGTGTGCCTTGGGTGGCATTAAGTACTCAGCAAGTTGCTTTCTTTATGATCATCACACTTGTGTATATGGATACCAGAGAACTGACACTTTTGTTAATATGCACACATTGTTACTTTCAGGTTTCCAAACAATTTCTTACCAAGTTGTGCATTAAAAATAGGAGAAAAGTGCTTGGCTAATGAGACTAGAATGTGCATTTCTGACCAGCAATATGTATAGTTGCAGAAATTTTGAGTAGCAGTGAAATAATTTTTCAAATGATAGCAAAAATATACTGATGGTGTCCTTTTTCTTTGGATTGCTGTTTATCATATTTTATTAAATGGTTCATAATATGTCATCTCTCAAAGAGATTCATGTGAAAAAGAAATGTTAGTCTTTTTCTAATAATGTTCATAGAGGAGGCAGAGTTTTAAATTTTACTTTGAAAAATAAATAAGATTTTAATATGGAGAGAGCTGCCAGTTGTCCCCTCCCCCAAAGTCATTTATCCAAATTCATCCTCTTCTAATTTAATTTTGGGGATACTCCATTGCTTTGTGTCTTGGTTATATAATTGGGGCCAAGGAACCAAAAACCCATCAGTGATCTTCAATATTGGTGTCTATGAAACTAAATTTTAAAGTTCCAAAACAATTGACTTAAGAGATTTCTACTACCTTTTCAAAATAGCATTGAATCTTTTATTTGGAAATGTCAGCTACAAACATTCTTTTGGCCTACATGTAAGTCTAAATTATTATAATTTATGGTGAGTCTGAATCTTCCGTGGAAACACTGTACTTTTGATAAATGACCCTTCTCAGAAATAGCTACTCATCTCCCCCTGTTTAATCAGAAGAAAAACAGATAAACCCTAATGAATTCAAATGGTCCTGTGTCTTAGAATTGATGAGAATGATTTTGGTTAAAAGCAAATGTGTAGTAGCCTTTTGACTATAACATGTGTTACTAATATTTTCATGCTAAGTTTACAAAGCGTCACTACTCAGGGCTACTATGGCTAAAAGTTGTTTTTTCCTGTTGCAAAACATATAGGAAGGATAAGCCCAAGGTACTGAACTCACAAAGTAAGGGTTCACTTAAGTGTTCCTAGGAGGAAGAAATCATCCATGTTCATGCTCAAGCATGTGTTTTACACTGTTTTCATATTACTTGGCATAAGCATTTTCCTCATTAATATCACACACTTTGCCCATTGAGATGAAGAAAGAAAAGCAGTTCTTGTTGTTGAATAGCATTCTGAGGTCTTAGAGCTGTTTTTAAGTTAAAACGCAGTTTGATATTTGAGACTAAATAATGATAGTCACAAGGTCATGAGATAAGTAGGCACAAAACATGTGTAAAATTAACAGTCATCAAATGCTCTTAAATAAGTAGGTCATATACAAACAATATCCAGAAATTGCTCGTAAGCCTTTTTACATCACTGCATTGAACTTTTGGTCCCTGCTGGTTTCTGGGCATTCCCACTTACTCTATTGCAATCCCAACAGCACACAGTATCCTTTCTGCTCTTTTTTAGTTTACTATTAACCTGTTTAGTCTTTGACAAAATACACACTTTAACAATAAATTCCTCCCCCCCCCCCCGCTCTCTTTCTCTCTCGCTCTCTCTCTCTGTTAGTAGATAATTTAGCATACTTTATGCAATTGAAATTACTCTAGTAATTGAGCTAATACCTGAGCTGTGTGGAGAAAGCTTCAGTATCCATGCCACTAGAGTCCAAGCACAGAAAGTGTAAAGAAATTAAGAATGGTATGGGAATTGACGGCTTATTAAAAAAGTTTGTTTCAGTGACTGAAAGACCCTCAGGGGTGGAATGAACTGGACAGGCCAAAGAAGAAACAGAGGAGTCCATTGGTACCTGATATTTCTCTGTGTTAAAGTGTTTCTGCTGATCTAGAAAAAAAAGAAATATGTCTGCACATACACACACACATACACACACATTTGTCTAAGTCCTTGCTCTACCAGTTGCTCGCTTTATACTTTTGGGAAACTTAACCTCTCTATACTGTTTTATCATTAGTAATTCCATGTAATGTAACACTACCTACCTCAAAAGCTCCTTTAGCAGAAGAAATGAGAGAATTCTGTGAACCAAGTACCTGAAGCTAAGTAAGCACTATTTTTTTTTACCAGGTTAGACAAGACTAAAATCATGAACATTGCTAATTTAAAAAGTTGTTTGTTGCACTTTCCCTTACTGCAAAAACATAAATAAAATATTTGCTGTGCTCTAGTGTTACAGTGATTGTAGCGGTGTATGGTACTACAGTGTATGGTAGAACATAGTTTAGTTTGTACCTGGCCACAATGCATAGTTTTTGCTAATATGTGGCCATGTTGATGTCCTCAATATACTTTTTACTTTTTAAAAACATAGGCATGCTCTCTTATAGGCAAGGCCATATTCTTGGTAATACCCAATCAGATTAATTAACGTGAAACACAGTTCTTAAATGTTGGGCTTGATAATGACTTTCCCACAATTGCTATTTTGGGTGCTTTCTTACTAGCCTGAGGAAATGACAAGATTGAGAAGCATGAACAGACAACTCCAGATAAATGTTGACTGTACACTGAAAGAAGTTGACCTCCTTCAATCTAGAGGTATAGACTTGATTGTTTGGTAAACCATAAGTCATAGAATGCTATTTTAAACTGCTTAAATGGCAATCATTTGGGTTTCATAGATTTAGGGACAGCTTTTATTCATTATAAGAATGACTGTTTAAAGAGATTCCCACACTCCGTGAATCAGACTCTGTCAAGAACTAATATCACTTCGGCAGCTGCATCATTTGTTCTCATTGTTTTATACTGTTACATTGCATTGCATTGAATTGATCCTTTTAGGCATTTAACATGAGTGTTTCATACATTAATGGATATTATTTCTGATATAGTTTATATAATGTGATAGCCTTCCAAAATATTGTGACAAAAAAAGAGAGCTCAAAGTAAAATATCTGAGTTCTTGATTTTAAAAGAAATTCTGTTACAGTAGAAGCTCTCTTATCTTTGAGTTAGCCAACTCGTCAAGTTAGAGAAGGACTTTCTTTCCCATATACTGCCTCTCCCATTGATTACATGTACTGCTTATACTAGTGAACTATACTGCTGCAGTTAAAATTAATGTTTCATAACTAACAGGAATTCATGAGAATACTTCTCTTTTAAAAACTGTCTTTGGCTTTTATATAGTCAAGCATAAAATTATAGGAACCATTAATTAGATTTAATTAAAAACAAGTGGAAAAGGAAGGAATTTGTAAGAAAGTGTCCTTGGTATATCATGTGCTGGATTCTGAAGAAACAAAAACACAAAATTATAAATGAATGTTCAGCAGATTAGGGCCCTACTGCCTGTTTTTATAAATAGAAGTTTTAGTGAAACAGACATGCTCATTTGTTTATCTAGTGTCTGTGACTTCCTTTGTGTTTCAAGGACAGAGTTGAATACTTGTAACAGATAGTATTGCAAGTCTACAAACTCTAAGTTACTGTCTGGCTTTTGACAGAAAGTTTGCAGACACTTGACTTTAGGTTAGCATGAACATGGTTTATGTAAGACAGTATGAAGTAGTCCTTATTCAGTATTAAAATACTGCTGTATTGAGGATGCAGTGCAGTGATAGAATATTTACATAGCATATACAATCCCTGGGGATTTTAGTCCTCGACACTTCCATAAGAACAATAGAAGAAAACCCTGCTATATTTATGTTACATTAAAGGTGTTGTGTAATTTTTCTTAACAGTCCTTTGTTTGAATCAGCCTTCTCCCAAACCTTGATATTCTTAATTATGGCAGCTAAGAGAGCTTCTACAGTACTTTAAGAGTAGTGTACAAATATGGTGTCAAGCAGTTGAACTAAAGCTATGGAGCCATCTGAACGTGAAAGTTGAGCTATCAAGCCAGGTTCTCATTTTCAAAAGCCTCATTACTCTATGTAGCCTACTAGCTTTAAGCAGTGAAAGAATCACTATGCATAATATGTAGGGTATATCAACCATTGCTATTATGTGATTACATCAACTTTTTTACTGATGTGGTCTTTGGAGCAAAACAAAAATCAATAACATTTGATTAGGATGTTTCTAGTAAGCTTTCTGTGAACTGCATAGTAGATCATCAACTGTAACTTAAGTGACTGAAAAAATGCATATGCAGCAGCAGTTAATATATCAAGTAGTAGTGTGGCTTTCATGAGCTATAGGAATTTTTTAAATTCTCTTTAAAATAGCCTATTTAACTGGATGAAACTTTGATAGTAGGACCTATTAAAGTTTTTTAAGGAAGGAGCTGTGGTTTTGGTATGTATTGACCAAATGAGATCTCTTTTTGTACTTAAGATTTAGAAATGTTTGAGGGGTCCACATATGGTATACTTTCTTCTAAATTGTTTTTGGCAGTGGGGAGGTGCATTTTCAAGCAAATAAATCATTGCATGACTTGATGAAAAGCAGCTTAATATTTGATTTGTAGTAAGGAACTTTTTCACTGGGAAAAAAACCCCAATACTCAAAAACAGCAGGAGACTCGGTACAGTAGACCATCCTGTGTGTCCCAGCTGAGGTGGATTTCAGTACAGTAGTAGGCAGAGTACAGGAGGGAAGGGGAGAGCCAGAACTGACACCTACTGCAATCTGCTCTGGAAGGAGTCAGTCACAATAGGCTACGTCACTGATAGAGACATAGTAAGCCAGTGGACACATCCAAGAAAACTTGGTGTCAGCAAGTCTCGGGGTTAGTTTACTCTGAAATTTGCACAGTATCATCACTAATAAGTCCACAGGGTTATGTAACTTATGCATTTTTCCTTAGATGGCTTTATGATAAATTATGAAAATAAGTGTCAAATCTTCTTTCAAATTTTTTTTCATTAGACCAAACAGGTCCACCATTATTGTTTTTTTTTCTTGCTTTACACTCTTTAAATGTCCCATATGCTGAATTCTGCTTCTTAAAGGTGCTAGCCTTATAAAAATATTCCTTTAGGTAATACATTGTAGACACACACAGTGGTTTACTGGTCTGCTTGGATATTTTCTCACAATCATAAAGAGGATAGGATAATGTAATGACATTTGAAACACTGGAAAACATTTTCTCTTCCCACATGTTTCATTAATATATTTTCTTTTAAAAAGATCAAATGATAAAAGAAAAACTCCTAAACACCTGTGGTTTTCTTCTTTTCTTTGAAGGAAACTTTGATCCAAAAGCCATGAATAATTTTTATGACCACATAGAACCTGGCCCAGTAGTACCACCGAAGCCATCTAAAAAAGGTTAGTAGAATCATAGCATGGATACTGTAGAAGTTAAATAAGTTTCTGGAGAAATTTTTATTTAAACTATTCATTAGAATGTGTTCCTCATAAAAATGTTATCCATATTAATGTGGCAATAATGAAATAGTCCCCAAACTTTATTTTTTACAAAACATTAAAATTGTTGTAAGGCATAATGATGATTTCTTTAGCATAATGAAACTATACTCTTGAATGAAAATTCTGCTAGAACAATAAGGATCTTGGAAAACTTTCAGTAGAGTTTGTACATAAGAATTCTTTTGCTGCTTGATAAACAGAAGGTAAGTCTGATAGGGATATGATTGTTTTTTCATCAAGAACAAAGCAAGTCCTAAATTGTTTTCCGTATCTTACAATAAATGATTAAATGTAGATTGATCACTCATTTTCTATCTTATTCTTAACAGGCTATGTTGTTTTATAGGTCTCAATATACAACTAATATCCAGAGTTCATATTTTAATCCTTTTGGATTAAGCAATTCAAGACAGTTTGATTATGAAGGCATATTGAATAGTAAGAGTGCATAATTTCTAGTTCATTTATGGATTGCATCTTAGGAGCTGGTCTCTTTATTGTTTACTACTACTGTAAATGTTTTATCTGGTCTACATATGAAATAGTGTAGTGATTTCTAAAAATGGCTCAAAATGAATATTAGTGGATGACTGCCAAATACTAAATTTGTCACTGTGGCAACGTTATATGTATGTAGTTTCAAGCTGAAAGCCGTTGGGTTATAAATCATTAATCACTTTAGCCTTTTAGGTTCATAAAATATGCATCTTTAAACTTGATTTTGCCTCAGTACCTTCTAAAGTGTTATCTCTTACAGGTAGGCTAGCAGATGGACTATAGTTAAATGATTCGATGGCTGTCATAGAAGAAATGACCAAAAATCCAAGCAGTCCATCACATTTAAAATGTTGAAATTTCTTGAATATTATCATCTCCAAGGAGCTAGATACAAAGCCATACCTTTCCCTGTGCAAGGCCAGTGAACTATTGTTATTGTCTTGGTGCTAGGCATGAGGTCAGGGCTTCAGATGTACCAAGAAGATCCTTATAACTGAATCTTTCTGCTAGCCCTCAATTGTTAAGTACTTTGAAGGAAATTTGATGTTTGGTTTTTTTGTTTGTTGATTTTTGTGGTTTTTTTGGTTTTGGGTTTTTTTTTTGTTTGTTTGTTTGTTTGTTTTTGTTGTTTTGTTTTGTTTTCCCTGAGACAGGGTTTCTCCGTGTTATTTTGGTGCCTGTCCTGGATCTCGCTCTGTAGACCAGGCTGGCCTCGAACTCACAGAGATTCACCTGGCTCTGCCTCCCAAATGCTGGGATTAAAGGCGTGCACCACCGCCCTGGCTACATTTACTCTTCTTGCTCTGCTAATAGAGTTTTTGCTTTTAGTGTATAACCACCATTCTTAGAATTCTGAGGCGGTACTTTCAAAGGTGAATTGTACTGAGGGATTACATATGGGATCAGGAGTGATTAGAAAATGCAAGGTCTTTATTTGCTCTTAAAGGCAAATAATAGATAGTGTGCTAGTTGGCATTTTAATGCAGCGGTTGCTTACTAATAACTTGTACATTCATAACATATAGGAACAGTATTCTGGCATGAAATTGAAATCCCTGAAATGAGTTGGGAGCCCATGTTTGTCACTACATAGTATTCTTTGGAGTTGCTTCCATTTTTCAAGGATCAGTATTCTCTGTGCATTCCCGTCTGGTCTCTGCCTCCTCAGTGCTCAGATTACAAGAATGAAGCATTACATTTATCATTTAACCTCAGACACAAATGCACGGTGATGTGAAACTGAGTGAGTGCAGGAACAGTCCTTGTGAACCCGTTTACTCTTGCTGAGGAATGATTTCACCCCTCAGTACCTTTGCTTTTTTTTATGCAGACTCCTCAGATCCCTGCACGATTGAGAGAAAAGCCCGAAGAATTAGTGTGACTTCCAAAGTACAGGCAGATGTCCATGAATCCCAGGCAGCAGCTGCAGACGGTTTGTACCCATGTCTCCGGATTATGTTAATTTACATAGAGTATCGTAACTAGAACATGTCTTTAGATTTACCTTTGAAAATTACAGTCCAAATGCAGAATGCTAAATGCTATAGTAGATCCTTGGTGTTTGCTAAAAATGGTTTTAAAAGATACTTTTTTCTTAATTTATGCATGATTTATATGTACATCTCAATTTGGACTGGCCACATTTCACATATTCAGTAGTCACCTATGGATACCTTATTTGACAGGCCAACTCTCTAGAAAGCAAGGCAAAATAATTTTCAAATCTGTTGCAAGTTCTGGGTTTGATATGATTTTCACACAATAGGACTTTTCCTAGAGACTGAAATGATCCATTCTGAAGGGAAGCTGGTTAAGGCAGGAAATACACCACTCAAAAAAGCTTCAAGAAATCCCTGAAACTGACAGGATTCAGGATGCTTTACTGAAACGAACTCACCCAAAATAATGCAACTTAGAACAGGATTTTTCAGACTGGGCTCCCTAAATAGGATGTTCTTTAATCTGTACCTATGCTTACAGGTGTGCAGTGTACTCCAGGTGTCCAATATTCACAAGCTGTATCACATGCTCATTTCAAGTTTGAGGATAGCAACTATCATTCTGTCCCTTGTGCTCTGATAAGCAACTCTCCCCATATTCCTGTAACTCCAATAAAGCTCATTGGTTTAACAAGTAAAAATATTCTCCCACAAATGTCTAATACTTCTTCAGCTTTATGTGCTGACATCCAATTGAAAGCAGGTCTCTAAAAATATTAATATATCTTCGTAGTGGAATACTTACACATTCCACATTATATATGCTAAATCACCTTAATTTGCAAATGAAAAAGTAACGTAAGAAGGAGCAAGATACATTGAAAGTACCTTGTTCATATTTTCCTTTACCATTAGGATATGTTAGGAAAAGTAACTTGTTCATTTCTCATTGAAACACTATTTACTTGTTTTTTGTTTGGTTTGGTTTTGGTTTTTCAAAGCAATGTTTCTCAGTGTAACAGCCCTGGCTGTTCTGGAGCTAGCTTTGTAGACCAGGCTGGCCTGGAACTCAAAGAGAACCCCTGCCTCTGCCTTCTGATGGGATTAAAGGTGTGTGCCATCACTGCCTGACTTCTATTTCCTATTTTTAATTACGTGCCTTTGAGCAATTTGTCTTCTATATTATAAACACTATACAAGCAATATTGATTGAAGTATTTGCGAGGCTCTTCATTTTTATGAAAATATAGACTGTTGTGTAACTCAGAACTTACTCGGGCTCTTTATACAGTTTTTATTGTATGTTGTACAAAATTCTTTCATACATGTCCTTCGATCATACTCTCTGTTCCTCCTTAGTTCTGACTTGTACATAAATATTTTTTAATAAATACTTTCTACAAGGTAGTCTACAAACTGCTTTTAAATATGCCAGAAAGATGATTGTTCATGTAAATCAAATTGAACATTCTAAAATGCTACTTTTTTTAAAATGAATTGTATAGTTTCATAGAACCAAAAATAGCTTTTTTTGGCCAGTTACCTTATAGTGATTCATGATTTCAAATTAAGTTAGCGTGATACTAAACAGGTAAGATAGACTGAGTTGATGAGGTTAAAGAGGCCTTTTGGTTGTTTACATAGTTTTGAATACTATTTTCAAAGGCTGCATTTGGAAATGACATAAAAACAATATAACAACTAAGAATTTGATTTGTTAACCTTTTTTACTCCGTGATACTCATAGAATTAAAAAGTCACCTGTCCTAAGGCTAAATTGGGAATTTTAGAACCTGTCTATAAAAACCTCTATGGCAGTAGTTTATTCCTAGCAAGGCAACTTAAGGTAGCACTGAAACATGCCCAGCTCCTGTTTGTGCTCACGAGAATAGGCTGAAGAGCCCAGTGAATTGATTCTAACAAAAGATCACCTTTCTGATCAAGGCTTAGAGTCTCCTTATAGAACAAAGTTTAGGGTTTAAACCTGCTTATTTGACCTCATGAAGTCACAAAAGAAAGATAATTTGGTAAGCTGGAAGTTACCTACTTGGTTTTCAGTGAAAAATAGGCTTAGCCCAAAACAACTGCCAAAGCCTCACCAAATCTCCATTTCCTGGCCTTTCTAAATGGATATTAAGTATTACCTTAGATCTTAATTTCATTGCCACTTAATAGGAACGGTTTCCAATGTTCTCTAGGTGAGTTCTCTGAGCCTCCCTACCTTGCCTTCAGCTCCTAGGGCTAATCCATCAGCTCTGTGGCTCTCTATCCAGTGATCTCTCAATAGAGGGAGTGTCCAACAAGGCAGACTTGCCAAATGAACTCTAGGAGCACAGCCCTTTTGAGCCTAAGGCCAGAGAAAATCAAGACTTAAAAGGAATACAAGTTTTGAGTTTTTATGAAATCCTAAAGATCAACCTAAATTTACTATCATTTGATATTGCCAGGTATAGACATTTTTCAAAAAGTAATATATGAATAACCTTTTTTTGGCAAAGAGGAACAATTCTGAGAACAAAAGAATCATGTATATAGAATAAATTTTCGTTTTATAAATAGCTGTGAAGGCTTGTTCCCTTTTCACTATTCTGGGAACAACTTTTATTAGGAATTTTACCTGCCATTGATGAAGCATTAATATAAGACACATGTGTATTCCTGGAAGCAAATGTCTCATGAAATAAGGTATCCATTTTCTCAGCCATTTACTGTTCTGTGGACAGTACTTGAAGACAGGAAAGTCATAGAGAAGACAGAATTCACTGAATATGCTGTCAAATATTTCTCAAATTTTCTTTTCATTCAGCTGGAACACAGCTTAATTAATGGGTAACAAACTAGGAAGGCCGTCTTATTGGTGAAATTATTAAGGCCACTCCACGTAGTTAAAGGGAGATTTATTTAATGGCGTAACTTACAAATTAAGGAATAGGTAGGTCGCGGAGTCTGGGGAAGGTGTATCACAGTCCAGCGGTGTTCTCTGGAGCTCTGCTCAGTCCACCTCTCCAGTCCAGGGTCCCGCAACAGAGAGAGCGCCCGCCGATCCAGATCTCGGGTCCCCTGGCGCCTCCCTTGGCCCCGCCTTGTAGGCGTGACAGTTGCCGAAGTCTCAATGGGGGTTGGAACTTCCAGATCAAAGCTGGAATGGCTACCCACTACACCGTCTATTCTGGCCTTCTCCACATCCTTGTCTTAGAGCACAAAAATGAGTGTGTTTAGAACAAAGTGGAACCTGTATCCAGCTTTGTGTACTTTCGGTTTTCCAGTAGTGTGGTTACTGATTAGCTTACACACTGGGTAAGGTAGAAAGTTCTTCCCTTTTGTCTTTGTGGTAGTTTATCATTTTAGTTTGGTCAGTTTGGGTGATGCTTGGAAAAAACAACTTGATCTAGCTCCATTTCTCTTGAATCCCCTTTCCTTAGAACATATAAGTGGCTGCAGACAGAGTCCTCGGACACAACCTCGAGATGAGGATTATGAAGGGGCTCCATGGAATTGTGACAGCTGTACCTTTCTCAACCACCCTGCACTGAACCGCTGTGAACAGTGTGAGATGCCGCGGTACACTTGAGTTCAGAAGAATTGTCACCGAGTTGAGGGTGAAAAGTCACCACTTTGAGCACTCACTGGAAGAAAAGGAAACCTCGGGATTGTGTTCATCTGCCCAGCCTTTTCATTTCTTGATTGCACGGGGGGAGGAGGAGTGTGGCCACTGGGCTCACAAAGGAAAAATGGGGAGGTCTTTCTTTTTTTCCTTTCTTAACTCATTACAGAGTGAGAGGTGGAAGGGGATACTTGAAACTGGGAAAGGATTCACTCCTGAAAGAATGTACACAGAGAAGTTAAGGGCTTCTGCGGAGTCCCATTGTTAAAGTTCCTGCTGAGTGGCTCTTACTTTCTAAAGGGGAATTCTGAATTATGGTAGGACTTGTTACAGTTTATGCAGAAAAACTGTGAATTCCAGGGCAGACTTACTTGGTTACAGCTTTCTGGAAACCAAGGCTCCCTGTGCCTCTTCCTGCTGCTTCCTGTGAAGAGATGAACAGGAAATAGCACCTGGGATATGCTTTATTTTCTTTTTTGCAAAATAATGAGTTTATTTGTAATTGCTGCTTTTTTCAGGGGTAATTTCAAACACACATTCATACGCAAACAGGATACTTTAAAATGTGATTTGTAGTAGTCAGGAATTAGGCATATCATGCCCTTTGTGAGGAAGTACAATCAGAGGTAATAATATCTCTTTTGCTGCGTCGACACTGGTAACTAAGACCTCCTTATGCCACATAAATTATTGTATACTTTTCTTAGGTTATTGATTTTAAAAGTAATGAAGTATGGTTTTATAAAATGACATTCTCAAAAAACCATGCTTTGCCAGTAGCACAGTGAATGTATGCCAAATGAAAGTCACTCAAAAACCCATTTGGAAATCCTGAGCTCAGCTGTGGTTCTTAAGAAATACTTGCAGTATATAGGGTCCCCCACTTCTGGTTTGTGATGAATACATGATGTTTACAGCACTAAAAATACTTTGTACCATAGTCTGATTTAGCTGAAAAAATCAATATGAGCTATTTATTTGCACATGTGTTAACCAGCCAATGAGAGGGAAATTGAAGTTGACCAACATCATAAAGTTGCATTATTTGAGTTGTAAGAGAAGACTACTCACAAAATCTGATTGGGCTGGGGATACAGCTCAGTGGAAGTGCACTAGCCTAGCATACACAAGGTGCTCTAGGTTTGAAAAGAAAAAGAAAAAATACTATCAAAACAATAATGTATACAGGGGGTTTTGAATTTTTTTTTAAGTTGAATAGACATCATACTGAATTCTGGCAGTTCAGGGAATACTAAAGCACTACTTATGAGACAGAATGCAGGTGTGGATACACTGAAGAAGATAATAAGTCAGGCCACTTGCCATGATGTATCATGAGAAAATTAATAATATTATATTTAAGTAAGTTCTCTGCCTTAAATTTTATTCTTGGCTCAGAATTGAATTTTGGAATCTCTCCCCATTTTGGTGAAGATAGACAGCAATAAAGTTGGTAGGTTTCTCCATCCTGAAGAATTGTACCTGAAGAACTACTAGGTCCGCCCCCCTGCTCCTGTTACACACTTTGTACTGTCACTGTATTCTAATTTAGCATTAGTCTCTGGCAGACCTGGAGAAACAAGCTGCGCTCCCAGCATAATGAAACCAAAGGCATAACTCACTGTAGTTTTCTATCAGAACCATGATTTTGCACACTGCATATAGCCTTCATCTGTGGAGAATGCCCCAAGTACATCCATTTGTCTCACGAAGAGCATGATTCTGTAATTACTAGTAAATCTCTCTCCGCCAACTGTGGCAAAACTGTGAAAATAGCAATGATGGAAAAGCAGACAGGCGCAGAACCATGGATTTGGAAAGGGTGAAGGACTTGTAACATGGCTAGTCTCTTCTTGTCAATCCCCAATACCAGTCTAGCAGTCCTACTGTTCTTTAAGGTGCCCTTGCCGTTGTATGGTTTCTTGTCTCCCTTAGTGATGGACAACTCCACTTGCTGTTAACCAAACAAGTTAGGGGAACATATATACTACTTGGTATTCTACCTAAAAGATGTACAAGTATCCATAGTGAGATGCTGAAATACCAACAGTTAGTGTGGCACTTGTTAGTTGAAAATGAAAGTAGCATGTGTGAAAAGTCTGATGCTTTATTAAAACCATGTAGATGATATTAAAACTATTGCATGAAAACACGCCAAGGTCAATAAGCTGTTAACATACAGTAGATGCATGGTTTCAGTCCTTTGATGATATATCTAGTCAGTCATAGCTTTCACCTGACAAAAAAAATGAGGCAACAGTTGATTTGCTTGGTTTAAAAGGTGGTTATGAGACATCAGAAGGACTTTAAGAAAGTTTTGTACATGTTAAGTTTTAGTTGTTCACAAGTTTCATATGCCTACATAGGCTGTATTCAGTTCCTAAAAATGAACAGAATAACTTGACACTGGTTAATTTGATACATTTAACTGTTCCATATATAGACTGCTCCTTACCTATGACCAGTTCGAATAAGAATTCATTGAACCTTCCAGTTCTTTTTTTTTCCAGAATGTTCTCCTGGTCAGATTGGTATGCATAAGTGGGTGGAATATAGTGGTAAGGTAGAACTTGGGTGATAACCGGCTGCTGAGTTGTCCGTGCCCTTTGGATCAGTTGGTGCACTCTTGTTTCGTGTGAGAGGCTTGCTTTCATAAAATACTAGTTTAATGTATCTGGTAACACAGACCTGACTCTACAGTTTTCATTATTTCACTGTTGTTGTAAACTGGGTTTTTAGGAAGCATGGTTGCCATTGTGTTAAAAGAGCATTGCCCCCTTCAGTTTTGGAGTTCTTCAAGTTTAAAGTGAAAATAGAAGAGCCAGAAACCTGTAAGCACTGTAAAATGTTTTGAATTGATACTGAGCTAGTTTGGGAGAAAGTAGAGGCAGGGGATATTAAAGAAACAAAAGAAATGTGTTGTACAGATTTGTAGTTTTAGAACAGATTAATGATGGTGGAGGAGAGTGTTGCTAATGTGTTCATTTCCCAGGAAGAAATGGGAAGAGTAATATGCAGTTTAATGTTTAAGGAGCTGGTCTCAATGTTAGTACTTTCTAATTATAAAAGAAATCAATGTTTCCTTAAATTTTGTCATTGGTTTGTCACAGATATCTAAGGGTTCATTTCCAACTCTCTGTGGCAACTCAGTTTTATATAGTCTTTTAAAGAGGTTAATTGTTTATGTATTTCTGACAGTATGAAGAGAAAGAATATGAGGCATAGAAGAACTGTCTTTTAGAAATATCAGTGATGTATCCTGGAATGTGAAGATGTCCCTTTAAGATTACAAATTGAATTATTTTAATATTGTACCACTGTTAGACCTTGAATGAATCCATGTTGCAGTGTGTGTGTCCATATATCTCTAGAGAAAAGGAAATGACAGTTGAAATGTTACTTAAAAACTCAGAATTGGGCACTGTCTGTATTGCGCCACTACTGTGTCTTTTTTAAAGAATTAACAGTATTTCCCTCTTGTGAAAGTTAATTCTGATGATGTTTCATATTCACCAGATTTTTTCTGTATTATCTGCATCCCCAAATATTTCAAGTAGAATTGTGCATGGCTTGGGCATTCAGAGATAACAGAATGAGTCCATTTTAATTTCTAAAGCCATAAAAAGTTGCTTTGAGACTGAATAGTTCTGAGTTCTTATTTATAACTACACCGTTGTCCATGTTTCTTTCCCTACTGTAAAAGAATTGATCATTTTCTTCATTAAAGCAGCAAGAAATTAATTAAACCTTGTACATACCATGTCTCTTAGATTTCTGTGTACGTTGTGAAGGACATTATTTTGAGAAAAAATTGTACAAAGGCATATTAAAAGGCTATGCATGCACCGTACCTCCAAGCAGTACATCTTCAGAAAGTCAAAGATTCCTGCGAAATAAATTAATAAACTAAAAACAAGCTCTACATTCTGCATTTTTTCTGTGAACTAGTTCTGCTTCTAAACACTCAGGTTTCTGCATTGCAGAGCTAGTTGGCATATTCCCCATATTTTAATGCATGCAGTGACTTTAGGCTTGAGTTATCATTAGGTACCCATTACCCCTGACTTGAATGTTTGGCCAAATCATGGATAAATAGGTTTTATAGAAAGTTTGGAAAAAGTTAGAAACTCAAATGCTTCATTTCATTCAACATTATTTACAAAAGAATGAGTAATTTGCTTTTGTAAAGTATCATTTATAACTAGTTTTTCAAAGACAAAAGAATCACAGAGGCCCTAACGAATTTGCCTGCAGTCTACTGAGCTTTTCTACCTTCTGCAGAGAAATCACCACAGGTGGATTATAACCTTGTCTTTGAATAGGACTTTCTACATGACTGATAGATAAAAATTACAAGCAGAAACAATTCTATGATACCCCACTTACTCATTGGTCACCTGCCAAAAATTATATGTAAGCAGTCTTCATCCTTGGCATTACCTCTGGATTAGTTTGAAAGAATTCTCAGTCTATTCATTTGTAAATACACTAGGCTAAGCACATTGTACTCATGGCATCTTAATTATTGAATACCCAATGTTGAATTCCCCTAATAGGTATCAGACTTTTAAAGTAAACTTTCCTAAATTAAAATATAAACAGAACACTTGAAATACATAGCCCTTAAATCTTTTTACATATACACACACAAATGAATTTGCATATTTTTCCTCTTTACTGTTGTAAGCCATTAATGAGAATGTGTTCATAAGGACACTTAAACCATTTCGTTAGGCTGTATAACATCATACAGGTTTTGTAAGGGGAAAACATGGCATGCTATCCCTAAAGAAAATTGTGAGTCCAGGACAGCCTGGGTTATAATGGTGAGACACACCCCCGTGGGGATTATATGAATACCTTCTTCCATCTTCCATATCCCAGGTTGTCATTTAAATGATTGATTCTGAAGTAGTTATTTCAGATATTTGTTAACTACGCTGGTGGTTTTCTGTGGTGCTCGTTCTTGTAGTTAACATTTGTGAGGAGTGTGTTACCCAGATTGGTTTGTCTTCAACTACTGGCCAGGGCCTAGGGATGTAGCTCAATAGTAAGACACATATGCCATGTGTGAGGCCATGGTTTTGATGCTCAGCACCACACCATCACCAAAAAAGAAAATGAGATTCTGACCAGCTTAATTTCCATAAGGAAGACTATGGGATAGTTGGGGGATGTTTGTGTGTTTTGGGGGCTGCCCAGTGTTTGTTTCCCAACTGCACTTCCCCCAAAAAAAACTTCACTAGACTACCCTGTTCATGTGACATTACCCAGGTAATGTTTTGTGGTGGATATTTCAAAGACAGTAGTATAATAAGCTGGATGTGGAGAATCATGCCTCCACTTAGGGGGACTAAGGCAGGGTGATCATGAGCTTTAAGGCCACAAACCTTAAACATGCTAAACAGATGTTCCATTGCTGAGCTACATACCCAACCTGTGAATAAAACTAAGTTTTGCATGTTTCAGATTCTCAGAAACTAATTGCATCTCTTGTCCTGCCTTTTGAACATTGATTGGTAAACTAGGCAAATACATACTGCAAGAGGTGTGATGAAGCCTAGCTTTGTAGACCTGACTTGTGATTTGGGAATTGAGTGCTACTTACTGCTTTAAGTTAGTGTATCCTTTTGACTTTCTGGTGCATTACTTTCTGGGTTCTAGACAGTTTTCAGGTAATTCTATTCCCTTGATAAGAACTGGTGTCTGCAAAGGGAGAGACAGTGTCTTCTGAACATACAGGACTGCTGCACTAACGAACTCAAAGCAATTGTGGTTCCTGTGCAACATCAAACCAGTCAGCATTCCAGCATGGCGGGAGGAAGGGCTCACAAGCTCCCACCCTTAGCTGAGGAGTACTGGTGGTGGTGGTTGCTAGGGCGAGTGAAGTCAATTTTCTTTTAAGTATGTGGCCTCTGGTAAGCTGACCATCATCCAAGGATGGTCCTACACCTGTATGTATATGGACAGCACAAATGGTACTTGGTGGGATTTGAGTGTGAGTGTGAGTGTGTGTGTGTGTGTGTGTGTGTGTGTGTGTGTGTGTGTGTGTGTGTGTGTAAAAAGGGTGGCATGAAGTTGGGAAAGGGGTGAAATCTAGGAACTGCTAATGTGCGCTTTGTTCTCTTCTCCCTCCTGGTCCCTATTCTTCCCTTCCTCTCTGTTCCCATCTCCATCTCTCCTCTCTTCCCTCTCCTCTTGTCTCTCTCCTCTTCCTCCCCACCCACTGTTCAACTACCTATGGGTCTGGAGCCAACACCATTTGATGGAGAGACTCCTATAATAAAAAAGAATACGAAATTTCAAAATGAAATTTTCAGTGCAGGGGTTTGAAAGACACCGGGTAGGTGAAGGACATGAGCTTCCGCTTCATAAGCTTTGTGACAAATCTGCCTTTTTACATTAGATGTGGTTCTTAACACCCGGAGGGGTTTCCTTTCACTTTTTTTTTTTTTTTTTTTTTTTTTTTTTTTTTTTGGTTTTTCGAGACAGGGTTTCTCTGTGTAGCTTTGCGCCTTTCCTGGAACTCACTTGGTAGTCCAGGCTGGCCTCGAACTCACAGAGATCCGCCTGGCTCTGCCTCCCGAGTGCTGGGATTAAAGGCGTGCGCCACCACCGCCCGGCTCCTTTCACTTTTGAAAAGTATATACAATTAATGATAATTACGTATTGTTTTCTATACTTTAACATTTATGTGAATGATGCTCTCCATGAAAAGTTTATGCAACTCATTTTTCCCATCAGCATTTTAATTGGGAAATTTATCCTTTCAGATATACTTACATATTCTAGTTCTTCAAATTGCCATATAGGATTCAATTATGTGACTATCAGAATTTATCTATTCCCTTATTGCAGTTTTCCCATTTAAAAAAAAAAAAAAAACAACAGTAGTTTGTAAAATAAAACCAAAAATCCCAAAATATATTGTATGAAATTCTCAACAAATGAATGAAAATCTTTTAAGGAAAAAACTGACTGTTGGATATAGTAGCTCAGACTTGTTATCTCGGCACTCAGGAGAGGATCTTAAGTTTGTAACCAGCCTTGTCTACAGAGTGAGAGACCCTGCCTCAGAGAAACAAAGCACAACTGCAAGTGGCTGGCCATGTTGGTATGCAGGCATAGTGTGGTTAACGCATGTCTAAGATATTAATAGTACATATAATAAGCTGGACATGGAGGATCATGCTTATAATGCCATCCCTCAGGAGGCTGGAGCAGAACCAAGATTTCAAGGCTAGCCTATGCATACCAAGAACCTGTCTGAAAAAACCTTCCTGTCACTTCTGGCCATTTCTAAATGCCAGCCACCAGTTCTGTTTTCTTTTAAATCAGTAGGTGTAGTATAGTCATCTGATTTAAGTGTGGGTGATTCAGGAAATAAATATTTCAAGGTATTGGAGAAGAGGAGCAAACAGCACATTGCCCTACACTCTATTTGACAAGGAATCAGAAAGATTGCAGTTTTCCCATTTAAAAAAAAAAACAACAACAGTAGTTTGTAAAATAAAACCACCCATGACAAAAAGATGGATTTCAAGATCATGATTTCACTTTTTCTTCCCGAATTCCCCATTATAACTAATAAAAATATTTTTCAGGGTTGGAAATAGGGAAGAGTGCCCTCAGAGGATCAGATGGGGGTATATTGAGGACATTCGCTGCCAGTGTCAGACAGGGCTCATGAACAGCCCAACGCTGAGCAGCAAGCCAATGAAATGGTTGAGAACTGGACAAGAAGAAGTAGATTACAGCATTTGCCTTCTGTCTCATTTGGCATCAGCACTCACAAAAGAGAGGCACTTAGGAAAACTTGTTTCTCAACTTGTTGAGGGGCATAAGGCACCAGGTAATTGTAAACCGCCACCATGAACATAGAAACCATGCATGGCTGCCCGAGTGTTCCGGGGAGTGCTGTCTTAATGCTAATAAATTGTGAAAACACTCCCCATCTTTGCTGCTTACTGAGAGACAAAGAAAAAAACTGGCACTTAGCAAAACAGTGAACTTCCCAATCTTTCTAATACTTCATATCAAATGATTTGCAACCAAGAAAAATAAAAACTATCGAAGAAGGGTAGCACTTTTCATTTCTATTAGACTTTAAAGGATCCAACCAGTGTGAGCTACATGGCATTTGCAATTTTCTTTTATGAGACAGTGTCTTGTATAGGTCACACTATCCTCATACTTACTATGTAGCCAAAGATGGCCTTGAACACTCCATTCTCTTGCTTAGATGCCCCAGTGCTGAAATGACAGACGTTCACCTCATTCCACCTATGCATTGCTCGGTGTGGAACCCAGGACTTCTTGCATGTTAGCCAAGCACTCTTCCACTGAACTGTGTTCCTAGCACTTGGAAAAACTGTTACAGTCAGCAAATGGGGGAAAAGAAGGAACAAAACTTAAGTACGGTCTTAATTCCAAACAACTTGAATCAATATTGTGTTTCTCTAAAAGAAAAAGATCAGAAAAGGTAGCATTCAAGTAAAAAAAATGATTTTTTCTAACTAACTTGTACAATGCAAGTACAAAAGAAGTGAACCAATGGAGAAACCAGAGGAAATGGCTAAAGAGATGAAGAGCTTACATAAAATTATAGGACTGGGGAGACTGCTCAGTGGGTAAAGGGGGACCGTAGTTTGGATGCCCAGCAATTATGTACAAAGCCTGGTATGGTAGCATGCAACTGTAACCCCAGCTCTAGCAGACAGAAACAGGCAAATGACGGGGTTTACTAGCCTGACAGTCTAGCTGAAATGGTTACCAGACACTGAGAGACCCTGTCTCCAAAATGTAAACTGGAGAGCAATCAATCTCTGTCATACACATGGATCCATGTATAACACATGTACACACGGGGGGGTGGGTGGATGTACACACATGACATGTATGTAATTCTATGTCCAGGAAATTAATAAGGAGTACCAGAAGGAAGAAAGCAACATAAAATAGAGAAACTCAAATATACAGCTATCCCTCAAATAACAAGGTCGCAGTCAATGGAATAATGCATATATGATAGTGATCTGATAAAATAATGGAGCAGCTGAAAAATTGCTATTGCTTTACGATGTGATAGGCATTATAGCACAATACATTTTTCACATGGTTGTGGTAATAGTAAATGTAAAGAAATCTGTGGGACTACTATAAAAAGTATAGTACATGCAGTTGTTTACAGTTCATACTTGATAATAAATCCTTATGTAACTGATCCATTATTTACTAAGCTATATTTTAAATCATTTTTGCAAGTTCTCCAACTTATAAAAATGTGTTTAAAGTAGCGTTCTGTGTTATGCCTTCAGTGTCTTCATTCATAGTATTGAATACATTTCTTGATTGCCTCGGAGTTTGGGTGTGTATTCTCTATCCTATTTACAATAATGAAATTTTCTAACCTGTATCTTAGAATATATCCCCTTCTGTAAGAGATGCATGACTAAGAAAACTGAGGGCCTGAAGACTGAACAAACATCTCCCACAAAGCTATGTAACAAAAGTGACAGGTCTGCCTAACTTGTAGAATACTCAAACACACCTCTCACATTTTGACATAAAAATAGACTAAATTGTGAATATTGTGAACGTTTTTGGTTAATCTCCATGCCTTATACTTCATAGCAACTATTTTAAATTTTTCTTCAGATTCTGATTCCCTCATTTCCCCTTCCATTTCCTGTCTTGAAACTCTCCCATATAATCCTCCTTGTTCTCTCAGCCTCGTGGCCTCTTGTTTTTTCATTACATACATGTCATGAATGTGTACTGTGTGAATATGTACATATCCTACTCAGTCTCTATGATGTTGATTGTATGTATGCTTTCAGGGAGCAATTCTTTTTTAAATTTCCATTATTTACCAAAATCCATTAAGAACACCTCGATTTCTGAAACAATTATATAAGCCACACTTTTTTTTCCTGATTGTCAGGCATTCAAATGTAAAAACTACTAAAAATAAATAAAACTACTTCAAAACCTACAGAGCTCTTAAGAATGCTTGATTCATACACATAATAAAAGAAAAAGTCATTTTGTTAAGGCAAATCCACAAAGATGATTTTAACAAAGACATCATCTCAAACTACAAAAAGAACTTTCTACTGTCAGAAAACAGGGCATAACAAAAACACCATGTCATATAGTTCAGAGACTTCAAATGTTGCATTATTGCTAGATACAAATAAGCTCTCCACAGACCAAATTGCACAAATAAATAATTCAGAACTCAAGGTGGTGTCTCTAGTGAGCGACACATTTCCAGCAGAAGATGTTTCTGCAAATTGTGAGAAGGCAATGGGAAAAACCATGGCTCAACTGGATGTTGAGCTAACACTGGATTATGTGTCCAGGGTCAAGAATCTTCACAGGCTGGAGAGTTCCACATGAATAAAACAAGTGCCTGGGCTGGCTTGCGGCTCACTCGGTAGCCACATTGGCTTCAAACTCTCCATCCTCCTGCCTCACTCTCCAAACTGACTTTATTTTCTTTGGATATGTACCTAGTTGCTGTGGATGATTGATTGATAAATAAAGTGCTGATTGACCAGTAGCCAGGCAGGAAGTATAAGTGGGACAAGGAGAGAGGAGAATTCTGGGAAGTGGAAGGCTGAGGCAGGAGATGCTGCCAGCTGCAGTGATGAGAAGCAAGATGTAAATTACCGGTAAGCTACAAGCCATGTGGCAAGGTAAAGATTTATAGAAATGGGTTAATTTAAGATATAAGAACTAGATAGCAAGAAGCCTGCCATGGCCATACAGTTTATAAGTAATATAAGTCTCTGTGTGTTTGCTTGAGTCTGAGCTGCTGCGGGACTGGCGGGTGAGAGAGATTTGTCCTGACCGTGGGCCAGGCAGGACCAGGAAAACTTCAGCTACACCTACTAGTGGGATAGCATGATGAGATGGTAGTTATATATTTAATCCACCATGACTCTACTTAAATTTCTACCAACAATGTGCAGGGCTTTTCTTTTTTCAACACTTCCCTAACATTAGTAAGAAAGATGGCTGCCTTCACCACTACCATTCGACATGTCACAGGAAATGCCAGCTAAAAGAATTGTGAAATAAAAAGTACCTATATTGGAAAAGGAGTAAAAATACCTTTCAGGTGTAAGATGGCAGAGTAAGATGTTCCAGCAACTAGCTTCCCATAGAAAAACCCATAGAAACGGCTGAAAGTACAAACTGTCATCCCAGGAGCTCAGAAAAGGTATAGTACCCGCTCTTCTATACTATAAGAAGAAAAGCCCAGTGATGAAGGCAGAAAGCAAAGACATCCCGTTACCCCTTCCTCAGCTCCAAGCTGTGCCATGCAGTGAGAGATGTCTCCTGTTTGGAGGAGAAGGAACAGGGATTAAGTCCATCCCTTAGGCAGGAAAACCAACACCAGGCCTTCTGTGGTGAAACTGCACACAAGACCATCCACTGGGATCTGTGGCCAGATCCTCTGGATTCTCCTTACATAGCCAAGGGACTAGTACCATCATCCCTCTCCTCAAGATCAGGCAGTAGAAGAGGGAATAAGAAGCTGCTGCCAAATAAGGCAGGAATTTGACCTCAGGAATTTGCCTTGCAGCTCAGTGACGGGTTTTCTGCAGTGAGGCCCAGCAATAGGCTAAGCCCAAACACGTGACCTGTATGTGGACCAGGCAGAAATATGTATTCTAGTAGAATGGCCTCTTGCTGTAGCATGCATCACTGCCAGTCATTGCTTGAACAATCGTTTGGAGCTACACAGATGGGGGTGGTACCAGCTATGTAGAAGCCTGGGATTGTTACCAGCAAGAAGAGGCCTTAGCATAGGCATGACTGTGGATGAGGTATCTGGGTCTGCCCTGGACTGAGGTGTAGGCCAACAGAGATGAACTAACCACTTCAGGTACTCCTTCTAGCCCGTGTTGAATTACTCACCAACTGCAGATTTGGAATGAATTACGACTTGCTGCTCCCTCTGGTGCTGAAACAGTAACACAGGGAGAGCTGGTAGAAGGTGAACTTGGTCTTAGGGCGCCATCTAGTGCTGAAAAGGAAATGTCCATCTACTCAGCGAAAATGAGCTGAAGGCTTGGAATTTCTAGGACAGATAAAAAAAACCTCATTACAAACATTAGAATAAATAATGATTTGTTCTTTGTGCAGATAATGATGCATGCAAATAAGCATTAAGCTTTCAGAAATTCAGTGTCAGTTATGTACAAAATAAAGCACCAGAAGCAGATCATAAAATGACCAATATCTGCAAAATCAAAATAGCATTTTTAATTATTTTTTTTATTTCTTTTACGTACCAACCGCAGTTTCCCCTCCCTTCTTTCCTCCAGTTCCCTCCTCCCACCTCCTTTCTACCTGTCCCCCCATCCACTCCTCAAACAGGGTAAGGCCTCCCATAGGAGTCAACAAAGCATGGCATATCAAGTTGCAGCAGGACCAAGCCCCTCACCCCCTCACCTGGGCATCAAGACTAAGTGAGGCATGCCACCATAGGAAATAGGTTCCAAAAAGCGTGATCATGCACCAGGAACACATCCTGGTCCCACTGCTATGAGCCCCACAAATATACCAAGCTATACAACTGTCACCCATGTGCAGAGGGCCTAAGTCAGTCCTGTGCAGGCTCCCTAGCTGTTGGTCCACAGTCCATGAGCTCAGGTCAGCTGTCTCTGTGGATTCCCTGTCTTGATCATGAGCCCCTTTGCTCCCACAGTCCCTCCCCCCTCTCTTCACCTGGACTCCTGGAGCATGGCACAGTGCTTGGATCCACAGTGTGGATCTCTGCATCTGCTTCCATGAGTTACTGGATGAAGGTTCTCTGATGACAATTAGGGTAGTCACCAATATGATTACAGGAGAATCCCAGTTCAGGTACCCTCTCCACTGTTGCTAGCAGTCTTAGCTGAAGCCAAAATTGTACAATGGAAAAAAGAAAGCATCTTCACCACATGGTGCTGGCATAACTGGATGTCAACATGTACAAAAATGTAAATAGATCCATATCTATCACCGTGCACAAAACTTGAGTCCAAGCGGATCAAAGACCTCAACATAAATCCAGCTGCACTGAACCTGATAGAAGACAAAATGGGAAGTAGCCTTGAATGCACCGGCACAGGAGATCACTTCCTGAATAGAACACCAGTAGCACAGACACTGAGAGCGACGATTAATAAATGGGACCTCTTGAAACTGAAAAGCTTCTCTAGCTTCAATAAGACAAAATGGCAGCCTAAAAAGTGGGTAAAAGTCTTCACAAACCCCACATCAGACAGAGGGCTGGTTTCCAAAATATATAAAGAACTCAGAAACTAGACATCAAAGTACCAAATGACCCAATTAAGAAACAGGGTACAGATCTAAATGGAATTCTCAACAGAAGAATCTCAAATGGCCAAAAGATATTTAAGGAATTGCTCAACAAGTCATCAGGGAAATGCAAATCAAAACGACTCTGAGATACCATTTTACACCTGCCACAATGGCTAAGATAAAAAAAACACTGATGACAGCTTATGTTGGAGAGGATGAGGAGTAAAGGGAACACTCCTCTACTGTTGGTGGGAGTGCAAACTTGTACAGCCACTCTGGAAATCAGTATGGCGGTTTCTCAGAAAATTAGGAGTCAATCTACCTCAAGATTCAGCTATACCAATCTTGGGCATATACCCAAAGGATGCTCAATCATACCACAAGGACACTTGCTCAACTATGTTCATAGCAGTGTTATTCATAATAGCCAGAACCTGGAAACAACCTAGATGCCCCTCAACCGAAGAATGGACAAAGAAAAATATGGTACATCTACACAATGGAGTACTACTCAGCTGTAATAAACAATGACCTCATGAAATTTGCAGGCAAATGGATGGAACTAGAAAAAATCATCCTGAGTGAGGTAACCTAGACTCAGAAGGACAAACATGATATGTTCTCACTCATAATGGCTACTAGATGTAAAGCAAAGGATAACCAGACTACAACCCACAGCTCCAGAGGAGGTAGTTAACAAGGAGGACCCTAAGAGGGACACGTTGATCACCTTGGGAAGGGGAAATAGATGAGATCTCCTGGGTAAACTGGGGGGGGGCTGTAAAGGGGAGGGGATGGGGGATGAGAACATGAGGGAAAGGGATGGTCGAGCTGGAGGAGGGATGGAGTGGGAGAGCAATGAAAGAGGTAACTTGATAGCAGGAGCCATTATGGGGTTAGGGAGAAACCTGGTGCTAAGAAAATTCCCAGGAATCCAGAAGGATGACCCCAGCTTAAACTACTAGCAATAGTGAAGAGGCTGCCTGAACAGGCCTTCCTCTGTAATGAGATTGGTGAATACCCTAACTGTCATCATAGAGCCTTCATCCAGTAACTCATGGAAACAGATGCAGAGATCCACAGCCAAGTACCAAGCAGAGCTCCAGGAGTCCAGTCAAAGAGAGGGAAGAGGGATTCTATGAGCAAGGGGGGGAGGTCAAGATCATGATGGGGAAATCTACAGAGACAACTGAACCAAGCTCATAGAAACTCATGAACTCTAGACAGACAGCTGTGGAGTCTGCCTGGGACCAAACTGGGCCCTTTGCATGTGGGAGACAGTTGTGTGGCTTGGTCTGTTTGAGGGGCCCCTGGCAGTGGGACCAAGATCTATCCCTGGTGCATGAGCTGGCCTTTTGGAGCCCATTCCCTATGGTGGGATGCCTTGCTCAGCCTTGTTGCAGGGTGAGGGGCTTGGTCCTGCCTCAACTGAATGTGCCATGCTTTGTTGACTCCCCATGGGAGGCCTTACCCTTTTGGAGGAGTGGATGTGGGTGGGTTGGGGGGAGAGGGGGGCAGAGTGGGAGGAGGGATGGGAGGGGAAACTGTGGTTGGTATGTAAAACAAATAAAAATTTTAAAAATTAGCAACAACAAAAGACCCAGCTGTACCACTCTTGGGCACATACTCAAGGAATGGTCAATCATACCACAAGGACACTTGCTCAGTTATGTTCATAGCAGTATTATTCATAATAGCCATAACCTGGAAACAACCTAGATGCCCCTCAACTGAAGAATGTATAAAGAAAATGTGGTACATTTACACAGTGGAGTATTACTGGGCGGGGGGGCAATGATATCATGACATTTGAAGGCAAATGAATGGATCTATAAAAAGTCATCCTGAGTGAGGTAACCCAGACCCAGAAAGACAAATATGGTATGTACTCACTTATAAGTGGGTACTAGATGTAAAGCAAAGTTGTAAATCAGACTACAACCCACAGCTCCCGAGAAGCTAGGTAACAAGGAGGATCCTAAGAAGGATGCATGGATCATCCAAGGAACAAGAAATAGATGAGATATCCTGGGTAAACTGGGGGCAGGAGGGGGCAGAGGGGAGAGGATAGGAGATGGGAACATGAGGGTTCAGATTGGTTGAGTTGGTGGAGGGACAGAGAGGTAGAGCAATGAAAGAGATATCTTGATAGATGGGGCCATTACGGGGTTAGGGAGAAATCTGGTGCCAGGAAAACTACCAAGAATCCCAAATAACTCTTTTAAGGAAACTCAGTGAGGGGGGTAGGGGTGGATGGATGGATGGATGGAGGCAGGGAGGGAGGGAATTTGCCATGATGGTTCATTTTTTTATTATTTCCTATCTCAAACCCATATCCCTTCCCTCCAACCCTTTCCACACACCTCTTACTCTCTCTGGCCTCTCCTTTATTATTGGTACACACACACACACACACACACACACACACACACACTCACACACACACACACACTCACACACACACACACACACACACACACACACACACACGCTCATGTAGAAATACTAGTTTCCTAAATGGACATAGTCTTAAAATGACTTATTGTGGGAGCCCACAGAGGTTTCCTAGTGAGATCTGAACTGGCTTTGCCCAGCAGGACTGCATAAGAGGATGATTGGACCACGGGCCTGGGTACTAAGTGTTTGGAAGAGTCTACACTTGGCTGTATCTAGCAAGGGGGAGGTCTTTTGCCTCGCCCCTTGACATTGTTGCTGGGCTGTTGGGTATTGACCCAGGTCCTCCCGAACCTATCCTGTGTATCCATATTTCTACCTAATATCTCTTATCCCTCTCTCCTCAAGAGTATCCTGGGAAAAGTGGGAGCAGGTCCCCCACAACTTATAACAACTTTTAGCTAGACCCATAGGTCTAATGCATTTCTTAACCTTCATCAGAGAAGTTTCTGTTTAAAGTAGGTGGTAACTAACACCAGATTAACCAGAGACCCACAACCGGTCAAGGTACATAGAATAAGAGTACAGAATGCTCAGCCTGAAATGCAATATCTGTTTTGCATACCTTCCTTTAAAGGCTCATGGATCATTGTGCAAGGGCATTTTCAGAAAAACTGTAAGAGCCAGGGGTAGTGGATGACTACCAGAAACAGTGATTGAACTCACAGCGGTTATGACATCATACACAAAACAGCATACATCAAGTACAAGCAAAACAGAATTCCAGCATGGAGAGGGGAGGTAAGCATGAAATTCCACCCCTAGCTGAGAAAGTGTTGTCAACTTATAGCTGCTGAGAGAGGGAGGCTCCATCTTCTCCAAGAAGGTACCCCCTTGGTAGAACAACCACTCTCCAGTTGAAGGTCACTGACCCAAGGATATGGGCAGTACAAATCAGATTTGGTGGATTTAACAAACAAAAATAGGACACAAAGTTGGGTGGGTAAGGAAAGGGGTGAATCCAGGAGGAGTTGAGGAAGGGGATGAGTATGATCAAAAAACATTGTATGAAATTCTCAAAGAACTAAATTTTTAATTACAATAATGAAGATGAATCTTTGATTTCATAGTATACAGTTCTAAGCATCTATAATTGTATGTTTACTATATCATTATTGTCAGTAGCGAAGATATGTGATCAACTCTCCAATAATGGACAAATAGAGATGTTGTGATACACATACATACACGATGAACTCTTATTCAATTGTAATAAGAAGAAAATCCTACCTTGTATGACAACATAGTGCATGATATTACTTATACACAGAATTGTAAAGGGTTTAGACATGGAGTTCTTACATACTGTGCACAAGGTCCTGGGTTGGATTGACAGCACCAAAAGGAAAAAAGTCAAACCCAAGCCCTAGCCAACAGTAGTGTGTTGATTATCAGGGGCTAATGGAATAAGGAAACAGAACTGATGGTTCAAAGGTACAAAATATCAAGAGATGTGCTGCAGAGTTTAGTTTCAGCAAGGAGTTTATAGCTCACAATTCTCTTAGAGACATAATATTTAAGAGATGGGAAGACTTTGGATGAGATGAATATATGGATGGCTTTGACGCTAATGATGATTTTACAAGTGCATATTCACCCCCAAACTCTCAAGATTAAATATATATAGCTTTTTATGTATCATTCACATGCCATTAGAGTGGTTTACAAAGTAAGATACCAGAAAACTTAGTTCTGGAGGACACTCTAACCAGGGCAACAGGTACGCTAACTGCATATCTTCATGTTTCCCTCACCTCCTCCAAATAGAAACCTCCCAGTCTCATCCGAAGCTCTGTAGCAGACCATTGGCTGTGGCCTCTCCTCACTCTCTGCCCCCATTCCTAGGGGACTAAGCAGACCCTGATAGAAGATCTTCATGTGAATTCCCTCAACTCCCTAAGCCCATCCCCATTCTTATACCCAGATACACATTTTACCTGGAACCCCCAGTGGCCACATGACCCCAGAAAAATTTTCCACCAGGCAACACACAGCCACCACACTCTCCTACGAACCAGAGAGGACATTAAAAACCAGAGAATGAACACCCACCCAACAAAGACAAAGCCAGATATCAGCACCTAGAATTATAGTCTTCCCAATGCCATCTGCCTAGATGCCAGTATAAAAACACAATCAATAGGCTGGATGGTCATGGCACATGCCTTTAATCCCAACACTCAGGAGGCAGAGGCAGGTGGATTTCTGGTAGTTCGAGGCCATCATGGTCTACAGAGCAAGTTTCAGGTCAGCCAGGACTACACCAAGAAACCCTGTCTCAGAAAAAAAAATCAGTAACAAGGACAATATGTCTCCACTAGAGCCCAACAACCCCTACCACAATAGGCCCTGAGAATCGCAACATAGCTTAATTACAAGACAAAGACCTTAAAATGGCCTTTATGACTATTGTAGAGGTCTTTAAAGAGGAAATGAATAATTTCTTAAAGAAATCTATGAAAACACAAACAGTGGAGGGAAATGAATGAAACAGTTCAAGACCAGAAAGCAGAAATAGAACAATAATAGTTGGAGACAACCTAGATGTCCCTCAACAGAAGAATGGATAAAGAAAATGTGGTATATTACTCAGCCATTAAAAAAAAAATGAAATCATGGTGTTCACATGTAAATAGATGGAACTAGAAAAAAATCATCCTGAGTGAGGTATCCAAGACCTAGAAATAGAAATATGATACGTATTTGCTTATAAGTGTTAAGTGTTAAGTCAATGATAACCAAGCTGCAATCTATAGAACCACAGAGGTTAGGTAAAGAGTAAAGGACTGGACGGCAGGGTGGGGTGGGGGGCACACAGATAGATCATGTTAGGAAAGGGAAATAGAATAAAGAGCTATGGATGGATGGAGGGGGGCCTGGAATGGGAGGATCAAGTGGGAAGGCGGTGGGAGGAGGGGGATGAGTGAAAGAACATGGAGAGACGGCTACAATTAAGGGCCATTTCTGAAGTAGTAGAGGAACCTAATACAGTAGAAGCTTCATAATAGATATGTGAAATGAGGGAGACAGAGCCCCAACTGGCCATCTCTTGTTACCAAATGAAGTTTCCAGTACTGGGATGAGGTTATATCTAATTGTGTTGTTAGCCAAAGGGGTTGAATGGGAACCCCCAACCAACCCAGGCTGTTGCTGAGACTAGAGGTTTTTCTCCACACACTGAAGTCAAGGTCCCTTTGCTGAAAACAACATGTACACAACTCGTTGAACATGGAGAAGTTGAGCTGGTGCTTAACTAGAGCCTTGACCCCTACAGTGTAGTAAATTTGGTACAGGACAGTAATCTGCATGCTACCAAAAGGAGAAACATAACCATCAACCCAGCCACAAGCCCTTTGATCTACAATGCTGTCCTGCCTGCAAGATATGGAAGTGCAATCATGGCACAAAGCTTGGGGGGGGGGGGAGTAACAAACCAATATCTGATTTGTCGTAGGCTCACTCCACAAGATGGAACCCACATCCAGCACTGCTAGGGTGCCTTCTTTATTTTTATCTCAGTCTTATTTTATTTTGTTATTGAAGCCTGTTTGTTTTCTAATGAGAAACAGAAAGAGAGTGGACCTGGATGGGAGGGGAGGTGGGAAGGAACTTGAAGGAGTAGAGGTAGAGGAAATCATAATCAGGATATGAGAACGAAAAGCTATTTTCAGTAAAAGAAAAAACACAAGCTAGGACTCAGAGATCTCTGCGCCTCTGTTTTTGTAGTGTTACTAACCATAGCCAAAACCTAGAATTAACCACCAACAGATGAATAGAAAACCAAACTGTGGTGCATAGGAATAATGGATACCATTTGGCCTCCAAGAGGGAAATTCTCACACATATTGTAATGTGGACAGACATTGAGGAATGTGTGCTAAGTAACATAAGCTAGTCACAAAAAGGCAACAAATCACATGAAGGGCCCAGTCAAATTTACCATGGAGGAAGTAGAACAGATACAGGGTTTCTGTTTTGCAAGATGAAAAAGTTCTGGAGACTGGTTACAAAATGATGTTAGTATACTTAATATTTATGTTGTATTTTAACAGAAAACAAAAAAATCTGTGGGACTGCTTTTCTAAGACTTTAAAAAAAAAACTTCTTGAAAATAAAGCCAAGCAAACTTTTGGGGAATCGTGAGAGAGGCTCCAGGAAAAAAGGCACAGAGCCTTTTCCCTCAGGTGTATTTTGTTCACAGTGGAAATAGTCAGCTGTTTTTATTATAATTGAGAAGAAAGCTAGAAGGTCTCAAGTAAAAATTCTGTCCATTAACAACAGGTCATATGTTTCTACTAGTTCCAATAATTGTTTCCTAAAAAGCAAGATAGAGTTCTAAAGTTAGAAAAGCAAGCAGATATGTAGGGGAAAGAAAGAGATCTTTTCTTGTAATAAACATGTTTTTTTCATTGTTGGCAAGGAGACTTTATAATTTAATGTTACTTAAAACCCAATATACTTTGATGAACATGAGACTCAACCAAGTCTGAGTCGCTTTTAGCACATATGTCCCTGAAAACCTTGTTTTGAACTCCACTTTCTATGGAAATAGCAGTCACATTGCATGACAGTCACTCTTTCCTTTAGGATCTAGAGTACTTCACTGAAGTAGGGAGTGTATCACACTAAGATCCTGGTGCTCACACGTAGCCCAGTAGTCCCTTTTGGGGTGCAGAAATGGGGAAAGACACAGTTTATTTGACTTACACTTCAGGACACAATCCATCATTGAAGGAAGTCAGGGTAAAAACTGTGGAGGAACACTACTTATTGGCTTGTTTTGTGGCTCATGGTCAGTTGCCTTTCTTATACAGCCCTGCCTAGGGATAGTACCATTCCTAGTGGGCTGGGCTCTCTTCACACACACACACACACACACACACACACACACACACACACACACACACACACACACACACACGATGTATTTGAAAATATCCATGTGCAAATAACTATTAAATTATGTAAAAATACAAAAAGCAAAAGTTTATGTAATGATAGAATACTTCCTGATTTGTTAGTGATATCACAAAAAAATGATGCCAATACTAAACATGTAGCAAGAACATCTCACATAACCATCCATGCACCCACTAAGTAGATTAAACTACGAAACATTTCAGAGACTTCAAACAGCTTTTTTATGATACGTGTAAGTTATTTCTCTATAGAAAAGTAACTTATCTAACTTATCATCATAAATCAGTTTTGCTCATTTTGAGTTTCAAACATACTGTGTGTATATTGAAGTTGGAGAGTACTTGGCTATCATGCATGAGACTGGTGTGTGTAGAGGGGTGGAGACTAGCAAAGAAAAGAAAGTTAGCCAGGCTAGCAAGATCAAGCAGGCCTGTAATCTCAACACACCTCAGACTGAAGCAGGGCTATCATGAGTTAAAGGTCAGGCTTATGTGGAGACCCTTTCTCAAAACAAAAAAAAATGAAGGGAGGACGGAGAGGAAGAGGGAGGGAGAAGAAGAAAAAAATGAAAGGAAAAGCTGGGGTGTGTGAGTGTGTGTATGTGTCTGTGTGTGTTCTAAAAGATTTCTATAGCTCATGGAGTGCTTAATGGTAAAGTGTAGGGAACACTACAGAATCTAGATAATCCCTTACTAAATCCTAGTCATTCTAGACACTCTCTTCTCCTGCCCCCAAAATAAAATGAACCATAAACCACTTCTCATGGAAGCTCAGGAAAACACTGATTTGTTTTCAGAGAGAGAGAGAGAGAGAGAGAGAGAGAGAGAGAGAGAGAGAGAGAGAGAGATTTAGTAATGAGTGTTACTGCACGGAGAAGAGTGTATGTCTTAACACTTGAGCATCACATGGGTATTAATGCAAACAAGAGCAGTACATACTAGAGTAATTTAGTCAGTTGCTGCATTGGTGAGTGGAGGGGGAGAACTCTCTTCAGTCGGAATGCCCATTCTGCACTGATGAGTCCCACTATTCAATCGGAATGCCCATTCTGCACTGATGAGTCCCACTGGCTAAAGCGTGTTGTAGGAACTCAGAAAACATCTATTGAAAGATTGTTCAATTAGATGAATAGAATAAATTTGAAGGAAGATTTCTAATGCCCAGAAAGTGAAATAAACCGAAGAATAATTGTAGCTGTGGTGTGAACCTTTGATACTAAAAAATGTTCCAGTTCTAATTGCTTCCAGCAAACATCCACAACACAATACAGGCACAATTCCATAAGCGGTTTTGAAAGAGCTAATAGCTCTTCAGTTTATTGGTGTGTTTGGGTTTTTTCCCCTTCTTGGTCCTGGGTATATTTTCTTGGAACAATAGCCCGAATTACTTATTAAATTGCAGGATTAGGATAGTACATTCACATGAAAGTATTTTAGATAAGAAATTAGTATTGTTCTATAATTTTTGTCCTTTACAAACACTGGATAAATTCAGGGAATTAAGAGTGCTATATCAAATTTAAGATTGAAATCAAGGCTATTCTGCACTTTCCCCTCTATCAGGTTCAGTGTATCTGGTTTTATGTTGAGGTCTTTGATCCACCTGGACTTGAGTTTTGTACAGGGTGACAGATATGACTCTATTTGCGTTCTTCTACATGCTGACATCCACTTACATACACCAGCACCATTTGTTGAAGATGCTTTTTTATTGTATAATTTTTGTCAAAAAAATTTGGCTTCTTTGTCAAAAATCAGGTGTCCATATTTGTGTGGATTTATGACAGGGTTTGATTTGATTCCATTGATCCACCTGTCTTTTTTTGGGGCGGGAGGCAAGGGTTTATTTGGCTTATAGGTTACAGTCCATCATTAGGGGAAATCAAGGCAGGAACTCAGGAAAGAAACTTGGAGGCAGGAACTGATGGAGAGGCCATGGAGGAGTGCTTCTTCCCAGCTTGCACTTCCTAGTTTGTTCATTTGGCATTCTTTCTTTTTTTTACTTTCTTTTTATTTAATCTTTGTGTTTTTCACATCATGCATCTAGATATCATTCATTTCCTGTCCCTGGGTATCTGCCCTCTGCCCTTGCAGCCTCACGACAAAATAAAATTTAAGAGAAAAAAGAAAAGAAAGGGGGGAATCTTGCCATGGAAGCTGTAGTGTGACATGGTGAGTCACACAGTACACTCTTTTGTCCATATCACTTTATTTGCAAGTGTTCATTACAAAGAGTCGCTGCTCTGGTTCGAGACCTCTGGTTTCTGCTACACTATGGATGCTGGGCCCTCACTGGAACTCCTCTTGGTTATCCTGCTGTTGCTTCGTATCATGGAGACCCTGCAGCTTTGGGTCTGCAGGACTGGTCCCTTCCACATGCTCCAGCAGATCATAGATGGAGTGGATACTGGGGTGGGCCAAGACATAACACCGTTTCTGGGCTTGGGTAATTGCATGGTTGGTCAGCCCACCAGCTCTGCCTTGGCCTCACCACCAGGCTGAACTCTCCAGCATGGTCTTGGCAAGATCACCCATCACAGTGATGAACAAAGGGATGGGGGCAGTTATCCTGCTTTCATGTCCTCAGGGTTGGACCTACACCTACACCTTCAGGGCTGTGTTGCCTAGATGTGGCATATGGGCCACTCTCCTGAGTGCTGTAACAGATGAGGGGCAGATCTACTGGTCTTCTAACATCAGGGCCAGCTCTCCCACCTGCCTCAGGTGTTGATGGGGTGGGGGGTGGGAATCTCTCTCCATGCTGCCCTATGATACCACCTGTCTGTTTTTATGCCAATACCATGTGATTTTTTTTCACCCAAGCGTCAATTTCCTGAACAGGAAACCAATAGCACAGGCACTAAGATCAACAATTAATAAATGAGACCTTATGAAACTGAAAAGCTTCTGTAAGACAAAGGACACCATCAGTAGGACAAAACGCCAGCCTACAGAAGGGGAAGAGATCTTCACCAACCCCACATCTGATGGAGAGCTGATTGCCACAATATATAAATAATTCAAGAAAGTAAACATCAACAAACCAAATAATCAGATTTAAAAATGGAGTACAGATTTAAACAGAGAATTCTCAACAGAGGAATCTCAAATGGCTGAGATACACTTAAAGAAATATTCAACATCCTTACCCATCAGATCAAATGCAAATCAAAATGACTCTGAGATTCCATCTTACACCAGTCAGAATGGCTAATATCAAAAACACAAGTGACAGCTTGTGCTGGTAAGGATGTGGAAGAAGAGGAACACTCCTCCATTGCTGGTGGGAATGCAAACTTGTACAGCCACTTTGGAAATCAATAGCCAGTTTCTCGGAAAACTGGGAATTGACAGCTCATGCTGGTGAGGATGTGGAAAAAGAGGGACACTCCACTATTGCTGGTGGGAGTGCAAACTTGTACAGCCACTTTGGAAATTAATATTCAGTTTCTCAGAAAACTGGGAATCAATCAACCACATGACTCAGCTATACCACTCTTGGGCATATACCCAAAGGATGCTCAATCATACCACAAGGACATTTGCTCAACTATGTTCATAGCAGCTTTATTTGTAATAGCCAGAACCTGGAAACAGCCTAGATGTCCCTTTACTGAAGAATAGATAAAGAAAATGTTGTACATTTACACAATGGAATATTACTCAGCTGTTAAAAACAATAACATCCTAAAATTTTCAGGCAAATAAGTGGAACTAAAAAGAATCATCCTGAGTGAGGCAACCAAGACCCAGAAAGACAAACACGGTATGTACTCATAAGTGGATACTAGATATAAAGCAAAGGATAACCAGACTGCAACTCACAACTCCAGGGCGGCTACCTAGTAAAGAGGACCCTAAGAAAGACACAGGAATCGCCCAACAACAGAGAAATGGAGAGATCTACATGAGCAACCTGGACAAGGGAGGGGTGGTAATGGAGGGCAAGGGTCGGGGGAAAGAGAGCTTAGGGGAGCGGGAGGTCCCAGCTGGATCAGGAACAGAGTGGGAGAACAAGGAAAGAGACACCATGATAAATGAAGACCCCATGGAATAGGAAGAAGCAGAATGCTAGAGAGGTCCCCAGAAATCCACAAAGATACCTCCACCATAGACTACTGGTAATGGTCGAGAGAGTGCTTGAGCTGACCTACTCTGGTGATCGGATGGCCAAACACCCTAACTGTCATGATAGAACTCTCATCCAGTGACTGATGGAAGCGGATGCAGAGACCCACGGCCAAGCCCCAGGTGGAACTCCAGGAGTCCAATTGGCAAGAGAGAGGAGGGATTATATGAGCAAGAGATATTGAGACCATGATTGGAAAAAGCACAGGGACAAATAGCCAAACTAGTGGAAACACATGAACTATGACCCAATAGCTGAGGAGCCCCCATGGAACTGGATCAGGCCCTCTGGATAAGTGAGGCAGTTGATTAGCTTAAACTGTTTAGGAGGCCCCCAGGCAGTGGGACCGGGACCTGTCCTTGGTACATGGGCTGACTTTTTGGAACCTAGGGCCTATGCTGGGACACTTTGCTCAGCCTTGGTGTAGGGAGGAGGGGACTGGACCTGCTTCAACTGAATCTACCAGGCTGGGCTGACTCCCCATGGGAGACCTTGCCTTGGAGGAGGTGGGAAAGGGGGATGGACTGGGAGGAAGGCTGGGGGGTGGGAGGAGGGAGGAGAGGGGAATCTGTGGCTGATATGTAAAGTTAAATTAATTAGGTTCTGGCTATTACAAACAATGCTGATATGAACATAGCTGAACAAGTGCTCTTGTGGTATGATTGAGCATTCCTTGGGAATATGCCCAAGAGTGGTATAGCTGGGTCTTGAGGAAGATTGATTCCCAATTTTCTAAGAAAGTACCGTATTGATTTCCAAAGTGACTTTATTTTTTAAAACTATTTCTTTATATAACTGTCTATATTCATTTTCTTCTCTCTTCCAAGCATATATATGTTTTTACACATACTGTAAACCATTTAAAGTCGTATTCCACCTGAATCTGCCTTATTGTGAATTTATTGCTTTAAACTGTAGTGGCTAGTACTGAAGCAGCAGCCTTGGCTGCTGACTGCACCCACCTGAGCTTCCCAATATGGTAGAGGAGCCATGCTCTCTATTGACTCTGCATCCAACATTCAGGGTCCTACCAGCCCGCACCCCCCACACACACACCTGCATCTACACACAGTACTCTTTGTAGCACATACATTACCCAGCTCCATACTCGGATATCTAGAGACCTCCTCCATGGTTGAACCTGGTGAGTACTCCCTCACAAACAGTTGTTTTTCTGCATCCCTCTAAAACTATGGTGGTTCTGACAGTCAATAATCTGGCCTAGTCTGATCAACTGAGCCTTGCAGTAGCAACATCATGACTTCTGCATGTTCCCAGATCCCATACCCTGGCCTAGTCTCATCAATTACATATATGCTCTAGCCAACATACAGGATCCAGAAAAGGTGCTACCTGTACCCACGCAAAGGACCCTTTGTGCCACCTCCACCCACCCACTTCACACACTTCTGATGTCCTCCTCCAGAGTCTAGCTTGGTATATAAGCCCAAACCTGATACTTGTTTTGCACATCCATCTGGAACTAGCCTGAGTTCTACAGCCAGTACCCCTGACTATTCTGGTTCCCTGCCCCTTACATTAGGGATCTCTATGCAGTAGGGTCACAAATTCTTTAGCTCAGAGTAATCTCACAAATCCTCCTGAATTGTAGCTAACATCAAAGCTTCTGATAGGAGCTGCCCTACCAGAATCCATCCCTGGACACTTTGTTTATTCAATAGTACTTTCCTTATTCAGACTTTCTATATCTTCCTGAGTGTCTAACTTGTTGAGTAAACCCCCTAAATCAATACTTGTTTTTGCATATAGGGCACGATTTACCCCAGGACCCATAGCCTATGTCCAGGCCTTCCCTAGTCCCCTCCACCAGCAACCTCTAGGATTCCTAGTCCCATCAACTCCTCCTGTACTGGAAACATTACCTAGATTCCCACCAAGACCACCCCTCCCTCATCAAACCACAGGAGTTTTGGTTGCTTACATCCCTGTCTCTATGCCCAGACTGTCTAAATCCTCCTATGGTGTCTAGACAAGTGAGTACCCCTCTGAACCAGATACTTGTTTTCCAAATCCAATGGAGTCCAGACTAGAAGATACATTACATCCAGTGACATCTCTAGAAAAGCTTCTTACTCTCACTGGTAGTAACTTCTATCTTGGCATTGTCCCAAATACTTTGCTCCAACAGAGTCCCAACATGCCCTCCTGTGCTATAGGCAACATCTAGCTTCCTGCAATACCCACTGTAACAACAGCCACAGAACCCTTTGTGTTACCCACACAACCCAACTCCATACCCAGATTACCCACATCCTCTTTAGGGTCAAGCCTGCTTAGAAACCCCAAACATATTCTTGATACATGTTTTTCCACATCCTCCATAATCTAACCCAGTAATCCAGTAATCCAGACAGACAACCTACAAAACATAGTATGGGACTCTAGGCTTCAATAGGTTCCCAAATCCCACACCCCAGCCTAGTCACACCACCTATTGCTGTGCTATAGATAACATTTATGTTCCCTCCATTACTTGCCATATCCACATTCACACATAGGGCATGGTGTTGCCTATACCACCTCTCTCTATACCCAAACTTCCCATGTTCTCCTCTGCAGTCTATCCTATTCAATACTCCACACACCAATACTACTGTTTTCCTGTCTTGCAGGATCTAATTCATGTGTCTCAGGCAGTGCCCCATAGCTGTCTGGACTCGTTGCCTTGCAGTAATAATCTCTAAGCTTCAAGAGGGCCCTGAATCCTAGGCCCCAGCCTATTCCTAACATTTCATCCTTTGCTAAAGCCAACATCTCTCCTCTCACTAGGACTTACCCTACCCACATCTATCCTCATCTACCTTCAGCAATCCTCGTGCCACTTAAACCACACCACTCCATGCCCAGACTTCATGTGGCCTCCTCCTGTGTTAGCCTGGTGAGCACATCACTATCTGATACTTGCTTTCCACGATTCTTTCAGTATAGATTAGGACTATCCCACAACCAGTGCCCATGCCTATTATGGCCACCACGTCCTTGCCATAGACAGCTCTTGGCTCCTGCAGACTCTAATCCCTCCAACTTGCCTGGTCCTATAATATTCACATGTTTTGTAGTAATCATCTGTACTCCCAACTGGAATTATCCTACCTGCCTCCATTCACTAGACACACTTAGATGATTGAACCACCTTACAATATACCTACACTCACCACATTTCCCAGCCCCCAGGGATTAACTTAGTGAGTAACCCCCAACACAACAATGATTACTTGTTTTTATACATGATGAATGACCTACTCTGGTGACCAGTGCTTTGCATTTGCAACCTATAGGCTTCTACAGGTTTCCAAATCCCCCAACAAGCCTGGTCCAAGCAATTCATACTGTGGTATAGCCAATATCTACGGTCCTTTACCACTTACTCTACCTCACCCACACAGTGAACATTTGTTCTTCATCCACAACCCCTCTCCTTATCCAGAATTCCCATGTCCTCTCCAAAGTTCAAATCTGGTGAATGTTTCTACTACCAGATAGTGTTTCTCCACATCCCACCAAACATAGCTCATACCTCATTACTAATGTCCCAGCATAGTCTTGTCACTTAAATTCTTGCATATTACAGTAATGACCACAAGTTTTCAACAGACTCCCAAATCCAGGAGCCTGCTCCTGTTCTATAGCAAACATACAGGGCACTACCAGGACCTGCCTACCTGCATCTACACCCAGTACACTTTGTACCACCTACAGTACCCCGCTGGATACCCAGACTTGCTGAGGCCTCCTCCATGGCATAGCCTGCTAAGCACCCCCCTCACAACCAGATACTTCATTTTATCTATCTGTCTGCATCTATCCTGGTTCCCACAGTCAGTACTGTGGCCTAGTCTGATCAACTGAGTCTTGCAGTAGCACCACATTGGCTTCCACAGGTTCCCAAATCCCATGCCTCAGTCTAGTCCCATCAATTCCAAGTGTGCTGTGGCCAACATACAGGCTCCAGACAAGGTGCAACCTGAACCCAAACACAGGACCCTTCTTGCTACCTCCACCACCCCATTCCATACCCACACTTCTGATGTCCTCCTCCAAGACTTGGCTTGGTATATAAGCCCCTACATGATACTTGTTCTGCACATCATCTGCATCTAGTCTGAGTTCAATATCCAGTGCTCGTGGCTATTCTGCATGTCTGTCCTGTGCAGTATGGACATCTAAGCAGGAGAGTCTCAAATCCTACAGCTCAGACTAGACTCACAAATCCTCCTGTACTATAGCTAACATCGAGGCTATGCTAGGACCTGCCCTACCAGAATCCATCCACTATAGTATAGTAGACTATACTACATTACTATTTATTCAGACTTTCCATGTCTTCCCATGGGTCTAAACTGGTGAGTACAATCCCCCCAAATCCATACTTGCTGGATCTAGGACAGGTCCCATAGCCAGTGTCCAGGCCTTCCCCAGATAACTCCACTAGCAACCTCTAGGGTTCCTAGTGCCATCAACCTCTCCTGTGCTGGAGTCACCATCTAGAGTTCCACCAAGACCACCCCTCTGTCATCAAGCCACAGGTTCTTTGGTTGCATACATCATTCTCTCCATTCCTAGACTTTCCAAATCCTCCTCCAGAGTCTAGACAGTTAAGTACCCTGCTGTAACTGATAATAGTCTTTCCAATCCAGTGGAGTCAAGACTGGATGGAATAGCCAATGACATCCCTATATTAGCTGCGTCCTCTCACTAGTAGTAACTTCTAGCTTTTGTCAGGCTCCAGATTTCTTTGCTCCAGCCTAGTCCTTCCATGCCGTCCTGTGCTATAGGCAATATCTATGTTCCTGTCAGTATCCACTGTAACAAGACTTACCCACAGGACAGTTCATGCTACCTAAGCAATCCAGTTCCATCCCCAGATTCCACAAGTCCTCTCCAGGGTCAAGCCTGTTCAGTAAACCTAAATTACTCTTGATACATGTTTTTCCACATCCTGATGAATCTATCTCAGTACCCAAGCCAAGTCTGACAACATACAACACATAGTAGGGGCCTCTAGGCTTCAGGAGGGTCCAAAATTCTACACCCCTGCCTAGTCCCACCACCTATTCCCATGCTACAGCTAACATATACTTCATTCATTACTTACCTTAACCACATCCACACACGGTATATAGTATTGCCTATACTACCTCTCTCTATATCCGGACTTCCCATGTTCTCCTCCAGAGTCTAGCCTATTGAATATTCAACAATCAACCCAATACTTCTGTTTCATATCCTGCATGATCTAACTCATATCCCTCAGGCAGTACACCATGGTGGCCTGGTCTCCTTGCCTTGCAATAATGCTCTCTAGGCTTCAACGGGGTCCCAAATCCTAGACCCCAGCCTATTCCCAACATTGCAGCCTTTGCTATAGACAACATCTCTGGTCCTTCTAGGAATTACTCTACCCACATCTACCTTGAAGAGACCTTGTGCCACTTAATCAACCCCACTCCATAACCAGAATTCATATGTTCTCCTCCTTGGTTAGCCAGGTGAGAACCTCCCTATCTGATACTTGTTTTCACCATTCTGCAATATCTACATTGGTCCCACAACCAGTGCCCATGCATAGTCTGGGCACCAGCTCCATGTGGTAGATTGCTCTAGGCTTCTGCAAAATCTAATTCTCCAACTGGCCTGGTCCTACCACATTCCACTGTGCTGTAACCAACATCTATACTCCCAACAGGAACTATCATACCTGCATCCATCACAAAGACACATTTAGATGATTAAACCTCCTCACTACATAAACAGACTTATCACCCAGGGTTTTCCTAGTGAATAACCCTTACCACACAAATGAATTCTTGATTTTCCACAGGCTGCGTGACCTACTCTGGACTCGTGTGCCTTGCTTTTGCAAGCTTCAGGCTTCTACAGGTTTCCAAGTCCTTCACTAAATCCTAGTCCCATCAACTCCTTCTGTGCTATAGCCAGCATCTAGATTCCCTCAGCACTTCACACACCTGCACACACCCATTGAACATTTGCTCTTCATTCACAAACCTACTCCTTATCCAGATTTCCCATGTCCTCCCCAAAGTTGAACTCTAGTGAATATTTCCCCTACCAGACAGTGTTTATCCTCATCCCCCAAAACATAGCTCTTTTCTCTCTGCCAGTGTCCCAGCCTAGTCTTGCTACTTATATTCCTACATGTTGCTGTAGAGATCACTAGGCTACAGCATAGTACCAAATCCAGGGCCTACTCCCACTACATACTCCTCCTCTGTATCCAACGTACATGGTCCTACCAGGACCTGCCTACCTGCATCTACACACAGTATGCTTTGTTCCACCTGCAGTACCCCACTCCATACCCAGATTTCCCGAGGCCTCTTCTATGAATAGCCTGGTGAGTACTCCCTCAACCAGATACTTGTTTTTCTTTGTCCTTCTGAATCTGTCCTGGTTCCCACAGACCAAACTCGGAACTAGTCTGATCAACTAAGCCTTTGCAGTAGCAACATCTAGGCTTTAGCAGATTCCCCATGCCCTGGCCCAGTCCCATCAATTCCAGATATGCTCTAGCCAACATACAGGCTCCAGACAAGGTGCTACCTGTACCCAACCACAGGACCCTTTGTGCTTCCATCACTACCCCACTCCATACCCACACTTCTGATATCCTCATCCAGGGTGTAACTTGGTATATAAGCCCCTCCCTGGTACTTGTTTTGCACATTCATCTGCATCTAGCCTGAATTTAATAGCCAGCACCCCTGGCTATTCTAGCTTCCTGCCCCTTGCATTAAGAACTTCTAGGCAGTAGAGGCCCAATCCTACAGCTCAGACTAGACTCACAAATCCTCCTGTACAGTAGCTAACATCGCAGCTTTTGCTAGAACCTGACTACCAGAATCCAACCAAAGGATACTCCGTGTATACTATACTTACATTACTCCTTATTCAGAATTCAGACTTTCCATGTCTTCTCAAGGGTCTCACTTGTTGAGTAAAACCCTCCCTCAAACTTGTTTTTATGTAGAGGACTGTTTCAGCCAGATCACATATCCAGTGTCCAAACCTCCCCTAGTCACCTCCCCCTAGCAACCTCTAGGATTCCTAGTCCCATCAACACCCCCTGTACTGGAGAAAAGTATCTCGATTCCCACCAAGACCACCCCTCCCTTATCAAACCACTGGAACTTTGGCTGCCTACATCCCCCTTTCCATGCCCAGGATGTCCATATCCTCCAGATTCTAGACAGGTCAGTTGTGGTGATGTACTGTGCACCTCAATAAAACTTATCTGGGGATCAGAGGATGGAGCCAGCCACTAGATTAGCCATAGAGGCCAGACAGTGATGGCACACACTCTTAATACTATTCCTTGGGAGACAGAGATCCCTGTGGATCTCTGTGAGTTCAAGGCCACACTGGGAACAGAGCCAGGCATGGTGGCATACACCTTTAATCCTAAGACTTGAGATCTCATGCCTTTGCTTGGGAAGCACGCATGCCTTTAATCCCAGCAAGTAAGATGACAGGGCAGAAAAAGGTATATAAAGCATGAGGAAATAAGAACTCACTCTCTTGAGACTGAGGATTTCCTAGAAGTAAGAACTTGTGGCTGGCTCCTTCTGCTTCTCTGTTCTTTCAGCTTTCACCCCAATATCTGGCTCCGGGTTTTTTATTATAAGACCTTTTAAGATTCGTGTTACAGTGAGTACCCTCTGCACCAGATAATTGTTTTCCAAATGCTCTGGAGTGTAAACTGCTTGGAACATCATCAGGTCACCGTAGAATAGCTGCTTGCTCTTACTAGTAGTGACTTGTAGTTTTTCACAGGGTCCCAAATCTTTGCTCCAGCCTAGTCCTACCATGTGCTCTTGTGCTAGGCAACATCTAGGTTCCTGCAATGACCTACCACTGTAACAAGACTCACAGGACCATTTGTATACCTCTACAACCCAACTCTATACCCAGATTTCCCTTGTCCTTTCCAGGGTCGAGCCTGTGAAGCAACCCCAAGCATAATATTGACACTTTTTTTCCACTTCCTGCTGAATTATCTCAGTACCCCCAGCCTAGTCAGACAACCTGCAAAACATAGTAGGGGCCTCTAGTCTTCAAAGGGGTCCCAAATCCAAGGCGCCAGCCTAGTCCCAGAATTTCATCTTTTGTTACAGCCCAAATCAATGCTCACACCAGGACTTATCCCACCTATATCTTCCCACATCTACCTTTAGGACACCTTGCTCCACCTAAAGAACACCACTCCATACCCAGACTTCCTGTGTTCTCCTCCTTGGTTAGCCTGCTGAGTACATCTCTCTCTGATACTTGTTTTTCACAATTCTGCCATGTCTAGATTGGTCCCACAACCAGTGCCTATGCCTAGTATTGCCACCAGCTCATTGTCATAGATAGCTCTAGGCTTCTGCAGACTCAAATCCCTCCAACTAGCCTGGTCCTGACACATTCCATTGTGCTTTAGACAGCATCGAAACTCCCAAAAGGATTCATCCTACCTGCATCCATCCACAGGACACATTTAGATATTTAATCCACTTCACTATATAACCACCAGACTTATCACAATCCCCAGCTCTCAGAATTTAGCCTGGTGAGTAATCCCCAACATACAAATGAATACTTGTGTTTCCAGATACTGACTAACCTACTCTGGCCACCTGAACCTTGCAGTTGCAGGCTGTAGTCTTCAAGGTTACAGAAGATATAGGAGCAGCAGTTAGGTCTGGATTCTAAAAGAAAGGAACAGAAAATCCTATAATCTGAACCCAGGGGAGAGGAGTCCATGTTTTACCATTATGAAAGTGGAGGAAATCCAATCATAACTAGATTGAAATAAACGGTTTTAGTACAATCTCCTTTGGCCTCCACTTGCATCTCTGATTCTCATGATCTCCACTGAACGAATTCGGAGGAGGCACACAGTATGAAATAGATAAAATAAACAGACATTGTTGCATAGTAAAGTTGTATATTCTTAAGGTGAGAATATGGGAAGTGGACATTGGCAGGGGAAGAAAGCATTTGAAGGGGCACGCTACCAGGGATGATAGTAGACATTGGCCAGAGAAACCAATGTGTAGTTCTACACGTTTTAGACAGGCTTTATACTATTTCTAAAGTCTCTGAAATGGATGTCTTTTTTCAGGGTCATATTTCCATTCAAAGTTGAGGCTAGAAGGCCCATTTGGAGTGACTCTTGTTTTTTCCTAACTAATCATACCCCTAACCCTAACTTGGTTTGACTCTTAATGGGGTTCTTTACTGAAAGCTGCTTACTAGATTTCTTCTAAATTTCCTGAAAGATCACACTGTTATGTGTCTACCCAGGGCCAGAGTTAGACTCAGAGCCCATTCCTTTGACCTATGATGATATTCATTAGCTTCATTTCCTAGTTTTATAACCGATTAACTGATCAAGAAAGAAAGGTCAATCCTCATGAGAAAAATGTTGTAGAGGGAAGAATTACTAACTCTAAGGATATATTTTAAAAGCCACATGGAAAACACCTATTCTATTATCTACTATCCCATAAGTTTAATTTAACCCTACACAATGGCTAATACTTGAACCAGAAGCCATAAGTTGCTAAATAAAAAGCCTGGTGCCAGCTATGGAAGATGTGGAATTCCTCTCCTGGAGCTGTTGGTCAGGAATGCCCCAGAACTACCTTTAAACAATACAGGCTATTGGCATTGCTCTCTATTGCCCACCAGAACTACATGGTAAGATCCTATTACTGAACACACCATATACTTTTCATTCCAAGACATGGAGAAATCAAGTTGTTACTAACCATGTAACTTCTTTCCAGCTGGCTAGTTTTTGTACTACCAGAAAGTGCTGTGTAGGCTGGTATGTGTGTATGGATGGGAAGATCATTGGTAGTCTTACCTAGCTAAGAATCTTGCAAGTTATATTAATGAACAACATAGCAAAATATGTCCATGAATGCAAGAGTGGAACAAACTTTATGGGGATAGCCAACTGCTTAAGAGTGAACTTAAGACCTGCTCCATAGAAAGCAACACATGCCTGCTGCTGTAACCCTTGCTGAGAACACATGGCTATGGAGGTCACAGGACCCAGGATTGAACCTAATACTATTATTTTGCTAAATGAATGAAGTATCAAACTGCACTCTAAATTCATATTTCTGTAACTACAGATCAGTGCACTTCTTAGACCTCCTCAGAGAACTTCATGCAGTAGATTGTAGTTTTAAAAAGGCATTCAGAAGTGGTCATCCTACAAAAAATAATGGATGTGGAATGCTCAGCTGCAAAATGGACATTATGCACCCCTCTCCCCAAGGTTCAGAGACCATTGCAGAGAGCACTTAAAAAGATTTTAAGAGTCAAAGGTGACAGAAGACAAGAGTGACATAGTGTCCTCCAGATATGACAGGGTCATTGTTCCAGTGAATTCACAGCAGTTGTGGTTGCATGCATAAGGCCTGTATAAGATTAAGCCAGTTAATATTCCAGGATGCACTGGGGGAGGGCTCAGGACTCTCCGTGTCTAACTGGAACACTACTGACAGTTGGTGGCTTCTAGAGAATTATGACCGTTAGAATGAGAATGAAATCCATAATATCAGTTAGTCACTAGTTCCTTTTTAAACTTGATTTTTAAGAGGTTCTTTTATATCATTTAAATGCAAAAATTAGGAATAAAAATATGAATGCTTAGTCACCAAGGAGTGCAACTATTTGAGAAAGATTAGGAGGTGTGGCCTTGTTGGAGTGGGTATGGCCATGTTGGATCAATAGACTAGTAACTAAGGCAGGGAACAGGAGTCAGTTAGTTTTAAGAATGTCATCTGTGGTAAGTCAAGTGGATTTCCTACACCCATGTTTATATGAGGAGCTTGGACTGAGTAGGTTACTATAAGAGAAAAAGACATGAGGTGGGTAGGAAGGTTGGGCTTGGATCTGGGAGGGATTAGTTAGAGGAATGGAAAGACAGTGCAGTCAAAATATATTGCATGCATGTACGAAATTTTCAAAGAATTAAGAAACATTATATTAAACATATATGACTAGGCACCTAAATATAAAAAAAAACAGAAAATAGTAAAGTAAAATAATTTTATTTAAATTTTGGCTAAGTGTGTGTGTGTGTGTGTGTGTGTGTGTGTGTGTGTGTGTGTGTGTGTGTGTGTGGTGTGTGTGTGTGTGTGTGTGTGTGTGTGTGTGTGTGTGTGTGTGAAATTTAAAGCCCATAATACCTGTGGCTATCTTCCAATTTACAGAAATCAGTGAGACAAAGTTTCAAGTACATGAGTGAGACACGTTGGCCCATCCATGGAGACCTTGGGCACATGTTGCCTCTGTTCTCAGCTGTGGTATCAGTTCTGGATAAGAGACATACAAGGACTTAATGATTTTCCATTTTGAAAATGAGAGTGGTTCTTCCTGGGATGAATAGTCCCACTCATTAGGCAGGAGTCATTGGTCCATAAGCTCATTCCTGTGGTAGGCATAGAGCAGAAATCTTTGTTCCTTTTTCTTTGGAATCAAACTTCAGCTCCCCATTCCTGTACTCCTGATAATCACATGATTTTATCATATGAAAAAGAAGGTGCTAGCCTTTTAGTATAACTAAAGTGGAGGAACATGACTATACCTATTTAAAATATTTTTCCCTTATGAGAGCTTTTGAATAGGAACAAAGTTATACTAATATGTATCATACATTTTCATTTCCTACAAGTTGAGGATCTGATAATATATATGTACTCTTTAATGTAAAACCTACAGATCTTGCCTCTTGTTACATTTATATTCTAGTTTTATTAATTGCATTCATATTTTCATTCATAATTTTTACATTTAAATGATCTAAAAGCACCTCTTTTTAAAAAAATCAAGTTTAGAAAGGAATTATTGACTAGCTGATATTATGGATGAGGATATCACAGCATTTATGATTACTTTTTTCCCATTTTCCCCTTCCCATCTTGTTACTAAATTATTCATATCAAAAACATTCTCAACACATCTTTTCTATAAAGGCATGTTTTTTTCCTCTACTGTATATGCTGGCCAGTTTAATGTCACAAGACATAGTCACTTGGGAAGAGGGAACCTCAACTGAGAAAATTACCTCATCCAAGGTTGACCTGTGAGCAACCTTGTGTGGCATTTTCTTGATTGATAATTGATGTTGAAGGTCCCATCTCACTGTAGGTGGTACCACTCTTGACCTAGTGGTCTTGAGACCAATAAGAAAACAGGTTGAGCAAGTCACAAAGAACAGGCCAGTAAGCAACACTCCTCTATGGCCTCTGCCTTAAGATCCTGCCTCTAGGATCCTGCCCTATTTGAGTTCCTACACTGACTTTCTTCCATGATGGACTGTGATGTGGAAGTATAAACAAAATAAACCCTATCCTCCCGAAGTTACATTTGCTCATGATATTTTATCACAGCAATAAAAACTGCAACCAAGACACTTTTATGCTTGTTACATAAATATAAGTAAGTTTAGAACATAGAAATAGATTATATTTTCAGACAATATTTATTGACAACATTGGAGGTGTTAACAAATTTTGTGTAACACTCTATATACCCTAAGAAGTTGAGTTCAACCACCTATCCTCAGTAAGCCATTTAAAAGATCCAAATTAACAGTAGAAAGAAGAAAAAGAGAGACTTATTCAATGTGGCCACATTGGAAAGAGGGATAAGGAGATCCAGAGACCCTTCGAAGTCTCTGGTGTACATCTGAGGTTTTGAAGTGAGATTAAAGTTGAACTAGAGGGCCAGGGATGTTCATATCTAAGCAGTTGTGGTCAAGATGTGGCTTCTACCCACCATCAACTCACCCATCACTGTCTGATCTTTAGTCTGATCTGACAAGGTGATTTGGCAGTTAGAATTGCGTGAAAACTCTTTAAGGAGGTAAGTTCTGATTCTGTATGGAAACCTTTCCTTCACCCAGCATGAGATAACTGTAGAAATTCCCATTACTTTGAAGTCCATTGTTTCACTGGTCTGATAGACTGAGAGACACAAGTGTCTCTTTAGTATACTCTCATGTCTGCTAGGCCTGTTATGGAAGCAGCCAACTCTGAAGGCCCTACTAAACCCCAAATTTCTTATAAAGGATGATGAAGGTTATACTTGTCACTTCCAATTCCATTACTTTCTCTGAGATGTGATTAATATATTCTAATATGCTGAGTGTTTGGTGCTCCTGAAGGACTTTACTTACATTATAGGGTGAGATATAAAAGCAGCAGTTGTCTAAAAGGTAATGTGTCTTCTATTTGGGGGGATAGTACTATCACTCACACACATCACCTCAGATAGGTTGTGGCAATCCACACCATTAAGTTTTGCCCTGCTCTTGCAAAACGTATAGGTAGAGGTACCCAGTCTTCTTCATCCATCTCTGTGAGATAAGGTAAAAGGAGGACATTTGTTTTCAATGCCCCATCCATTATGTCAATGTGTCTGACAGTGCATTTGTGGTCTGGCCCTCAACTCTGTGGGTCCTGAAGTCCCTTCTTTGTCATATGCATACGCAAATTCCCTTCTTTGTTATATACCCAGCCAAATTCCTTGTCTGGCCTGCATCCCTATAGACCCTAAATACCTGCCTTGCCATATACCCACTCTAAGTCCCCTCTGTGTCATACACCCACTTAAGTCACTTGTCTGGCCCCTGACAATTTGAGACCAAGGTCTGATTCTTCTCATATACCCATCCAAAGTCCCTCCTTTATCATGGGCCTACCCAAGTTTCTTGTCTGCCCCCAAACCTTGTGAGACCAAAATCCTCTCTTTTCATATACCCACCCAAACTCATTCTCTTGCTGTGTATCCATTTCTCTTCCTCTTTACCACTTCGACCATTAGTGCCTAATGCTTTGTGGAGCAAAAAGTCCCTTCGTTGTCCTATGCTTATCCAAATACTCTTCTTTGTCATATACCCAACCAAATTGCTTGTCTGGCCTACATCCCTGTAGCACCCTAAATACGTGCCTTGCTATATACCCACCCAAAGGCTCCTCTGTGTCATACACCCACCTAAGTCACTTGTGTGGTCCCTAACCACTTGATACCAAGGTCTGTTTCTTCTCATATACCCATCCCCAAGTTCCTCCTTTATCATGTACCCCCTCCAAGGTTCTTGTCTACCCCAACATTGTGAGTCCCAAATCCTTCCCTTGTCATATACCCACCCAAACTTCCTCTCTTGCCGTACATCCACCATTTCTCTTGCCCTTTACCAGTTCCAACATTAGTGACTCACAAAGACACATAAATTTTCAAATTGGAATGCATTTATTTTTAAAAATATAATTTTGAATTTTATTGTTTATAGGAATGGGAATTTCCCATCTTCGAGATAGCCATCTATTGGCTATCCACCTTGAGACTCATGGAGCTTGCCTCAGAGGGGCAGGGTTGATCCTCAGCAGTCTTTGAGGGTTGCTCTTCAGCTGGCTTTGCAGGTTGCTCCACCAGAGGCTGTCGCTGTTCCATCAATGGTGAATCATTACCTTTCTTCTGAAAAGGTGGACTTACTTCTTCAGCATCAGTTGAGGAGCTTGCTTCAGAGGTATTGGGTTGATCCTCAACAGGCATTGCAGGGTGTTCCAACAGAGGCTGTGGCTCCTCCATCAATGTTGAATCTTTGCCCTTCTTTGGCGTGGGTGGAGTTACATCTTCAGCATCAGTGATGGAGCTTGCTTCACTAGTAGTGGGTCGATCCTCTGCAGGTTGTGCTGGTTGATCCTCAGCAGACTCTTCAGGTTTCTCTGCCAGAGGTTGTGGCTCCTCCATCAATGGTGAATCTCTGCTTTTCTTTGGAGGGGGTGGAATTATTTCTTCAGTATCAGTCATGTAGCTTGTTTCACAGGTAGTGGGTCGATCCTCAGCCAGTTTTGTGGGTTGATCCTCAGCAGGCTTTGCATATTGCTCCACCAGACGCTGTGGCTCCTGCATTAATGGTGAATCTTTGCCTATCTTTGGCATGGGTGGAGCTGTTTCTTCAGCATCTGTCATGGAGCTTGCTTCACATGTAGTGGGTCGAACTTTAGCAGGCTTTGCAGGTTGCCACACCAGAGGCCGTGTCTCCTCCATCGGTGGTGAATCTTCACCTTTCTTTTGCACTGGTAGATTTAGTTCTTCGGGATCAGTCATGGTGCTTGCTTCACAGGTAGTGGGTTTATCCTTAGCAGGCTTTGCAGGTTGCTCCATCAGAGGCTGTGACTCCTCCATTGGTGGTGAATCTTCACCTTTCTTTTGCACTGGTAGATTTAGTTCTTCGGGATCAGTCATGGTGCTTGCTTCACAGGTAGTGGGTTTACCCTTAGCAGGCTTTGCAGGTTGCTCCATCAGAGGCTGTGACTCCTCCATTGGTGGTGAAACCTTGCCCTTCTTTTTCATGGGTGGAGTTACTTCTTTGACATCCTTCTTGGTGGAACTCCTTTTCAGGGCACGTTTCCCACGTTTGTTGTTCTTTAGGCCCTGGAATGGCAAGAGGGAGGACACAAGAGTTAAATTAGGGCAAGGGTCTTGATAAGCATGTGAAGGGTTCTTTGTTGGAACAGGTGAGGATAGGTAAGGGGATTTAGGCCAGGCCAGAGAAAGGTAGTTACTTTAGTCAAGAGTGAATCAGTGGAGGAGGGTCTTGGGTAGTGTGCGTCATCTCACCGTTCCATTAAGAATGCTTGGGGGATAAAGTTTGTAGGCCGCCTTGGTCTTTATCGGTGTGACAGGATTAGCCACTGCTTGAGTATTCATCGAAAAAGCCGAAAGATCCGCTCCGGACGCGGATTTCTTGGTCACATTCGCCATTATCAGGATTTAGTTGTGTTACCTTCAGGAGGTCTCATCAACTGACAGAGCAGAGCAGGCCACACCCCTCAAGCCTGATTGGTCATCAAGGTCTCAACCAATAGTGGGCGAGATCGAGCTCTGACATCACAAAGCATGGCTCTGATCCTGGTGAAGGAAAGAACAGCAGGATGTACCACTGGGGACACGTCTGTTGATGGGAGGAAGATACTGAGAAGGTGAAAAGTCTCCAGTCTTAGAAGGAGACTTCCCTTTAACAACTCTAAGGCAATTTTCCATGCCATCTGTCTTCTATATCCTCTTTAGTTGTGGCAGAACACACAACAGAGCATTTCCGTCTCCAACTTCTTCCCCAAGACTCCCCCTGCTCAATGGTTTATTCCAATGTCTTCCTTAATCTTGGGCTAATATCTTGAATACCTTTCCTAAAATCATTCCCAAGTAGCATTTTTATGTTTGAATATCATTATATATGCCAAGCATCCTATCAACCCTTATATAGCTAACATCTGGGCTCCTACCAGGACCTAGAACTCTACTCACAGCCAGCTACAGGACACTTTGCTCTGCCTACTCCTCTTTACTTCATATACAGATTTCCCATGCCCCCCTCCCTGTTCAAGGCTGTATTGTACCCTATCTCCCTATACTTGTTTTTCTGCGTATCTCAGTATCTCACCTGGGTCCCACAGACTAGTCCTGTAGCAATCATCTTTCAGTAGCTACCTCCAGGCTTCCTCAGGGTCCAATTCTATCACCCCACCTAGTCTCACCACTAAGTCCTATAGCCAACAACTAGGCTCAGTCCTGGACTGGCCCCATCCACATCCACTCACAGGACCCTTTACAACATCAATACCACCAGACTCCATACATAGACTTCACAGATCCTCCTTTATGGTCTAGCTTGTTGAGTGGGCATGTGTATGAGTGCACATGCACGTGAGCACAGGTGCACCCTCCCACACTCCACAAACACCACACACACATACACACACACACACACACACACACACACACACACACACACACACACACCCTTGAATATTTCTATTTCCATATTCCTCTGGACCTAGTGAGTGTGACAAAGCCAGTACCCAGGCCTACTTTGGCTGTGTAGCTTTACAGTAGTGATCTCTAGGCTTCCACATTTTCCCAAGTCAGGCTCCCCAGCCTAGTCTCAACACCTCCTCCTTTGCTGTGGCCAACACTTAGGTTCCTATAGTACCCTCATTCACCCACAGGACCCTTCCCACCACATGTACCAGCCCAGTCCATAACCAGTCTCCTCACATCATCCAGTGTCCAGCTTACTGACAATGCCACACACTATCAAATACTTGTTTTTCAACATACTGCGAGATATAACTTGGAAACCATAAGCAATGCCCAATCTTTGTGCATTGAAGTAGTGACTTCTAGGCTTCAGCAGGGTCCGCAGACACACATAGGCTAGTCAGAACAACTCTCCATATAGTATAGCCAACTTCTGGGCTACCACCAGATATTACCCTCTACATCAACCAACAGGGCCCTCTGTTTTGCCCATAACTCTCCACAACTTACCCAGACTTCCTACATCCCCCTTCAAGGTCTAGTCATGTGGGCACATCCACACTCGGTGCTTGCTTTTCCACATTCAGTGGAATCTGTCCTAGATAGAATAGCCCCTGTCCCATTGTAGAATGGCTTCCTGCACCTTGCAGTAGTGATTTAGAGCCTTCTTCGGGGTCCCAAATCTTAAACCACAGCATGATCCCACCACCCATGGCTCTTCTATATCAAAATCTAGTATCCCTTGACACTTAACATACGCGCATCCACCTGTGGAACACTTTCTTTGCATACACAATCCCACTATATATCCAGACTTCCTATGTCCTCCCCAAAGTTCAAACCTGGTGAATATTTTCCCTACCACATACTGTTTTTCAACATTCCACAAAACATAGATCATATCCCACTGCCAGTGTCCCAGCCTAGTCTTGGCACTTATATTCTTGCCTGTTGCAGGAGTGACCAATAGATTTCAATGGAGTCCCAAAACCAGGAGCATGCTCTAACCACCTACTGCTATTCTGCAGCAAGCATACAGGATCCTATCAGGACCTGCCCTCCATGCATCTACACACAATACACTTTGTGCCACCTACATTACCCCACTGCATACCCAGAGTTCTCCAGGAGCCTCCTTCATGTTATAGACTTATGAGTACTCCTTCCCAACCAGATACTTGTTTTTCAATATCCGTCTGGATCTATCTTGGTTCCCACATCAATATTATGGCCTACCCTGATCAACTGAGCCTTGCAGTAGCAACATCTTGGGTTCTACAGGTTTTCAAATCCCATGCCCTGGCTTAGTCCCATCACATTCAGATGTTCCCTAGACAACATACAGGCTCCAGAGAAGGTGCTACTTGTACCCACCCAAAGACCTTTTGTGCTACCTCCACCAGCACTCTCCACACCCACACTTCTGATATCCTCCTCCAGGATCTAGCTTGGTATATAATCCCCAACCTGATACTTTTTTTTGCATATCTATAAGGATTTAGCCTGAGTTCAATAGCCAGCAACCCTGGCTAGTCCGGCTGCCTGTCCCTTGCTGTTGGACCTCTAAGCAGTAAATCCTGCAGCACAGACTAGTCTCACAAATCCTCCTGTACTGTAGCTAACATCTAGGCTCCTGCTAGGACCTGCCTTACCACAATCCCTCTATATGTCAATTTGTGTACACTTTACTATGTTACTCCTTATTCAGAATTTCTGTGTCTTCCTAAGGGTTGAATTTGTGAATGTACTGCCCCCAAATAATACTTGTTTTTCTATATAGGGCAGGATCTACCCCAGGTCCCAGACATTTTGTCAGGTCTATCCCAGCCACTAGCACCCTCTAGGATTCCTAGTCCCATCTACTCCTCCTATCTCCTATGCCAGAGACAGCATCTAGATTCCCACCAGACCACTCCTCCCTCATCAAACCACAGGAGCTTTGGCTACCTACATCACCATACTCCATGCCTAGACTGTCCAAATTCTCCTCCAGAGTCTGAACAGGTGAGTACCTCTCTTCACCAGATAATTGTTTTCCAAATCCAGTGGAGTCCAGACTAGATGGCATATCCAGTGACATCCCTAGAACAGCTGCTTTCTCTTACGAGTAGTGAAGTCTAGCTTTTGGCAGAGACTGAAATCCTTTGCTCCAGCCAAGTCCCACCATGTCCTCCTGTACTATATGCAACTTCTAGCTTCCTGCAAGACCCAAAGTAACAACCCTTACACAGGGGACCATTTGTACTACCTGAACAACCCAACTCTACCCAGATTTCCGATGAACTCTCCAGGGTCAAGCCTGTTGAATAACCACAAATGTACTCTTGATACATGTTTTTCAACATTCAACATTGCTGAATATGTCCCAGAACCCCAGCCTAGTCTGACAACCTACAACACATAGTATGGGCTTCTAAGCTTCAGAAGTCTCCCAAATCCCAAACCCCTTCCTAGTCCCACCACCTATTCCTGTTATATAGCTAACATTTAGGTTCTTTCCAGTACTCGCCCTATCCATATCCGCACACAGGACTTGATGTTGCATGTACCAGCCCTCTCTATACCCAAACTTCCCATGGTATCCTCCGAAGTCTAGCCTATTGAATACTCCACACATATACCAATACTTTTGTTTTTATATCCTGAAGGATGTAATTCGTGTGCCTCATACATTGCCCCATAGTAGTCTGGACTCCTTGCCTTGCAGTAATGATCTCTAGACTTCAATAGGGTCCCAAAAACCTAGGCCCCAGCCTAGTTCAAACATTCCATCCTTTGCTATAGCCAACATCTATGCTCCCACCAAGACTTACCCTACCCACATCTACTTTCAGGACACCATGTTCCACCTAAATAACTGCACTCCATACCCAGAATTTTTGTGGTTTCCTCCTGTGTTGGACTGGGGAATACTTCCCAACCTGATACTTGTTTTTTCCGCAATTCTGCCATATCTAGATTGGTCCCACAACAAGTGAACATGACTTTTCTGGCCACTAGCTCCTTGCCATATATAGCTCTGTGCTTCTTCAGGCTCTAATTCCTCCAACTGGCCTGGTCCTACCACATTCTGTTGTGCTGTAGACAACATCTATACACCAAAAGGTATACCTGCATCCATCCACAAGACACATTTAAAAGATTAATCCACTTCACTATATATCCAGCCTTTCTACAACCCCAGCTCCCAGGATTTAGCCTAATGAATAATCCCCAACAAATCCCCAGGCAAATTAATACTTGTGTTTCTACATGCTGACTAACCTACTCTGGCCACCTTGTTGCAAGCTGTAGTCTTTTACAGGTCTCCAATTCGTTCAGCTTAGCCTAGTCCCAGCAACTCCTTCAGTGCTATAGCCAACATCTAGTCTCCCTCTGCACTTAATATATCTGCACACACCCATGGAACCTTTGCTCTGCATTCACAACTTCACTCCTTATCCAGACTTCCCATTCCTGCCTAAAGTCCAAACCTGGTGAATATTTCTCTTACCAGAATGTGTTTCTCCACATCCCACCAAACATAGCTCATATCTCACTGCCAATGTCCCAGCATAGTCTTGGCACTTACATTCTTGTATGTTGCAGGAGTGTCCACTAGGTTTTTACAGAGTCCCAAATCCAGGGACCTAGTCACATCACCTACTCCTGTTCTGTAGCCAACATACATTGTCTTACCATGACCTGTCCTCCCTGCATCCCACTCCATACTCAGACTTCCCGAGACCTCCTCCACGGTATACCCTGGTGAGTACTTGCTCACAACCAGATACTTATTTTTCTACATCCATTTGGATCTATTCTGGCTCCCACTATTAATACTCTGGTGTAGTCTGCTCACCTAAGCCTTGCAGTAGCACCATCTATTCTTCCACAGGTTCCCAAAACCCATGCCCTGGACGAGTCCCATCACTTCCTGGTGTGCTCTAGACAGTATACAGGCTCCAGACAAGGTGCTACCTGCCCCCACACATGGGACACTTTGTGCTACCTCCACAACCCCTCTCCATACCCACACTTCTGATGTCCTCCTCCAGGGACTTGCTTCATATATAAGCCCCTACCTGATACTTATTTTGCACATCCATAAGGATCTAGCCTGAGTTCAATAGCCAGCATCCCTGACTAACCTTGCTGCCTGTCCCTTGCTGTAGGGACCTCTAGGGAGTAGAGTCACAAATCAGTCAGCTCAGACTAGACTCATAAATCTTCCTGTACTGTAGCTAACATTTAGGCTCCTTCTAGGACCTACACTACCAGAATCCATCAATAGAACACTACTCCTCTTTCAGATTTCCATGAGGGTCTAACACGTTTAGAACACCATTCCAACTATCAATACTTGTTTTTGCATATGAAGCTGTATCTACCCCTGGTCGAAATGTCTAGGCCTTCCCCAGCCTCCTCTGGTAGCAAACTCTGGGATTCCTAGACCCAATAACTCCTCCTGTGCTTGGTTCAGCATCTAGATTCCCACCAAGACCACCCCTCCCTCATCAAACTGCAGGTACTTTCGGTTGCCTACATCACCCACTCCATGCCCAGACTATACAAATCCTCCTCCAGAGTCTAGACAGGTGAGTACCACTCTGCACCAGATAATTGTTTTCTAAATTCAGCAGAGTCCAGACTGTATGGAAGATACAGTAGCATCCCTAGAATAGCTGTTTGCTCTCACCAGAATTGACTTCTAGCTTTTGCCAGGGTCCTAAATACTCTGCTCCATCCTAGTGCTATAGGAAACATTGATGTTCCTGCGTGGACCCACTGTAACAACAGCCACAGGACCCTCCCTTTTTGCTCCCTATATAACCCAACTCCATAGCCAGATTTCCCACAACCTCTCCAGGGTTAAGACTGTTGTTAGAGCCCAAATATACCCTTGATACATGTCTTTCCACACTCTTCTGATTCTATCTCAGCAACCAGTCTAATCAGACAATGTCCAACTCATAGTAGGGGACTCTAGGCTTCAGTAGGGTCACAAATCCCACAGCTGGGCCTAATCACATGATCTATTCCTGTGTTATAGCTATCATTTAAGTTCCCTCTAGTACTCACCCTATCCACATCCACACATAGGGCATAGTGTTGCCTATACCATGTCTTACTGTACCCAAACTTCCCATATTCTCCTCCAGTGGCTAGCCTATTCAATACTCCACACACAGTCCAATACTTTTGTTTTCATATCCTGCAGGATCCAATTCATGTACCTCAGGCATTGCCCCATAGTAGTCTAGAATCCTTGTCTTGCAATAATGATCTCTAGGCTTCAAGAGAGCCCCGAATCCTTTGCTTATAGCCAACATCTCTCCTCCAACCAGGACTTGCCCTACCCAAATCTATCCTCATCTACCTTCAGGACAACTTGTACCACTCCATGCCCAGACTTCATGTGGTCTCCTCCTGTGTTAGCCTGGTGAGTACATCCCTTTCCGATACTTGTTTTACCATAGTTCTGTCATATCTAGATTGGTCCCACAATCAGTACCCATGCATAGTCTGGCTACCAGCTACTTGTGTAGATAGCTCTAGGCTTCTACAGACCTTATTTGCTCCAACTGGCCTGGTCCTACAATATTCACTTGGGTAGGACCAATGTCTATATGCCCAACTGGAATTATTCTACCTACCTCCATCCACTAGACACATTTAGATGATTCAGCCACCTTGCTATATACCTACACTCTCCACATGTCCCAGCCCCCAGGGATTAGTCTAGAGAGTAACCCCCAACACAGCAATGATTGCTTGTTTTTCCACATGCTGACTGTCCTACTATGGCCACCAGTGCCTTGCAGTGCAAGCTGTAGACTTCTACATGTTTCCTAATCCTTTCAGCCAAGCCTAATCCCAGAAATTCCCACTGTGGTATAGCCAATATCTAGGGGCCCTTAGTACTTACTCTACCTCACCCACCCAGGGAACATTTGTTCTGCTTTCACAACCCCTCTCCTTATCTAGAATTCCCACGTCCTCCCCAAAGTTCAAACCTGGTGAATAATTTCCCTACCTGATAGTGTTTCTCCACATCCCACCATACATAGCTCATACCTCATTACTCATGTCCCAGCATAGTCTTGTCACTTAAATTCTTGCATATTACAGTAATCACCACAAGTTTTCAACAGACTCCCAAATCCAGGGACCTACTCCTGTTCTGTAGCAAATATACAGTTCCCTATCATGACCTGCCTACCTGCATCTACACCCAGTACTCTTTGTACCACCTACAGTACCCCACTCCATACCCAGACTTGCTGAGGCCTCCTTCATGTATAGCCTGGTGAGTACTCCCTCAACCAGATACTTGTGTTTCCACATCCCTCTAGATCAATCCTCATTCACACAGTCAATACTCCGGCCTAATCTGATCAACTGAGCCTTGCAGTAGCACCATATAGACTCCTGTAGCATGCCAAATCCCCTTCTCTGGCCTAGTCCCATCACTTCCAGGTGTCCTGTAGTCAATATACAGGCTCCAGACAAGGTGCAACCTGAACCATAGGACCCTTCTTGCTACCTCCACCACCCCATTCCATACCCACACTTCTGATGTCCTCCTTCAGGATCTGGCTTGGTATATAAGCCCTTATGTGATAATTGTTTTGCACATCCATCTGGATCTAGTCTGAGTTCAATATCCAGTGGCTGTGGCTATTCTGGTTGTCTGTCCCTTGTGGTATGAACATCTAGGCAGGAGAGTCTCAAATCCCTAAGCAAAGACTAGTCTCACAAATTCTCTTGTAGTCTAGCTAACATTGAGTCTCCTGCTTGGACCTGCCCTACCAGAATCCAACTACAGGACACTTTGTGTTGACTATACTACATTACTCTTTATTCAGACTTTCCAGTCTTCCTGAGGGTCTAACTTGTTGAGTATATCCCCCAAATTAATACTTGTTATTATATATAGTGTTAGATCTAGCCCAGGTCCCATAGCCAGTGTCCAAGCATTCCCCAGATGTCTCCAACAGCAAACGGGGGGTGGGGGCGGCGGCTATAAGGTCACAAGCGACTTTATAGTGAATTCTTGTAGATAAATTGCTAAATGGTCTTATTAAATAAAAACCCAGAGCTAGAATACAGGGGTGAAAACCTGAGAGATCAGAGGAATAGGAAAAGCCACAAGCTAACATCACTTTACTGGCACCTCAATCTCCAAAGAGACCTACTTCCTGTATACCCCTGCCTATATGCCTTTCTGTTCTGTTATATCATTTGTTCTCTCCTGTCCAGCTACATCACTTCCTCTTCCTGCCCAGCTCTGTCACTTCCTGTCTGTCTGTACAGACCTCCAGACCTCCATGGTTAACTAGTGTTAGAATTTAAGTCTTGTGCCACCATGCCTGGCTCTGTTCCCAGGGTGGCCTTGAACTCACAGAGGTCTGGATGAATCTCTGCCTCCAGAATGCTAGGATTAAAGGCATGTGCTGCCATTGTCTGACGTCCATGTTTAATGTAGTGGCTGGCTTTTTCCTCTGATTCTCAGATAAATTTTATTGAGGGACACAGATAAAATATCACCACACTTAAGGCTTTGGAAAACCAAGAAAAAAGACACACCCCAAATCAAATAAATAGATGGAAAGAGTTAATTAATATAAGCAGAGAGATTAATTAATGAAATCAAACAGACAACAATGACAACAACAAAAACAAACAAACAAATACCCAAAGAATCAATGAAACAAAAAGTTTATTATTTGAAAAGATGAGCAAGGCAAGGCTGATAAACTCTTAGTCAAACTAACCAAATATGTAGAGAGAAGATGTGAATTAACAAAATTAGAGAGAAAATGGGAAATTACCCATGAAATTTAGAAAAATCATTGAGATATACTTTAAAAGTTCATATTCCAGCCGGGCGGTGGTGGTGCACGCCTTTAATCCCAGCACTCGGGAGGCAGAGGCAGGCAGATCTCTGTGAGTTCGAAGCCAGCCTGGTCTACAAAGTGAGATCCAGGAAAGGTGCAAAGCTACACAGAGAAACCCTGTCTCGAAAAACCAAAAAAAAAAAGTTCATATTCCAGACTTAAATATGTCTTCCATCAAGCCTGATGACGTAAGTTTTAAGCTTTAGGACCTACGTTGTAGGAAAGAATAGACTTCCACAAGTTGTCTGTGAGCTCCATGTATGTGTCATGGTACTTGCACACTTCTCTACATCTCTCTCTCTCTATCTCTGTCTCTCTCAATAAGTGTAAAAATTTTAAAATTAATACTCTGCTAAAATTTATTATTTCTTCTTTTTTTCCTTTTTTTATTTTATAATTTGATTTAATATTACATATCAGCCACAGATTCCCCTGTCCTCCCTCCTCCCCCCAGCACACCTCCCATTCCTATCTCCTCCAGGGCAAAGACTCCCCTGGGGATTCAGCTCAACCTGGTAGATTCAGTCCAGGCAGGTCCAGTTCCCTCCTCCCAGGCTGAGCAAAGTGTCCCAGCATAGGCCCCAGGTTCCAAACAGCCAGCTCATGCACTAAGGACAGGTCCCAGTCCCACTGCCTAGGTGCCTCCCAAACAGATCAAGCTAATCAACTGTCTCACCCATTCAGAGGGCCTGATCCAGTTGGGGACCCCTCAGCCATTGGTTCATAGTTCATGTGTTTCCGTTCGTTTGACTATTTGTCCCTGTGCTTTTTCCAATCTTGGTCTCAACAATTCTCACTCATACAAATCCCCCTCTTTCTCGCCAATTGGACTCCTAGAGCTCCACCTAGGGCCTGGCCATGGATCTCTACATCCGCTTCCCTCAGTCATTGGATGAGATTTCTAGCATGACAGTTAGGGTGTTTGGCCATCCCATCACCAGAGTAGGTCAGCTCAAGCACTCTCTCGACCATTACCAGTAGTCTATTGTGGAGGTATCTTTGTGGATTTCTGTGGGCCGCTCTAGCACTTTGCTTCTTCCTATTCTCATGTGGTCTTCATTTATCATGGTCTCTTATTCCTTGTTCTCCCTCTCTGTTGTTGATCCAGCTGGGATCTCCCACTCCCCTAAGCTCTCTTTCCCTCGAACCTTGCCCTTCAAAATTGGGAATCAATCTCCCCCAAGACCCAGCTATACCACTCTTGGGCATATACTCAAGGAATGCTCAATCATACCACAAGGGCACTTGCTCATCTATGTTCATATCAGCATTGTTTGTAATAGCTAGAACCTGGAAACAACCTAGATGCCCTTCAACTGAAGAATGGATAAATAAAATGTGGTACATATACACAATGGAGTACTACTCAGCAGAGAAAAACAATGACATCATGAGGTTTGCAGGCAAATGGATGGATCTAGAAAAAATAATCCTGAGTGAGGTAACTCAGAAAGACAAACATGGTATGTACTCACTCATAGGAGGATACTAGATGTAAAACAAAGATGACTAGACTGCTACTCACAACTCCAAGGAGGCTTCCTAGTAAACAGGACCCCAAGAAAGATACAGGGATCGCCCAATGACAGAGAAATGGATGAGATCTACATGAGCAATCTGCTAAATATTAAACCCAAGATCCTGAGGATGTCATTCTTTTGGTACTGATTGCCTAGCATACATCAAGCCCTGGGTTTCATCCCCTGCATTACAAAAATCTAGATGTGGTGGCCCCCACTTGTAATTCCAGCACTTGAGAGATAAAAGTAGGAAGATCAGAAGCTCATATTGTGTTTGAGGTCATCCCACACTATGATGTATATAATGATAATGGTAATAATAATAATACTAATAGTAAATAAATAAAAGAAATTAACACTTAGATGCAATATGACCAAAATTAAATCAACACAAGACAATTTAAGTATCTACAGCAAGCCATGAGAAATCAGGGGCAATAAAAATATTTTGCATTGATTGTTCCTAGGCAAGCAATGTCCTCTTCTCAGAGGTGAGTTTATGGTACATCTGAAGGAGGACTACAGCTAATGGGGGTTCTCTGATTTGGGTGAACTCTATCTTGACTCTAAAATATCACAAATCCAATCCTTTGTCTGGACCTATCTTTATTTTCTGATGAAACAGTGAATTGAATTGTGGCAGATTGTGTTGGTTGACAAGCTGACTACCATATATAACCTTCTACCTTACCTATCTCTTGATACAGGTTTGTGGTGGTTTGAAGTATTACAACAATAAATGAAATAAATGAAAATGGCCCCCACAGGCTCATAGGGAGTACCACTATTAGGAGGTGTGGCCTTGATGGAATAGATGTGGCCTTATTGGAGGGAGTATATCACTAGAGATGGGCTTTGAGGTTTTAAAATGCTCAACCCAGGCCCAGTGTCACTCTATCTTCCTGCTGCCTGCCAATTCAGATGTAGACTTCTCGGCTACCTTTCCAGCACCATGTCTGCTTGTGCACTACCATACTTCCTGCCATGATGATGATGAAGAACTAAACCTCTGAACTGTAAACCAGCCCCAATTAAATCTTTTCCTTTATAAAAGTTGTTGTGGTTGTGGTATCTCTTGACAGCAATAGAAACTCTAACTAAGACGTAATTGGGTACCAGATACTGGGGTATTGCTGTGATAGGCCAGGGCATGCCTTTGTTTGAAGGAATATGGAACAATTTGGGACTTTGGACTAGAAAAGAACCTGTGAAATAAAATTCTCTCTGTCACATTTGGTTGAATCTATTCAGTCACAATCTGCAAGCTTCTATTTCCTCCATGCCTATCAACCTTCCCACTCAGGGGCATATACATGCTATTCCCCTGGATCAACTTTGGGTCTGCAGTGTTTAAGGGTATTTGTACTACATTGTGTGTGTGTGTGTGTGTGTGTGTGTGTGTGTGATATTGCATACATATGGAAGTCAGAGAATTTGCAGGGATGAGTTCTTTCCCTTTACTATCTGGGTTTTAAGAAATTGAACTCAGGTTGCCAGGCTTGGCCACAAGCAATTTTACCTGGTAAGCCATCTCATTGGCTCTGAAGCATAATTTTGGCAATACGATTACTTTCATGGTCTTACTACGGTTCAAATTTACATATAGATATGGATTCTAAGTTAAGCATATCCTCCACAATATTTCTAACCTCTCTTCCTCCCCTCTTCTCTTCCCACTTGTCCCCTTTGCTCTCTTACAATTTTATTTCCATTTTCATTTTATATATTCATAAATGATTTTATCTAAGTATATAAAACATAGGAACCACAAATGAGAGGAAACACACAATATGTATATTTTGGAGACTGGCTTAATTAACTTAACATGATTATCTCCTGTAGCTAGAGTTTTCCTGCCTGGCCCACAGTCAGGACAAATCTCTCTCACCTACCAGTCCCACAGTCGCTCAGACCCGACCAAGTAAACACAGAGACTTATATTGGTTACAAACTGTATGGCCGTGGCAGGCTTCTTGCTAACTGTTCTTACAGTTTAAATTAATCCATTTCCATTAATCTATACCTTGCCACATGGCTCGTGGCTTACCGGCATCTTCACATGCTGTTTCTCATCGTGGCAGCTGGCAGTGTCTCTCTGACTCAGCCTTCCACTTCCCAGCTTTATTCTCCTCCTTGTCCCGCCTATGCTTCCTGCCTAGCCAATGGCCAATCAGTGTTTTATTTATTGACCAATCAGAGCAACACATTTGCCATACAGAACATCCCACAGCAATCTCCAGTTGCATACATTTGAATACAAATGACATTATTTCCTTCTTCCTGTGTGAAGAAACTAATAATGCAACTCCTCTCTTTTTACTAAGTATATGTAAGTGAATATAAATTACACACAGATATGGCATACTCATTTGCACTTAGTTATTAGGGTCATAAATATCCCATCCATCAGCCTAAAAACTAACAGGAACTATAGCCTTTTTGTGATCTAACAGGAGATACCAATGTTTCAGAGGAAAAAAGAACAAATTCACATATGCTCATGGCATGGCTTTTAAAAATAGATGCATAACTTCATGGCTTAGAGCAGTAGGCATACACTGTTTCTCTTGAGTATATAATTTATTATAGGTAATTCTGGTCCAGGCTATCTCATCTAATTGCTAAAATCACTGGATACTCTTTTTAAACTGAATTCTCTGGTATGGCCTCACTCATGTGTCCAGTGTCTTTTAAGCTAAAACAGCTTGAGTACTTCAACTGTGAAGATTCATTTCTGTTCTATATGGTGTCCAGTCTTCTTCAAAGTGCATAAAAGACAATACCAAGTTGGTAAGTACTTTACAAGCCTTTGCTTCTGTTGTGTTTACTATTTTTCTATTAAACATAGCAAGCCATAGTCTATGTGTATATAATATACTGTGTGCATATTTACTGAAACTATCTGGCCCAGCCACCTGCTGGTTAAGAGGCATGTGGTGTCATTTCTCTCGCTGATGTTCATTTTCTTTTATGTGTAAAATGTAGATACTATTAATATTATATACCTTTAAAAATGAGTAGTTATATTTAAAGTTCTTTGCACTTATTTACATGTTAATTTTTCATGCCTTAAGCATATTTTAATGTTTCCTTCCTAGGAGCTATAGAGGAGACAAATGTAAACAAAAGACATTGGCAAATTATCTCCTGTTTGTAGACATTCAAACAATTTCCCTGAAAAACGGACTAGGTTTTATATGGATTTTCCCATGGATGTTTTGCCTTTAGTATTTTTCCATCATCCCAACCTTGAAATATGGTCATGGTAGAGAGATATGTTGCAATAAGGAAAGTAAAACAAGCCCACATCCTAATGTTGAGCAATAACCATTCCGAGCATCTCAGCAGATTACTCTTCCATCTTGCTCCCCCAATAGATTCTGATCTTGTTAATAGCTTCAAGGGAAAGTTAACATTTCTGAAAAAGGCAAATGAATTTAACTATGGCCCACTTTGAAAACTTATTTAAAGTATTTGTGTGTTAACTCCACCATAGACTACTGGCAATGGTCGAGAGGATACCTGAGCTGACCTACTCTGGTGATTGGATGGCTGAATATCCTAACTGTCATCATAGAACCTTCATCCAGTGACTGATGGAAGCAGATGCAGAGATCCACAGCCAGGTCCCAGGCAGAGCTCCAGGAGTCCAATCGACGAGAGAGAGGAGGGATTCTATGAGCAAGAGATATCAAGACCATGATTGGAAAAAGTACAGAGACAACTAGCCAAACTAGTAGAAACACATGAACTGTGGATCAATATCTGAGGAGCCCCCATGGTACTAGGCCCTCTGGTAAGCGAGATAGTTATTTAGCTTGAACTGTTTAGGAGGCCCAACCAGTGGGGCCGGAACCTGTCCTTGGTGCATGAGCTGGCTTTTTAGAACCTAGTTCCTACGGTGAGACACTCTGCACAGCCTTGGTGCAGGAAGGAGGGGCTTGGACCTACTTCAACTGAATGTACCAGGCTCTTCTGACTCCCCATGGGAGACCTTGCCTTGGAGGAGGTGGGAATTGGGGGGGGGTGTTGGGGGGAAGGCTAGGGGTGGGAGGAGGGAGGACAGGGTAATCCATGGTTGGTATGTAAAATGAATAGAAAATTTCTTAATAAAAAAAAGAAATAAGAACTGACTGAAATAGCATCTAAATTTCATTTGAAATATCAGGAACGGTAACTGAGGGATTGCCTTGACAGAGAAAAACATCCATGTGCTTGCTTGGTGGCAAACGACAACAACAAAATCACAAGTTCCAAATGGATCTATCCCGTTTCTATTGTTTAATCCAAAAACTTCTCTATATAATAAAAAATCGATTTTCCTTACTGACTTTTTGATAAAAAGCCAGAAAAGAATACAAATAGATCATATCTATCACCCTGCACAGAACTCAACTCTAAGTGGATCTAAGACCTCAACATAAAACCAGACACACTGAAACTGATGGAAGAGAAAGTGGGGAATAGCCTTGAATGCATTAGCACAGTAGACAACTTTCTAAAAGGAACACTATTAATACCAGCTTTACTAAAGTCAACATTTAATTAATGGGACTTCATGAAACTGAAATCTTTCGTAAGGCAAAGGACACCATCATTCTGACAATACAGCAACCTACAGAATGGCAAAAGATTTTTACCAACTACACATCCAGTACAGGGCTAATAACCAAGAAATATATAAAGAGCAACTGTTCACCTGGAATCTCCAGCTCGGCCCCATTCCTCCCTCTCCAAAACCTGCCCTCTCAAAAAGACCATCAAAAGTCCAGTTCTGAATTCCTGGGGCTCACAGCGGGTCCTCCCCTAAGGCTGCCAGCTCACCAAGCCCCACCCAGAGTGTTATAACTGCGCACAAACCCAGCTTATGGAGGATGTGCCATTGCCTCGTATCTACAGGGTATTTAAGGGTATTGACGCGCCCTCTTTTAGACCAGCCATGTGATTTTCTCTGGCCTCCTTCCCCTGCCTTGCTCTTTCAGGGCTGGAGAGTCACCCAAGAGTGTTTTGCACAAATAAACCTGGTCTTTTGCCTTTTAATTTGGCTTGATCTGGCTTACTGCATCAGCAGAGAAACCTATTATCGGGGTCCAGAAAACCTATCAACAACAACAAAAAAAAACCCCAAAATTTAGATATAAAGAAAACAAATAATCCAATTAAAAATGGAGTAGAGATCTAAATAGAGAATTCTCAAAAGAAGAAACTGAAATGGCTGAGAAAAACTTAAAGAAATGTTCAATATTCCAATATCCTTAGTTGGCATGGACTGCGTGGTGACCGCTGCTGCTTGGCAAAGTTCCATCATTTTGACATTGCAGACCACACTTCTCCAGCACCTTTTTACTTTCATTTTTAATGATACTCAATATTAATGCCTTTCCCTTTGGGAAATTTTGTGTGGGTTTTAGAAAAGGATAAAAATGTGTACAGTGGTAGCCTCTCTAAACAAAACAATTCTTTGGAAAAAAATCCCCACCACCACAGACCAGTAATTCTATTGTGCCCTCCTAATTACACCAAGCAGGAATGTTAGAGATTTACTAGACAGACCTGATCCCAAGGATGAAATGCCTACAATTCAGATCCAGAGCCTGAAGCCATTAAAGGCAAGAGTTCAGTTAATAAATACAGAGAAATCAGAATGGTATGGTATAATGGGAAAAGAGTAAGACATCAGTGTTACAATTTAAAAATGGCAGAAAGGAGTCATGCCATACAACAGTGCTCATATGGGAGGTTTATTGGAAGAGAAGAGAAAAGGGGCAGAGAAGGGGGTATAGAAGGGGGTAGAAAGGGGGGTAGAGACCGGTCCCTGGGGACAAGAGCTGCAGGAGAGAAAGAGAGGGGAGGTGTACAAGTCCTACCTTTTATAAGGAAACATAGCGAATGTGCACAGGGGGTGCTCTTAGTGGCTGCAGCTGAGGATGTATCCTGTCAGGACCCTGAGGGCAAGCCAGTACAGATGTCTATATGCTAACGTTCCTCCCTTTTGTTTATTATAAAAAGGTGAGGAGTTAGAAAGTGGTAGCAGGTGAGGTGGGGATGAAGACACCATGTTCTCAAGACTGCTTCCTCTTGACCTGGGGGGGGGGGGCATCAGTCATCTTTGAGGAACCTAAGAAAACTGGGATCCTGATCACATCTTGGAATAGCTAGCTGTTTTACTTCACTGTCCAGGCTCTGTGGAACCTAGCAAAATGCTGTTTGAGGTAGATCCAAGTCGACTCCTTGGAGCTCACAAGAACTTTGAGTTTACAAAAAGAGATAAGTGTAGATGAATTTCTAAATGGTCTTATTAAGTAAAAAAACATGGAACCAAATATAGGGGTGAAAGCCTTAGAGAGATCAGGGAAATAGGGAAAGCCACCAGCCACCCTTACCTCACCAACTCTGCAGCTTCCAAATGTGAGTTACTTCCTATCTACCCACACACATATGCCTTGCCATTCTGCCATCTGATTTGCTCTCTCTGTCCAGCTACATCACTTCCTCTTCCTACACAGCTCTGTCACTTTCTGTCTGTCTGTACAGACCTCCAGACCTCCCTGGTTAACTAGTGTTGGAATTAAGGCATGTGCCACCACACCTGGCTCTGTTTCCAGTGTGGCCTTGAATTCACAGAGATCCTGCCTGCCAAGTGATAGGATTAAGGGCATGTGCTACCACTGCCTGACTTCTTTGTTTACTTATAATGGCTCTCATTTTTCCTCTGATCTCCAGGGAAGCTTTATTTATTAAAGCACAATAAAATATCACCACATTTCAGCACAAATAAAATATCACCACAGATAAGTTTTAGATGCATTAGAAAGCAAAAAAAAAAAAAGGGCGAATTTAAAATCCTTAACTTGTGGCTATGATTCTATAGTGGTAAAGTACAGTGTTTCGTACTCTGCCAGAGCTAGACTAATAGCTCATCAGAATTCCACCAATTAATGTCAAGGTTGTAAACAGTAACATAGTGAGAGAGAGAAATCTGGAACATGTTTCATTGTAGTTAGAAGCTTTCCTGTGCCCTGGCCTTCCAGCAGTGGGGACAAATCTCTCCCACTTGCATCCCCCAAGTAAAGACACAGAGGCTTATATTAATTATAATTGCTTGGCCATTTGCTCAGGCTTATTACTGACTAGCTCTTACATTTAAATTGACCCATAATTCTTACCTATGTTTAGCCATGTGACTTGGTACCTTTTCTCAGTTCTGCCTTGTCATCTTGCTTCCTCTGTGTCTGGCTAGTGACTCCTGACTCAGCCTTCCTCTTCCCAGCATTCTTCTCTTCTGCTTATCCTGCCTATAATTCCTGCCTGGCTACTGGCCAATCAGCATCTTATTTATCAACCAATCAGAGCAACACATATTTACAGCATACACATCCCACAGCATTTTATTCTTTTATATATCTCAAATCACTTTCTCCTTATCAGCACTTAAGCTTTCCTATCTTCACATAAACAAACTTTAAAGCACCTGTTCTTTTCCCATCACCACAACCTCACCTTGACATGTTCTTTCTATTGGATTTACCAGGAGACACTGCTGATTACTGACAGCAGTCAATAGTAAAAAGTTACATTGAAATCTGTTCTGTGCGTTTATCTCTTTTCTGATCTGGTAACAAGGTAAATCGTGTCTAGACCTAGTAGTAGCTCTAGGAGAGTGAGGCCTGTGGCCTGAATTTTACACATAAAGGGAACTGAGGAGGCAGCTGAAGCCTTGGTTGCTGCTATTAAACTGACAAAGTCATCACTAGCCCAGTCATCAAACAGCATCAGAGTTCTGAGAAGGAAATTTTACCTGAGGAAAATTTTAGTGATTAAAAATGACAAGAGACATACTTGCTGGCTACCTAGACAGCCACCCCAGGGTCCTCCATGGTCCTTGGGGACAGAGGTATCAGGGAAGCATCAATCTTCAGCTGCCAGGCCCAGAAGATCTGACACACTTAACTGTGGAGTAGGAAATTGTTGCAGGGACCAGCCTACCTTGTGTAGGCAAAGTGAGGCCCTTGATTTCCCAATGTCCTGTTGTCCACAGTCTAAACAGGGTCTTGGCAGCAGTTGAGGTGAAAGGCAGTTTTTTTTGCTCAGTGGCTAGCATTGCAACATTAAAAACAAGCTTCCAGGTGAAAGTTCTTCTGTGCCAATTCATCTTTGGAGGAGACAGGGGTGCTGCCAGGAACTGGCATGTCTCTCTATTATGAAAAGCTTTTTTATTAAACAGCTAGATGCCGTATTCTACAGATATCTGAAGCATTTGAGGACCGCCTATCTATTAGGTATATTTGAATAGACAAACTTAAATGCTTGTTTTTAGTTACTTGTCTTAAGCTTTACTTTGAAAACACATAAAGGGACTAAGTAAGGCTTATCCCTGTAATTAGTTATGTTAATACTTAGCATGACTACAGTTAAAGAACTTATTTATAAGGTGACTATTAACTTATAGTCCTTAACAATCTATAATATGCTAGCTTTCATAAGACTAGGACTTTACATTCCATTCCTGTCAGGTTTAGCCTTAAAAACAATGATTTTGAATTGAAGTTCTTTTAATATCAAAATAAAACTTTTTAATCATAAATAATGGGCTCAGTAAAGAAACCAAAACAACCGTTCCATGGGTGAAAACAGAACAAGTTTGTACCAAATTGGTAAGACTGTCTCCTGGGAAGGTAAGGAAAAGTGATAGGGGAAGATCCCCAGGGCCAAATGGGAACAGGAGAAAAGGGGCCTGTGAGCAGGCACTGAGGAAGCACAGAGGCCAGCATTGCGCTTGACAAGCCATGGGGGCCTCCGCCCAAATGCCCAACTCTGGGAAAAGGACCCTCTCAGGGGACCAGAAACTCTATCATAGAATATATATCTTGTTTATCAAATACTCTATTTATCAAACTTATGTCACCACTTATTTAAATTCTCTAAAAGCTTGGTGTTGAACATTTGGCAACGATATAAGTACTTAGGTGTAAATCTAAGTCAGTTTTTGTTAATCTGAATAGACCTTTATATCTTTAAATTTTTTTTCACCATATAGAATATATTCTAAACCAGAATTGAATCACATACAACTTTACACTTCTATCATCTTACAAAAATCCATACCAATCCAAAATATTTGAGGCTTGTTCTTTTCTTAGTCTAAAAGGAGATACAACGAACAGAGAGCTCATTAGGACTAAGAGGTGTACTCTTTAACCTTAGTAAAAGATGGCTGCCAGCCATGTAGCTGCTGGCATCATGATGAGGTCACCAAAAAAGAGGAAAGAGAGCCACGTGGTTGCTGTTTAAAATATGTTTTTCTAAACAATAGTTGCATGCACATATACACAGAGTTGAATCTAAGTTACATACACATACACACAGAATTAAACCCAGCTTACATTTACACATATAGGGTTAAATCCAAGTCACATGCATATGCACACACATATATTAAATAGGATTTGAGTAAATAAATATAAAGGGAAAACTGATGTGTGCTGAGCAAGAGGAAGCTGGCTTCTCCATCTGACCTGCATGTTGCAGCAAACAGTCAGGACATTTAGAGAGGGAGAGCAAACAGATACAAGCAGGTCTTGGTACAAAGAAATAGAAAGAAAGTGAGGAATTCTTTCTTGGTTCTTGGACTGTCTGGTCCAAAGAATACTGAGGCCAGTCTTATATCCACAGGAATGGTCAGAGGTGGGTAGCCCCACCAAAGAACCAATTGTTGGTTTTGAATGGAAGGCAAAATGTTGGTAAATGAGAAAGCAGACATGTCACAAGTGGAAGAGAGCAGGTCAGAAAGCAAATTTTTTGTAAGTGGAAGAGTGCTACAGATATCGCTCTGTATGCTGTGAATGTGTTGCTCTGATTGGTTAATAAATAAAATGCTGATTGGCTAGTAGCCAGGCAGGAAGTATAGGCAGGACAAGCCGAGAAGAGAATTCTGGGAAGAGTCAGGAGTCACCAGCCAGACACAGAGGAAGCAAGATGTGAAGGCAGAACTGAGAAAAGGTACCAAGCCACGTGGCTAAACATAAATAAGAATTATGAGTTAATTTAAGTGTAAGAGCTAGTCAGTAATAAGTCTGAGCTAATGGTGGAGCAGTTTTAATTAATATAAGCCTCTGTGTGTTTACTTAGGTCCAAGCGGCCTCAGGGCTGCAGGAGCCAGACAGGACCAGGAAAACTTCAGCTACAGAAGAGAGTGGATCTGTTGCAGGTGGAGCAACAGGGTAGTGTCCTAGTATTAAGTGAGTACCTTTGACAGGCCCTGCCAAGGTATGCCACTAAACAAACACACCACACAGAACAGAGTTGGTACAAGAGGTTTATTGGGAGGGGGAAGAGTGAAAGAGTGGAAGACTGTGTTGGAGTGGGGACTTGAGAGAGGCAGAGAAACAAGAAAGAGAAGAGGCAAGAGAGGAAATTAGAGACAAGGAGAGAAGTAAGAGGCAAGAGAAGAGGCAAAGAGAGCGAGCACTGACTGATGGGTGCTTTTACGGAGAACACATGTTGCACAGCTGGCGCTGGTGGTGGCAAAGGACCTGGTAATATGTAACTGCTCTGGCTGCAGAGGCAGGCTGCTGCTGCTGCGGCTGGAGAAACCAACATTGGGATCCTTTCATGGAAGAAGCAGAGTTAGACTTCTAAGGCCCCAGTTGTGTTTTTTTTCTTTATTTGAGAGAGTTAACTTAATGAACAAGGAAATGCAGCTTAAGAGGCTTCATAGTTAGCAGGAGTTGAGTAGAGGAACAGGAAGAAAGACCAGAGAGAGGGCCTGGAGCAAAGAAAAGAGAAAGAGGAATCTCTTTCCATTTCCTCAATAGCTCATAGTAGTCATAAAGGTCCAGAAAAATATTGGGATCTAGGATGCCATTATGCAGCCATTTGGATTGATTATCTAAGGGGTATTGGAGCCAAATTTGATTGTTAAGATGAGTAAGTTTAGGACCCTTCAGGTCAGGAGTCAAGTGGAGAGGCTGGAGGTTTTCTAAGAGGCATCTCAAGGAGTGGGAGGGTATAGAAGACACGTTGTAAGGTTTTGGTCCTTATTTACGTCCTTTAATTACGTCATCAGCCTTCGCCGGCTTCCCAGCCTAAAAAGCGGTTGAGCCCTCTGTGGGCTCTCTCTGTCCCCTCTCTCCTTTGCGCTCCTTCCCCCCGTCGGTCCCCCTTCTCTCTCTCTCTCTCTCTCTCTCTCTCTCTCTCTCTCTCTCTCTCTCTCTCTCTGTCTTTCTCTGTCTCTCCCCCACCCCAATAAAGCTCTAAAAAGGTAACCATGGCTATGGTTCTTTCAATCAGCACGCTCCTCGGCGGGCACACTCCTCCGCGGGCATGGCCACCGCGGGCGGTGACCAGCCACGAGGGGCAGCTCGGCGGGCATAACCAACAATGGTGCCGTGACTCGGATACACCACCGCACACCGAGGACCTGCTGACTGCTGCTGCTTGCCGCCTCTTCCCCCATCCAGCGAGACCGCGAGCGCGCGCGCGTCCCTCGCCGCCTCCGCTGGACCCCACACCGCCACCGCCATGATTCTTCACCACAGTAAGTCCGCCGTTCTCGCGGTTGTAGTCTGAGCTATATTATTTGCGACGGACACCCCGGGGGTGTCCTCGAGCTGCACCAGCACCGGCACATTTTCGTTTCTGACGAGAAAGTAAATGCTGTCTTGGTCTACTGGGTGGATCAACTGCGGCGCAGCTCCAGCCCTTCACATCCCTTGACGAAGAGGATGGTGAACTTGAGCAGATTCATGGATCTCTCTCCACTCTTTGGGGACGCCCAAGATTGTAGTCTGATCCCGGTTTGTTATTTTAATTTTTTATTTTTTTCTCTCTCGGCTACACCCATGCGACAAAAGGGCGGATATATTGATGGATAGGGGCGGGCACCGGTAAACCTGGTCTCATAACAATGTAAATCTGGCCGCATAACAGAGTCGTGGGAACTTCTGCCAGAGAACAGGCAAATAAGAGTCACTTTATCTCCAAGCTTTCTGCTAAAGTTCTGAAACCCTGCTCCTTCCCCACTTCTGAGTCTCCACGTGCAACCTTTTCTGTCTGACTTCCGCCGGCAGTGGGCAGGCTCAAGTGGGCAGGCTTGGGCGGCTTCTAGGACTCGCCCTAACTCACCTTAACTCCACCCACTCATTTTCAAACTGCCTTGAGAAGCACAGACGGGTCTAAAAGCGGCTAAGATCCATACAAATAAGTTTACAGTAGTCAGGATGGCTCTTAAGCCAAAAAAAAAACAGCTTATAGCCTCAGACAAGTCTTCCAAAAAGTATCGGTTTATAGTCTGCCTACTGGCAGATCTTCCAAAAGCTGTCCTTAAGCCATCAATCAGCAGGAAAAAAAAAAAAATTCAGGACATAGAGTAAAATCCGTCTCTTGTTCCCCAGACCTCCCCGACTAAAACTTAAGCATCTGGAGAGCAAGGCTCCTGACCCCACAGGCAAAAGAGTCATCTGTGGCATTTAAGGTGTGCCAGGGAAGAGATAAAAGCCCGAAAACAAAATTGCCAAGTGCTGGCACTCGCTGACTCCCAAAAGCTGTTGGGTCCCTGTTTTAAGTGAGGAAAAGGCCACGGGCTAGAGAATGCCCTGCCAGGCCATCGACAGCCTTGTTAAAAGTGCCACCTAGAAAGACAGAGTCAGCTGACTGCCCCCAGGCACCAAGATGCATGGGTACATCAAGCTAAGACCTTCAGCAGACCTAGGCTTGGCTACAGACATGGCAGGGGACCCAGAATGCAGCAGGGAAGCGATCTGTTTCTTTCCTTCTGGACACGAGAGCCACTGACTCAGTCCTGGGAGTTTTGGGATGCCACCTCTCCTTTATTGTCGGGTACAGAGGACAGCCTTACCACCTCACCTGATTTAATTGCACTTTCAGAGTTACTTAATAAAAAAGATTTCCACCTAAAATAAGAGCTCATTGCTTCATTCCAGATCCACTGCCTGTGTTTCTCATGTGCATACAGACAGGGCCCTGATCTTTGCCTTGTCCCTAATTCCAAAAAAAAAAAAAATTTCTCATGTACCACAAGCTTTTCTCTTCCCAGTTTCCTGTTCTAACTCACTGTTCAGCTAATGGTACAGGACCACCACAGAACCGGAGACCAGAGATCATCAAATAAGAAACTGTAACAGCTAAAAGGTATTTACACCCCCAGACCCAAAAGCGTCTGGGCGCTACACAAAGACTTTAATGTAAACATCTATTACTATGAGATGCTTTTAACAATTGATCACCTGTCTCCTAGATGCTGAACCAGTAAAGGAAACAGGTACTTTAAAATAATCTGTCTCTGATAAAGCTTAACATGTTTCAAAATCCATAGGGACAGGCCGGTTCTACCTCAGATAAATGTCAACATAAAATAATAATGATTCTTTTCTCTCTCTAAGTTTTTTCTGTGTCACCAGCATCTTGTCAAACAGAAAGTTCCCAGCCACAGCCAAGAGGGATACATGTCTCCAGAGCAAACGGATGACAGACAGCATCCCACAACGCCTGTCTACCTCGGAAGACTCCCCTTCTCCATTCCCCCCAGAGCCAACCAACGTCCAAAAGTCAGCTGGAAGCAGTTTTTGAGAGGAACAACGCCCCTAGTCCCATCTACCTGCTTTTTTTTATAATAAGGGAAAGTCTGGTGCTGTGGGATGTTCTGTATGTCAAATGTGTTGCTGATTAGTCAATAATTAAAACACTGATTGGCCATTGGCTAGGCAGGAAGTGTAGGTGGGACAAGGAGGAGAATAAAGCTGGGAAGTGGAAGGCTGAGTCAGAGAGACACTGCCAGCCGCCACGATGACAAACAGCATGTGAAGATGCCGGTAAGCCACGAGCCATGTGGCAAGGTACAGACTTATAGAAATGGATTAATTTAAGCTGTAAGAACAGTTAGCAAGAAGCCTGCCACGGCCATACAGTTTGTAACCAATATAAGTCTCTGTGTTTACTTGGTTGGGTTTGAGCGGCTGTGGGACTGGCAGGTGAGAGAGATTTGTCCTGACTGTGGGCCAGGCAGGAAAACTCAAGCTACAGTCTGGGATGTAAGGTTTTGGTCCTTATTTACGTCCTTTAATTACGTCATCAGCCTTCGCCGGCTTCCCAGCCTAAAAAGCGGTTGAGCCCTCTGTGGGCTCTCTCTCTCTGTCCCCTCTCTCCTTTGCGCTCCTTCCCCCCGTCGGTCCCCCTTCTCTCTCTCTCTCTCTCTCTCTCTCTCTCTCTCTCTCTCTCTCTCTCTCTCTCTCTCTCTCTCTCTCTGTCTTTCTCTGTCTCTCCCCCACCCCAATAAAGCTCTAAAAAGGTAACCATGGCTATGGTTCTTTCAATCAGCACGCTCCTCCGCGGGCATGCTCCTCCGCGGGCATGGCCACCGCGGGCGGTGACCAGCCACGAGGGGCAGCTCGGCGGCATAACCAACACACGTTCCCATGGATGAGAGAGGGAAAGGAAAGAGTCATTGCAGCCTGTATTCGTGGGTGGCCCCAGAACTCAGGGAGGACCAAATGAGGACCAAGCTATTCAGAGGGTTGTCACCCAACTCTGGCTAAGCCAGAGGAAACTCATTGCCTGGTACCAGGGCTTCCGTAGAGGCTGGAAGGCATAGACGAAAACTGAGCTCTAAGATGGGTCTCATCCACAGGAAAGGGTCAGGAATGGGATCACAAAAGCCACAAGAGCCTAGAGGAGCTGTGGGATTATGGGCAGTTCTGGGGAGAAGACAGAAGAGATCAGGAGGGGGCACAAAAACCAAGTTGGGCCTAATAAAACTGCAGGACTGCAGCTCCAAGGGTGATGGGATGGGGTCAGGTGAAGAGAGCCAACCATAACCTTAAGGACTGTGTCTGGGGGTACCTCCACCTCTAAGAGTACCAGAGGGGTGCTAGACAATCAACAGTCATTTCCCTGGACTCAGGGAAATGGTTACTCTGACTGAAGGGGAAAACTTACATAATTGCCAGTGGTGGATGAAGTGCTGAGCTATCAGTGAGCCTGAAGGTGAGCCTGTTGTGGGTGCACTGGGGATGAGGGATAGGATCCCAGTGCAGCTCAGTACACAATGGAGCACAGGCACCAGGAGAGCCTATCTGAGTCCCGACACCAAATGTTGTAATTTCAGAACAACGGGAAGGACTCACACTGTACAACGGGGCTCATATGGGAGGTTTATTGGAAAAGGAGAGAGAAGGGGCAGAGAAGGGGGCAAAGAAAGGGGCAGAGAAGGGGGCAGAGAACAGTCCCTGGGGACACTAGTAGTGGAAGAGAAGGAGACAGGAGGTGAGCAAGGTCCACCTTTTATAAGGGAACAGTAGTGAATGCACACAGGAGGTGCTCTTAGTGGCTGCAGCTGAGTCAGGACCCTAAGGACAGGCCAGTACAGATGCCTGAATGCTAACAATCAGGACCTTCCCTTTTGGGAGTGTTGTGAAGGGAACAGGCCCATATAGTAACACTAAGAAATTATAGTATGGTGTCTGCTTCCCAGAACAAGTCCTTTTCCCAAGGTCAGGCATTTGGATAAGGGTCTCCATTTCCTTCAGAGGAAAGTTCCTGCTTGATAAAGCCGCCATTCTTCTTATCTCTAGCAAGAGGAACTTATGGCCCTTTCATTAACATATGACTGGTGCCTATTGTCAAGGTCAAGGCTAGCTTCCTCAACCCCTGATCTCAAGCCTCACCCCAGCTCACATGGCCTTGTCTCTCATTTAATCCTATGTATCTCTTTTCAATTAAACACTGTTGGCAGCCATCCTGATTCACCCTCAGATCATGTCCATCTCCTCCTTCTCTACCCCCTGCCAACTCCACATATCTTCTTTGGGCCCTGAACACGTCCCCAACTCCTACCAAAGCAAATCTGAGGCACTTAGACATCAGGGAAATGCAAATCAAAACTACTCTGAGATTCCATCTTACACCAGTCAGAATGTTTAACATCAATGACACAAGTGACAGCTAATGCTGGTGCAAACTTGTACAACCACTATAGAAATTAGTGTGGTGTTCCTCAGGAAAATGGAAATTGATTTACCACAAGATCCAGCTATACCACTGTAAGGATTATGTCCTTAATTATGTCACCAGCCTGCAACAGCGTCCCACCCTAAAAAGCAGGCGTACTCTCTCTCTCTCCCCTTCTGTATTCTCTCCCCTCCACGCCGTTTCTCTCTCTCTCTCTCTCTCTCTCTCTCTCTCTCTCTCTCTCTCTCTCCCTCTCCCTCCCTCCCTCTCTCTCACTCTCCCTCCCTCTCTCTCACTCTCCCTCCCTCTCTCTCACTCTCCCTCCCTCTCTCTCCCAATAAAGCTCTAGAAAAGGGTAACCGTGGCTCGTGATTCTTCCAACACCGCAACATCCAGCGCTCTCCTCCGCTTAACCAACAACCACTCTTTGGCATATACCTAAAGGATGCTTCATCCGTAGAGACACTTGCTCGACCATGTTCACTGCTGCTCTATTTGTTATTTATTAAGTGGGGCAGTGTTATTAAGTGGCACTGTTTACCATGTGAGAAAAGCCATAAGGTAAAACAAAATCCACTCTAAGAGTTTATTAAGGCCGGGCAGTGGTGGCACACATCTTTAATCCCAGCACTTGGGAGGCAGAGCCAGGGGGATCTCTGTGAGTTCGAGGCCAGCCTGGGCTACAGAGCGAGATGCAGGACAGGGACCAAAACTACACAGAGCAGCCCTGTCTCGAAAAAACAAAAAGGAAAAAAAAAGCGTTTATTAAGGGAAGGGAACAGAAGGGATGTGCTTAGGCCTATAGAAAGATCATGCAGGAGGAGGAGGAGGGATTTGTGGAACCTGTTTTTATAGATTCCCCCCCCACCCCCAAATCCCACACATGCGCATATGGGCTTATGTAGCTACGCCACACATGCGCATAGATTATATGATCAAGCTGTGTGCAAGTTATGTGATCACACAGTGCACTGACGGATTATGTAGGACATAAGACCCTGGGATGACTAAGCACCTTGCCAGCACATACTCAGTCATGGGATAGTGGCTAGGAATTCTAACACTATTCATAATAGTCAGAACCTGGAAACAACCTAGACACCCCTCAACCAAAGAATGGATAAAGAAAATGTAGCACATATACACAATGGAGTACTACTCAGCTGTTAAAAAAATGACATCATGAAATTTGCAGGCAAATGGATGGAACTAGAAAAAAAATCATCCTGAGAGGGATATCCCAGACCCAGAAAGACAAATATGTTATGTATTCGCTTATATGTGGATATTAGCTGTTAAGTCACTGATAGTCAAACTACAATCTGTAGAACCACAGAGGTTAGGTATAGAATAAGTGACTGCAAGGATGATAGATTGTTAGGAAACATAGTTATAGATGGATGTGGGGGAGTGGAATAGGAGAATCAAGCGGGGAGGGGGAGGAGAAGAAGACACGGGGAGGGAATACAGGGACATAGAACCAGAATTAAGGGCCATTTGAGGGGTAGTATGGAAGCTTCCTAAACATATACAAATATGAAGGCTATCTAAATGAAATCTCCAAATACTGGGAGAGACAGAGCCCCAACTGGACATCCTTTGTCACCAAATGAAGCTTGTAGTACTGGTGTTGGGTTATATCTAATTGAGTTGTTGGCCAAAGGGATCCCATGTTCATGATTTTGAAGGCAAATTGCATTACAAAAACATACCTAGGTGCCCAATCCCTGATTTAGTGCACACGGGGCACAAAGGTCAAATTCAGAGTATGGTCAAATTGAATCATCAGTGCAGTAATCTTCAGAGAGAAAAGACATGGATACATACTTGTAGTGCCAGCTATGTAGGAAGTTGAGGTCCAGGTGTTTGAGTCCAACCCATGCAATAGCGAAACACACTTCCCCAAAAGCAATAAGACTGATACAGGCAGCTCTTGTAAAGGACCGGGGTTCAGTTGCCAGCACCCACATGATGGCTCACAATACAAAATATTTTCAAACTTAAAAGTCCTACGGTCTTACAAATTCAAATACTTCAAACATTCAGTCTCTTTAAAGAAAATCCAAAGTGTCTTTTAAAATCCAAAGTCAACAGTGGACTCCTGTAAAAAAAAAAAATTAAATATTTCTTACTTCAGAAAGGGGAAGAACCAGGGCATAGTCACAATCGGAACACAGCAAAAGTAAACTCCAACTATGTAAATAAGTCAATATCCAGTGTCTGGGATCAACTCTCATTCTCCTGGGATCCTCCAAAGGGCTTGGATCACTTCTCTGGCTCAGCCCTCTGCAGTACACACAGCTTGTCTACTAGACTGCAGCTGGTTCCATGTCACTGCTGCTGCTGTCCTTGGTGCTCATCCCATGGTATCAGCATCTCCAAAAATGCTGGGGTCCTTTGCTGCAACTGGGATGTACCTTCGCCAATAGCCTCCCCTGGGCTCTCTTCAGGGACTCCAGCCCTTCCACACAGTGCCAACCCTCAGCTGCTCTTCATGACCCCTTCATACCTTCAAAACCATTATCACCTGAATGACTAACACTACCAAGTTCAGCTGCCAGCAGGAGGTAAAGCCTTGGAACACAGCTTGCGTGCAGTGCACTGACTCTGAGGAAGTCACGTGGCTTCCCACGTGACTTCACCTCAGTGGTGTTGGTTTCTCGGTAATCACAGCTGGTTCTTCAGCCCCAGCTGACCAACATCCATCGTCCCAGCAAAGGAAAGGTTTTACTTTAATGCATCTGGTCTCATTAATCACAGCCAATTCTTCAGCTCCAGCTAATGAGAACCACAGATTCTTCACACAAAAGGCCAGGTAGGATCTTTGCTTTCTTGTGAAACATCAGAAGCCAGGCTTCCATAGTCTATACTGCTTTCAACATTCTTTTTTTCTTACATTTTATAAACTTCATTATATTTCTTTTTTATTGAAAATATGTTCTCCTCTCATATACTACATCCCGATCACTGTTTCTTCTCCCTCCACCCCTCCCAGATACCCCCCTACATTCTCTCTCCCCTTGACCCCCACCTGTGCTTCCTTTCAAAATAAGAGCAGGCCTCACAGAAAAGTATGGCTCTATTTGCATTCTTCTATGTGCAGATGTCCAGTTTGACTAGAATTATTTGTTGAGAGTGCTTTCTTTTTTTCCCAATGTGTGTTTCTGACTTAAAAAAAAAACACATCAGGTGTCCATAGAGGTGTGAACTTGTCTGGGTCTTCAATTTGATTCCATTGATCAACGTGTCTGTTTTTATGCCAATACCATGCAGTTTTAATTTCTATAGCTCTGTAGTACAACCTGAAATCAGGGATAGTGATATCTCCAGCAGTTCTTTTGTTGTTTGGGATTGTTTTAGCTATCTTGTGTTTCGTGTTTTTCCATATGAAGTTGAGATATAGGAGGGACTGCTCATTTTTATAAGTGAATCTTGAATCCTGTCACTTTGCTGAAAGTGTTTATCAGCTGTAGGAGTTCCCTGGTAGAATTTTTAAGGTCACTTATATAATCTAGCATACCATTCTCAAATAATGATAATTTGACTTCTTCCTATCCAATTTGTATCCCCTTGATCTCTTTCATTTTTCTTATTACCCTAACTAAAAGTTCAAGTATTATATTGAATAGATATGGAGAGAGTGGATAACCTTGTCTTGTTCCTAATTTAAGTGGAATTGCTTTGAGTTTTTCTCCATTTAATTTGATGTTTTCTATAGGCTTTCTGTAAATTGCCTTTATTATGTTTAGGTATGTCCCTGGTATCCCTAATCTCTCCAGGATTTTTATCATGAGGGATGTTGGGTGCTTTCAATATTCTTATCTTCCAAGCTCCCACAGAATAACTCACCAAGCTTTGAACACTCAATGGATTTTCTAGCCCAGAGTTCCAAAGTCTTTCCACAGTCCTTCCAAAAAACAACATATTCAGGTCTGCCACAGCAATGCCCCGCTATCTTGGTACCAATTTGTTTTAGTTGAGTTAGTATTGCTGTGATGAAACACCGTGACAAAAAGCAACTTGGGGAGGAACGGGCTTATTTGACTTATACTACACCATCACTGCTCATCACTGAAGGAAGTCAGGACAGGAACCTGGAGGCAGGAACTGATGGAGAGGTCAAGGAGGGATGCTGCTTATCTGCTTGCTCCCCATGGTTTGTTCAGCCTCAGCCTGTTTTCTTTTTTAAACTTTCTTTTTATTTATTCTTTTTGTCTTTCACATCATGCATCTAGATTCCATTCATTTCCCTGTCCCTTCATATCTGCTCTCTGTCCTTGCAACCCTCCCCCAAAATAAAATAAAATACAATTTAAGAGAAAAAAGAGAAGAAGGAAAACAGGAAAAATCAATCTCATCCTGGAAACTGTAGTGTGACACAGTGACTCACGAAGTAAACCCTTTTATCCATATGTTTTTACTTGCAACTGTTCACTGCAAAGAGTCATTGGTCTGGTTCAAGGCCTCTGGTTTCTGCTGCAATATCAATGCTGGGCCCTCACTGGGACTCCTCTTGGATAGCCTGTTGTTGTCCTGTGTTGTGGAGATCCTGTAGCTTTGGGTCTGCAGGACCCACACCTTCAGGTGCTCCTGCAGATCACAGATGGGGCGAATGTTGAGGTGAGCCAAGTCATAACCTCATAACCGTGGTTTGGGGCCTGGGTAGTTGCAGGGTTGGTCAGCCCGCCAGCTCTCTCTTGTTCTCACCACCAGGGTGAGCTCTTCAGGGATGGCACCACCCACAATAGACTGGGCCCTCCCACATCAATCACTAATTAAGAAATGCCCTTCAGGCTTGCCTACAGCCCCATTGTATGGAAGTATATTCTTAACTGGGGTTCCTTTCTCTCAGATGACTTTATTTTGTGTCAAGTTGACATATCAAACATACCATGGTAGAAGGAGAAAACCTACTCTTTAAAGCTGTCCTTTGACTTCCACATTCACACTGTGGTACATGCACACTCCCCCACATACACCACACATACAAAGTAACAAATAAATACATAAACAATAAGAGCTGGAAACAGTGGCATCCTCCTATAATCCCAACACTTGGGTGGCTGAGACAGGAGGATCCACACATTCAGGGCCAAGGACATCCTGGATTATATAGCTATACCTTTTTTCAAACCAAAACAACAATAAAGCCTGTGGGTTAATATTCTAGGTGCTTGTAACTTTTTTGTATGTGTGTACATTCAAGAGCTAATGAGGCTTTTTGTTTGTTTGTTTTTTTCTTGGTCGAATCGGTGCTGTTGGACTGTTTCTCCAGGAGCAGCTTAGTCCAATCAGTGTTAGTGGGTTCTGTCTCAGGGAGCAGTTGTTCCTAATTGGTGCAGGGTGGGCTTATGGCCCCAGTGGTGGTTGTCGCATGGGATGGTTTTCTCGGTGAGGGAGCAGGGAAAGAGGCCGCTGTCTGGTCTCTGGGGGCACCAGTGGCTGTTCCCAATTGGTGCAGGGTGGGCTTATGACTCTGGTGGTTGTTGGGTTCGCAGGGACTTGTTTTTTTGTTTTTTTGGTTTTTTTTTTTTTTTTTTTTTTTTTTTTTTTTTTGAGGGAGCAGGGAAAGGTAGCTGCCTGGTCCCTGGGGTTCTGATGGGTAAGGTCTAGGGACTAGAGACCTGGTCTGCCGGTCCAGAGATGGGGCCTTACCTGTTCCCAGTCAGTGTAGCGTGGGCTTACGACTCTGGTGATTTGGTTTGGTGGCTGGACGGCTCCTTCTCTTGCATTCTCGGGTCTCGGTCTCGTTTTGCTCGCTCGCCAACTCCTCAGCTGATCGTGTTTCCTCAGACTGCAGACTGTGGGTTTCTGAAACCTCTCCCGAATGGATCTCAGCTGCACACATTGACCAGTAGGGCAGTCTCACTAACACTCCAAGTTGTTGGGCTTCGCAGGATCGGCAGCTGGGCCCCGGGTTGGCCTCGGGCAGAATGTTCATCTGTTCTCGTCTCATCCCTCGGAGACGGCTCCTTCCCCGAGTGTTGGGATTAAAGGTGTGCAATCAGTCCGAGCCACTCCTCACCTACTGCCTTTCTCTATTTCTGTACATCTTTTCCTTACTTCTTATTTCATGACTGGGTGTAAGGATGGGTGGCTACACCCTGTTATCCCCCTCTCCTCCTTTTCCCCTTCCCTCTCATTTACTCTTTGGGCCAGCTAGCCCCATCTATCCTTCTCCTGACTAGCTATTGGCTGTGCAGCTCCTTCTATGTAGACCTGGCTGTCACTTTTTTGGTTTTTTTCAAGGCAAGGTTTCTCTGCGTAACTTTGGAGCCTGTCCGGGAACTCCCTCTGGAACGGCTCATCAAAGCTGACCTGGGATCAGCTCCGTGTATCTTTCATTGTCCTTGGTCCAGACAATTGACCAAAACATATTATCTTATAGTGATGGCCAAAGTACAAGAAGATATACATAAAAAGTTTTAAATACAGACAATTATTTCTTTGGTCTTTTGTTTCCGTCTCCCATAAATTACAGAGAGGTTTGTTGAATGTATACTTGTTCCTTTGTTACACCTTACTTGTGAAAATTATAGGTATGTTTTAGTGTACTTATTCTTTAGTATGAATTATAAATATTGTACTTTTTAAAACTTTTTTCATTAGTTCTGTGAGAATTCATACAATGCATTTGGATCTTATTCAATCCCTTGCCGAACACCTCTCTGATCCATGACCCCCTTTCCCAGCCCATTCAACTTTGTGTCCTCTTTTTTTTTTCTTTTTTTCTTTTTTTTTTTTTTTTTGAGACAGGGTTTTTCTGTGTAACAGCCTTGACTCTCCTGGAACTCTCTTTGTATACCAGGCTGGCCTCGAACTCACAGAGATCCGCCTGCCTCTGCCTCCCGAGTGCTGGGATTAAAGGTATGCACCACCACACCCAGCTGAGTCCTCTTTTTTTCTACACCCATCAAATTCAGTTTGTGATGCCCATATATTCCTGGATGTGTGACTTTCCATGGGAGAGTGGTTGACCTACCAAGGAGTACACTTTTAAAGAAAACTTTATCTCCCAGAAACTATCAATTGCCAACTTCTCAGCTAGGGGTTGCATTTCTTGCCCACCTGCCCGCTCCATTCTGGTGTTTGGTCTGGCTTGGGCTTGCACGTCACTCGTACATGCTGCCAAGCTGACTGTGAGTTTGTATGTGCGGCTGCTCTGCTGTGTCTGGAAAACAGTTTCCTTGTAGTTATCTCCCACCTCTGACTCTTACAGTCTCTTGCCCCCTCTTCTGCAATAATCCCTGAGCCTTGGGAGGAGTGGTATGATACATACATCCCATTTAGGAGTGAGCACTCAGAAGTCTCTTACTGTATGCACCTGGAGCAGTTGTGGGTTTCTGTGTTAATTGCCCTCTACTGCAAATAGAAGCTTCTATGATGAGGAGTGAGACATGCATTATCTATGGGTGTCATGATAACTCATAAGGAGTCAGTTTAATACCATATCCTTTTAGCAGAATAATAATAATGGATTCTACTCTAGGGCCTATGGCATGTCTAGGCACCACCCTGTGGAGTGGCACTTTAATCCAATCAGGAAGTCGTTGGTTATTCTTATGGTGCATGTGCCACTATTGTACCAATGGGCATGCCTTTCCAGGCCAGTCATGGTTGTAGCTCCCAAGGTTCACAGCTGGGTATGATTAAAGATTACTTTTCTCCTTTGGTAGTGTATATAGTGCCCTCCTCCCCAGCACAATAAAAGCTATCCATTAGGGATGAAGTATCCAGGTCAGTACCAGCTTTATAACTTCATGATCTGCAACTCCGTATCTACTCACATATGCAGTGATTTCATCAGTAGAGTTTTACCATCAAGTTCTGGAGGGTATCTAATAGCACTGGGAGCAGTCTATAACAGGTCTATGGGAACTCACTGGCCTACAACTCTAAAACTCATTCCTGTTATTAAGCTTTTTGTTAGTCTGTGGTGTCTAGTAGTGTATTGTTGCTCCGTTATAGGATAGCTCATTATCCTATAACGTGTGTGTGTGTATACATATATATATATATATATATATATATATATATATATATATATATATATATATGAACTTCTACAGTAGTATGTTTCCATATGACTTTTTTGAAAGATCCTTAGTATTATTTATCAATCCCTGTATTCTTACCTCTACCATCCCATCCTCCACCCCAACTTAATCCTTCCTGTTTCATTATTCCCCTTTAAGACTTTATAGTGTTCACACATACCCTCAGTCTTTGGTTTTGCAAAGTATCCCAGCTAGACTGGAACTCACTATGTAGCTCCAGCTGCCTTCAGATCCTTGAACCTCCTACCACAGTCTCCCAAGTGCTAGGATAAAATGTGCACACCACCACACTTAGCTTTGTGTAGTATGCCAGAACAGGTAGATAAGAATTAAGTTCAGTAAACTATAATAGCAAGTGTATCACACACCATGACCTTTTTATCCTGAGTACATCAAAACAGTATTTCCTTTTCTGGGGTATATTTTTTAATCATTAGCAAAGGATCACTTTTGCTCTTATCTTTAAAAAATTATTTAAAGCTCTAGACATTTGTCAAGCATCCAGCACATTCAAAGACTTCCCAGGCCATTTTGCCATTTAGGTGTGAAGCAATGGCCATGAAAAGCAGCTCTGAAATCCCCCTAGAGAATTAGCAATAAAAAAAATGAATTACATTTAGAAGTAAATCTTCTTTGGTTGATAGGATAGAAATTTTCTAATTTAGGATTACCTGCTTAAGTACAATTATGTAGGCTTCATGGATTAATAATAAATAATAATGACAGAGTGACTGAAGTAGAAAATAAAAGCTTTGAAATAAATACAGCTGCAAGTATTCACAATGACCACTTCACTGAAATGAAAACGTGACCACATTTCTAGAAAGAACATCTGTGGTAGACTGGCATGCGGAACCAAACTTGGATTCTCTACAAGTGAGGTAAGCTCTTTTACCACTAAGCCATCTTGACAGTTCCTTAACATCAGTTTAGAAACCACTGGGGTAGTACTTTACATTTAAACTCTCAGGCAGTTTGTTTTAAAGAAACACGTTGTGGTGATTTGAATAGGTATGACCACCATAGACTCATGTGTTTGAATGCTTGGCCTACAGGGAATGACACTATTAGGAGGCTTTGTTGGAGTAGTTGTGGCCTTGTTGAAGTAAATGTGTCACTGTGGGGGCAGGCTTTGAGCTCATATGCTCAAACTATGCCCAGTGTGGGACACAGTTCACTTCCTGTTGCCTGCAGGTCAGGATGTAGAACTCTCAGCTCCATCTCCATGCTATGTTTGCCTACATGCTTTCACACTTCTCACCATGATGATAATGGACTAAACCTCTAAAACTGTAAGCCAGCCCCAATTAAATGATTTCCATTATAAGAGTTGCCATTGTCCTGGTGTCTCTTCACAGCAATAGAAACCCTCAGACACACATCTGTATGAATTTATCTTTTGGTGAGAATCTAGGCTGGTTCCTCATCTTGGCTATTGTGAATTGCAACAGTATACACGGATGCAAAGCTATCACTATGGAATGATGATATAGAGTCCTTTAAATATATAACCAGAAGTGGTAGAGCTGAATCATATGATTCAGTTCTTGGAAGTGGGAAGCACAGTTGAGGAATATCCATAATGACATACTGATTTCTACAGAGACTACAGCAGTTTACACTCTCATCAGTAGTGTATGAGGGTTCCTGTTTCCTCTCAAGCATTTACTGTCATTTGTTTTCTTGATAATAGCCATTCTCACTAGGGTTAGATAGAGTCTCAAAACAGTTTTAATTTCCCTGATATCTAAGGATATTGAACACTTTTTAAAATACTTGTTTAACATTTGCATTTCTCCTTTTGAGAAAATCTGGTGGAATTTTATTCAATCATAAAGAAGGAAATTGTGCCATGTCTAGGAAAATGGGTACGACTGGAGATCACCATAAATAAACTAGAGCAGACCGAGAAAGACATATGTCACATTTTTTTCATATGTAGGACCCCTCTATATCTCTTGTAGAGGGGGCTACTATTTTGGGGTAAGAAAGGGATGATCACAAGATAGGATATGCTAGGATGGGATGGGAGAGGGAAGTGGAGAAGGGAACTAAGAGCAGCAGAGAATGAGTGTATATATAATAAAAAGGTTTGAAGGAAATTCATTATTGTGCACATGAAATTAAAAATTTTAATGAGAAATTAAAAGAAATATGCCAGTTTGGTGGTTCATGACTGTAATTCTAACACTTGACACTTGAAAGGCAGAGGTCGGATTGACACCATTTCCATGGCAGCCCAGAATACATAGAGAGCCGCTGTCTCAAAAACAAGCAAATGCACAGACACACAATCTTGGACTGAGATGTACCTAAGTTAGCAAAGGGCTTCTCTAGTAATCATGAAGCCTTGTGTTTCATTCCTACATACAAATAAACAATTTTTGAAGGGAGATTATTGTGTTATATCTGGACATGGTGGCATACACGTAGGGGTGTGGAGGCAGACAGATTATACATTCAATACCACACCTGACTACATAGTGAGTTCTAGGCCATCCTGAGATACAGGAGACCCTGTCGCAAAAATACAAAAGTAATAAAAATAAGCTAGGCTTGGTGGCCTGTATCTGTAATCTCAGCACTTGGAAAAGAGATCCAAGAGGATCAGGAGTTCAATGTCACCTTTGGCTACATATCAAGCTTTAATCCAGTCTGAGAGAACTAAAACTATGTGTCAAAAAAGAAGAAAGAACCCCCAACACACACACACACACACACACACGCACGCACGCACGCACGCACGCACGCACGCACGCACGCACGCACGCACACACACACAGCTCAGAGAACATTTCAGAATAAATAGCAGAAGGAACATAAGAGCCAGAGGCTAGGGAGGAAGGCTTTGAAATACTGTCTTCTGGGCACCACACAGCCACTGTGCTCGTGAACTCACTGCAGCTGTGGAAAGCCGCACACCATCAAGCCAACAAGCTCAGCCGGCATTCTGGAAGGCAGCATTAATTGAATACAGTGTACTACAAAAGAAGTAGAGAACATGAAGATAAGAGGCAAACATGGTGGAGGGGGTCTGTGGGGGCGTGGGAGGGGGTCTCAGATGTGAATATGATCAAGATATATTTGTATGTGTATATGAAATTTTCAATGGGTAAATAACAGTCAAAAAGGGAAAGAAATAAAGTAAGGCACCGAGACTGAAATTCTATCTCCTCCTTTGCAAGGACATTCAATGTTTTCCAGGCTTTGTTAACCTCTTTCACTTCCAGAAAGAGCCTCAGATTCATGCAGTCTCTCTTTACTTCTCACATGGCTACTTTGTGTGTCATTACAGTTTAGATATTTAGTGTTAAAGGTCTTGTCTCCAGCATAACACTGATGACAGTTGATGACCATTAGTGGGAAGTCCTCCAGTTAGCGAGTGGTGCCTCAAAAGCCCAAAGAGTAAATGCAATTGGACCAACTAATTATGGCCTGAAACTTTCAGAACTGAGCCACGATAGTCCATTTCTCTTTATAAACTCACCTATGCATTTGTTATAATGATAGGAAGCCGATGTGTGTATAGTAGTGTGCTAATTATAATCTTGCAACAGAGGCTGCATTTCCTAATCCCCCTTCAAGTAAAGTATATGGTTGCTGTTGGTTTTTTATAAATCTTTACAGAGTTCTGTCTCTCACTTTCGACGTTCCCTATTTCCTCTCTCTGTTTCTTGTTTGGCCTTCGTAGGCCTTGCTCACTTTGACATGGGTCTTAAAACACACAAATATTTTTTTTGAAGGGAGGTTATTGTGCTTTTCCTCCTCTCCTTTGTATTCTTTTGGTTTTAAGACCCATGTCTTTGGTTTTCTTCTCATCAGTAAATGGAGTACCTTCCAGGAAAGCCTCTCTTGATATGATTAGCTTAGATGAATAGGAACATCACTTCTGTGGTATTCTTACCCAAAACAGGACTCGTATACTTTGGGAGCCACCAGCATTCCACATCTAATGAAAGTCTTGCTGTATCCTCACAAGGAAGGCAGGAGAAGAAACCTAGTGTCACAATTCGTTATGCAGCTTTTTTAAAAAGTCAAACAGTATGGGTATATACAATAGACATGAGAAGCCTGCTTTTCCATCATCCACTAAGAAAGCACTATTAATAGTTTGGTGTCAGCAGCGATCTCTACTTATACTACAGTGGCCATATTAGAAGAAAAAGTACTGTGTCTGTAGATGTAATTCAGTGTAGATGTAGCCAACGGTTTTATCAGATAAAAAAACACAGAGCTGATTCAGAGAAGAAAGCCAAGAGGTCAGAGCCAAGAGCCTCACCCTTCCTGATTCAGGGATCCTCCTCAGCCAAGAGAGCTCTCCGAAAGAGGAGCCCTCCTTCCTGTGTGTCTGTCTCTATATTCTCTCTGTTCTGGCTTCTGATTGATTGTAAACCCAATCATGTGACTGCCTCGTTACTGCCTGTATGTACCGCCCTCCAGGTCCTTAAAGGCGTACACCACCACCGCCACGCACTTGTTATGGCTCTAATAGCTCTGACCCCAGGCAACTTTATTTATTAACATAATATACCACCACATTTCCCCTTTTCTTTTTTTTACTTATTTTTTTTTTTTTTTGGTTTTTTGAGACAGGGTTTCTCTGTGTAGCTTTGCGCCTTTCCTGGAACTCGCTTTGGAGACCAGGCTGGCCTCGAACTCACAGAGATCCGCCTGGCTCTGCCTCCCGAGTGCTGGGATTAAAGGCGTGCGCCACCACCGCCCGGCCATTTCCCCTTTTCTAATTTAATAAAAAGGAAAAAAAAGAAAAAGGTTATAACTAACAAAAGAAAAACTACATACAAAAGTACAATAACTATATACAATGTCTAAATAATTTCTAGTCCATTTTTATTTGACAAATTCAGAGAAAATAATTTCATTATTTATCTTATTTTGTTAAGTCCAAAATGTATCTAATTCACTTTCTATTCTAATTAATCTTCAACTATAACTAACTAATCTTCAACTATAACTAACTAACTTTCAACTATAACTAACTAATCTTCAACTATAACTAACTAACTTTCATTTCTTTATATCCTAATAGTTGGTAATAATAACATTCAAGGATCAGAAAATTGCATTGTTAAATGAACGGTATAAGTACAATTAGAGATATACATATAGCATTTTCTAACAATATCAATTCCAATATATATAACTTGTATACAGTATAAAACAATCCAATCCAACGTAAAATACTTAAAACTAGTAATTGTCTTTTTCTTCTTCTTTCTTTCTTTCTTTTCTTTTTTTTTAAATAAGAACCTTAAATCTAATCTCCTTTGCTTAGCCTTTTTCCTAACCCTTGACAACAACTTGTAACCAACCCCCTAAACAATGAAAATTATCCCAGACCCAAAACCCATTAAAAAGATAAAAAAACCACCTGCCCCACACCACCTCTTTGGGAATGTGGGCGTCGTATTCTTAAAATTGCTTCCTGCTGGGTATGGGCGAAGTTATCTTTATCCTGAAAGAAAAATTTTAGGTTAATTGTCAAATTCTAGGAAAGGTAACCATATCCTTCATTATCCAGTCTGTGTATAATGCCAAAGTTCAGGGTTTATCTCAAGTCCTTATTCAAGTAGTCTTTGAGACTGGATCATCTCAGCTAGTCATCTCAAAATTACTCTGATCACCTTGTAGTTCAAAGCTGATCAGTTGTCTCATTTGTCCAGTGTTCTTCAGATTCCTTAACCTCCATTCTCCTAAAAGACAAAAACAAAAAACTTTCCCCAAGACTAATTTTGGGGATGTTCCTTTTTGGCAAGTTATTATCTGATTAAATGAAAAGACATGTGTTACTGGTATAACTTAGTTTAAATTGGATGTTCATGTTGGTTGATGAATTATCACCTCCTCTAATTAAGAGGTTTCTCTTGTTCAAATCGAACCTTTATCAATTTTGATGGTACCCACGACTTATCTTCTCCTGTAGAAACAAAAGCAAAACCTCATCCCCAACGTAACACATACCCTGGTTTCCATTCTGAGGTCAGCACATCCTTAAAGTATATAGGCTGATTTAATTCTGTAGTTTTTTCTATTATCCAATGTCTCTCTGCAGCTGTTGTTCCTTTCTCATTGGCATTAAGAAAATTCAAAGTTAATAGAGCATTATGCAGTCTGTTTCTGGGGGTTTTTGTTACCCCTTTCTGTTTATTTAGCATATCCTTTAGAGTTCTGTTTGATCTTTCTATAACTGCTTGACCTGTAGGATTATGTGGTATGCCTGTAATATGCTTTATATTGTAATAAGCACAAAACTGTTTCATTTTAACAGAGACATATGATGGAGCATTATCAGTTTTGATTTGTGCAGGTATACCCATGATGGCCATAACTTCTAGCAAATGAGTAATTACAGAATCAACTTTTTCAGAACTCAAAGCAGTTGCCCACTGAAATCCTGAATAAGTATCGATAGTGTGGTGTACATATTTCAGTTTTCCAAATTCTGCAAAGTGAAACACGTCCATCTGCCAGATTTCATTCCTTTGAGTACCTTTTGGGTTACATCCAGCTGGTAATGGCGTTTGATTGTAGAAGGAACAAGTAGGACATTTCTTTACTATTTCTTTGGCTTGTTGCCAGGTTATGGAAAAATCCTTTTTTAAACCTTTACTATTGACATGATGTTTTTTATGAAATTCTGAGGCCTCCAGCACATTTCCTATCAATAATTTATCAATCTCATCATTGCCTTGTGCTAAAGGGCCTGGCAGACCAGTATGGGATCGAATGTGAGTTATATATAAAGGATGACTCCTTTTCCTGATTGTATCTTGTAAGTGAATAAATAGTGAAGTTAATTCTGAAGCATCAGGGATAAATTCTGCAGTCTCGATATGTAATACTACACTTTCAGCATACTGAGAGTCAGTTACTATGTTGAGAGGTTCTGAAAAATCCATTAATACCAACAGAATAGCATACAATTCTGATTTTTGAACTGAATTATAAGGACTTTGAACCACTTTACTTAAATTTTCAGATTTGTAACCTGCCTTTCCTTGTTTGTTGGCATCTGTATAAAATGTACGAACTCCAGATATGGGCTTTTCCCGTACAATTCGAGGCAAGATCCAATCAGCTCTCTTTATAAGATCAATTCTATCGCTTTTGGGATATTTGCTGTTAATGTCTCCCAAAAAATTACTGCAAGCTCTTTGCCAAGGTTCACTTTCTGTTCATAATTTTTCAATGTCCTCCTTAGTTAAAGGTACGACAATTTCTGCTGGGTCTATTCCTGCTAATTGACGAAGTCTCAATTTTCCTTTCCAAATCAAGTCAGAGATTTTTTCCACATAAGTTTTTAATTTTTTATTTGGTTTATTTGGTAAAAAATATCCATTCTAATATAATATCTTCCCTCTGCATTAATATTCCTGTTGGGGAATGCCTAGAAGGTAAAATAACCAAAATGCAATCCAGCTTTGGATCAATACGATCCACGTGTCCTTCGTGTACTTTCTTTTCTACCAAGGCCAATTCTTTCTCAGCTTCAGGTGATAATTCTCTTGGACTATTTAAGTCCTTGTCACCTTCTAAGGTTTTAAACAAATTATTCAGTTCATCATTTTTTACCCCAACAATAGTTCTTAGATGAGAAATATCTCCAAATAATCTTTGAAAGTCATTAAGAGTCTGTAGTCTATCTCTCCTAATTTGCACCTTTTGGGGTCTAATTTTTTGTAGCTCTATTTTATATCCTAAATAATTAATAGCATATCCTCTTTGTATCTTTTCAGGAGCAATTTGTAATCCCCAGCAAGGCGAAATTTTCTTTACTTCTTCAAACATTCTTTCTAAAGTATCTGCATTTGAGTCAGCTAGTAAAATATCATCCATATAATGATAAATTATAGATTTAGGAAATTTTTTACGTATCACTTCCAATGGCTGTTGTACAAAATATTGGCACAGAGTTGGGCTATTCAACATTCCCTGTGGGAGGACCCTCCATTGAAATCTTTTAACCGGTTGAGAATTATTATAAGTAGGCACTGTGAAAGCAAATCTTTCTCTGTCTTTTTCTTGTAAAGGTATTGAAAAGAAACAGTCTTTTAAATCAATAACTATGAGAGGCCATCCTTTTGGTAACAGAGTAGCCTAAGGAATTCCAGATTGTAGAGAGCTCATTGGCTGAATTACTTTGTTAATTGCTCTAAGATCTGTTACCATTCTCCATTTACCAGATTTCTTTTTAATAACAAATACAGGAGAATTCCAAGGGCTGGTTGATTCCTCAATATGCTGAGCATTTAACTGTTCTTCTACCAGCTCTTGTAAAGCCTGAAGTTTCTCTGTTGTTAAAGGCCATTGCTGGACCCATACAGGCTTGTCTGTCAACCATTTTAAAGGCAGAGCTGTTGATGTCTTTGGAAGATCATCGGTTGTTGTGCCCTGTTCTTGTATAACATGGATGGTTGGTGACCATTCAGAATATCGCCTTCTAATATTTCTCTCAGAAACATGTGCTAGTTTATGATTTGTTTCTGAGATTGGAGGGATGTTAATCTGAGTATTCCATTGTTGCAACAAGTCTTGGCCCCACAGGTTCATAGCTATGTTAGCTACATATGGTTTCAATTTTCCTCTCTGTCCTTCTGGACCTATACATTCGAGCCATCTTGCACTCTGTTTCATCTGAGATAATGTCCCAATACCTAACAGTTGAACGTTTACCTCCTGAAGAGGCCAACTTGGATGCCAAAATTCTGGTGCAATTATGGTAACGTCCGCACCTGTGTCTACCAGACCAGACAATAAAACACCATTTATTTTTATCGATAATTTTGGTCTTTGTTCATTAATAGAAGTTTGCCAAAAAATTTTCTTTATGTTTTCTCCTGAATTTTCTATTCTCTCTGTTTCATCATCCTGACCAGCATGACTTATTCCAATAGGCATTTGGTTATTTAATTGCTCTGAGTAGGGGTTTCCTCTATGACTGCAGGAAAGGTTTGAACTGGATTTGCTATTGGGGCCTGCATGAGGCCCCTCTGGGAGTTTCCCGAAGACTGAGGCAAAGGATTACCCTGTCTGTCCCTTGTTGATCTACATTCGTTGGTCCAGTGTTTTCCCTTACCACACCTTCTACATACTCCAGAAGGAAGGGGCCTTCTGTTGCCATTGTTCCTTGAGGAAACATTGTTTCTAGGAATGACCTGTTTACAGTCCCTTTTCAAATGTCCTTTCCTTCCACATCCAAAACATCTCACATTCCTCAAACCTCTTGAAATTGCTTCTCCTACCCACGTATCATCATGCTCATGAGTTTCAACATTAACCGTGTCTCTAATCCAATCTTCCAAAGGTGCAGATCTTGCCTTTAATGGCCTGATTATTGTTTTGCATGCTGCATTCACATTCTCAAAGGCCAAAGTTTCAATTATTATCTTACCAGCTTCTGAATCCGGGACCATTCTCTTTACTGCTGAAGCCAGTCTTTGTAAAAAATCTGTGAAAGATTCTTTTGGGCCTTGTACAACCTTTGTAAATGACTCAGTTTTTTTCCTGGTTCCTCAACTCTGTCCCATGCATTCAAGGCTGCTGTTCGACATAAAATTAGGGTTTGGACATCATATAAACATTGTGCTGGTGCTGAAGCATATTGACCTTCTCCAATAAGCTGATCCTGGCAGACTTGTATTCCTTTATCCCTCCACTGTTTTTCTATGTTTTTAGCTTCATCCTTGAACCAAGTTAGCCACTGAAGCCTTTGACTGGGTTCAAGAACAGCTTGTTCCAGCTCCCGCCAATCCTGTGTTACAATCCTATTATATGTTGACCAAGAGTTTAACATTTGCTTTACATACGGGGAATGCATGCCATAAGATACTATTGCCTCCTTAAACCTTTGTAAATCTAACATTTCGATTGGAGCCCAGATATTTTGTGTAGTCATTTGATCAGGCAACTGCTGTACGGTTACTGGACAAACTAAGGGTGACTGTGTGAAAACAGGCTTTCTTTCTGTAACCCTAATGATCCAATCTTGAAGCAACTTCACTGTTAGTTTCTTCTGTCTGAGTCTTTACAAGTGTATCAAGTTTTTCTAAAGCTGTCACCCTGGCACTTAAATTGACTATCTTTTTAAATAGTAAAATAAGAATAAATATAGTAATAAAATGCATAATTCTATCAACATTAATCTTTTCATACAGCTGTTCCATTGTTAGACTGTCTAAAATTGCAAACAAAGCCCAATTTTCTTCCAATGAACACAGAAAACCCATTTTTTTTAAATGTGGAAAAAAATTTCTCTTTTAAATAGTTTCCTTTAAAATATTGGATAACTAAGTCCTTGTAGAACAGTACAAATCCGAGGGAATTTCAAAACAGCCACCTAGTGTCTGAGGTGTGAATCCAGCTTAGCAGTTAAACGGTTTTTGACGGATTCTTGTCACGTTGGGCGCCAAATGTAGATGTAATTCAGTGTAGATGTAGCCAACGGTTTTATCAGATAAAAAAACACAGAGCTGATTCAGAGAAGAAAGCCAAGAGGTCAGAGCCAAGAGCCTCACCCTTCCTGATTCAGGGATCCTCCTCAGCCAAGAGAGCTCTCCGAAAGAGGAGCCCTCCTTCCTGTGTGTCTCTCTCTATATTCTCTCTGTTCTGGCTTCTGATTGGTTGTAAACCCAATCATGTGACTGCCTCGTTACTGCCTGTATGTACCGCCCTCCAGGTCCTTAAAGGCGTACACCACCACTGCCACGCACTTGCTATGGCTCTAATAGCTCTGACCCCAGGCAACTTTATTTATTAACATAAAATACCACCACATGTGTCATTTGTAACAGTTGGACCATTATATGCAGGAACTGTGTACAGAATTGCATCCATAGTTTGGATTATTTCCATTAAGTTTTTCTCATTTTGTCTCAACCTTTAAGGAGAATGAAAAAGCAGAGAAGTGACTCCAGGGCCAACTTTTAGGGGATACAATAGCTAACCAGCTTTTCTTCAAGTAAAAACTCAAGTGTTTGATTCTGAAACATGAGATGGAAAATCATTCCATAAGCACCAGGAAGTCCGTCAGTTATGAAGTGGCATCTTCTTTTATTTTTACAATGTTTATTTATGATTATTGTGTGTATGGTGGGGAGCAAAAATGTCATCCACACATGTGGCGGCCAGAGGGCAACAGGTGGTGTCGGCTCCCTCCTAACACCTTTGTGTGGGTTCCAGGGATTGAACTCAAGTCATCAGTCTCACCAGGTCTACAGTGGCCTTTTAAAATGTCATTCTTTCAGGGTGTGCTCACCCACACCTGAAATCTCAGCATGTAGGAGGCTCAGGCAAGAGGATTGCTGAGAGTTCTCAGCCAGCCTGGGCCACATAGTGAGTTTGAAGCCAGTCTGGGCTACTGAGTGAGACTATCTCAATAAACAAAACCAAATTAAAACTGAAAATAAATAAAATCCCATTTGCAATTCATTAGAACAGTAACCCCCTTTTACAGCTAAAAATGAGTTATTTTTGTTTTCTTTTAAACTTAAAATATTGTTCTTTTGCTTTCTTAATTAAAATAGAATTATATACCCTCTTGCCATTTCTTCCTCCAACCCCTCCCATGGCTCCTCCCTCCAACTCCTCCTAATACCCCTCTCTACCCCATCTCTAATTCATGGTTCCTTTTTCCTTGTTTATTATATGTGTGTACGTGTACCTACATAAGTACAAGCTGAGTCTGTTTAGTGTTGCTTGTTTGTATAAGATTTCAGGGCTTCTTAGACAGTTTCTCAATATGTATTCCATACTGACGTGGATGTGCTCTTTCTGCATCAACTTTCATTTTTTCTGGATTTATTTAATTTTATGCATTTGGGTGTCTTGTCTGCATGTACGTGTGTGCACGTGCATGATGGTGCCTGAGGAGGTCAGAAGAGGGTGTCGGATCCCCTAGAACTGGAGTTACAGATGGTTGTGAGTCACCATGTGGGTAGGTGCAAAAGGAATCCAGCTTGGATCCTCTACAAGAACCACCTCTTCAGACTCTATTCAACTTTCTTTCTGCTGTTATTTCCTAAGGTTCTTTTTCATGATACCAACCTTGTTAGCAACTACTGTCATTTCCTTTGGACAATTCTGTTAGCCACCAAAGGCCATTGCAGATGGCATCCACCACGCTGGGCCTTAAACACTGAGGCTAGTCTCTGGGATACAGTACGGGTAGGTGTGTGACAGCAACTTCTCAGAGAGTCTTTCTCTTTTATTTCTTTTCCTGGAGCCCTTGTCAGAGCCAAATCACCCTGCTCTGCAGTCTACTGAGATAGGGAGTAAGGTGTTGTGTTATATATATATATCTTCATCTGGTTCCCATGAGTATGATAAGACCTATTCATCTCTGAGGCCTCTAATAGCTTATTATAGACTACCAACCCAAACTGAAAACTGCCTGAGACTTTGCTACTATCTTCTCAGGTCCTCATTATTTTTTGCAGTGTTAGAGGTTGAAGCCAGAGCCTTACATATGCTATGGAAGTGCTCTAACAATGAGGTACATCCTTAGCACACTTCAGTATTTTTTTAATATTTTTACTGAGAAGTTTGACTGGATAATCTGCCTAGTGTGGAAGATTATTATGGCCATTTACTACATGACTACTATCTGTATCAATTTTCCCTTATCTTCAGTAAAAATTTGGCTTACATGTTTTGACTACATAAAGTAGTAGAAATCTTGGTGTAGGACATACCAATCCAAGATGTCAAGAGGCCTTACAATTTCTGCGTTCCTTCCTTGGAACCAAGATTACCATGAGAAGATGTCTGAGCTATCATGCTTGGTAGGTAACCCAGCAATCAGGGCATGCTGGCTCACAGCTCCAGTTCCTTGGCAAATGTATGAGAGCAACTGGGGTCAATTAGCCTCTAGCAGCTGGCCAACTGACTGTAGGCTCAGGAGTAATTCAAATGAGTCCACCAGAAATGTCTCTACTGCAACCAGCCTAGATCGATGATATACAAAATTGTGATCAATAAAATGGTTGCTGTTTCAAGACACTAAGTTCTTTTACTGATTTTATTAGCAAAAATTAATAATACATGATAATGGGTTTGATTCTGACATTTCCAAAAATGTACATAATCTACTTTAATATTGATCCCATTAGTCTTTCTTGTTCCCTTTCTACTCCTATAAATCCCCTTCCTCTTTCCAACTACCCCCTTTCACTTCTGCATCTCATTTGTGTGAGTGTGACTGAATGAGTTGCATTAGGTTCTTTGTAACAGCATGGGTGGGAATTTCTTACAGGTGCAACTTACCTGTGGCTACACCACTGAAGAAAATCTCTCTCATTCCCCCATCAACCATTTATCTGTGCCTAATTCATCAGGGAGGGCTGGAGCATCATGAGTCCCTCCCTTTCCCTATGACAGGATGTTCGTAGACCCAATCTTGTCCAAATTCTGTATAGGAAATCACAGCTGATAGGAGTTCCAGAGTGCAACAGCCAAATCGTGCCCAAATTCAGCATTCCTCACTACTCTTGCCATTTCCTCCAGCTGTAGGCAATCTTCTGTTTCAAGGTAACAGACAACTGATACATGAGGTTAATTATTTATCAAAATCTTCAACTAAGTTAGGCATGGCATTTGGTGTACACCTGTCATCATAGCGTTCAAGAAGCCGAAGTGGCAGGAGGGTCATGCATTGGAGACCAGCCTTGGCTATGGTATTGAGAACCTGTCTCAAAAAAAATCCTTAACTGAAATTTAATTATTTACATATATTTTTGACAGAGTCTTACTCTGTAGCCCAACCTGCCCTGGAATTCACTGTGTAGCCTAGGCTGGCCTCAAAATTGTGCCGGTCTTCCTGCCTTCAGCCTTCCATGTACTGAGATGACAATCATGGATCATCATGCCAGGCTCTGAGTTGAAAGTTTACTACCAAAACATCACTAGCTTAACTTCTCTTATTCATTATTCTGAGAAGATACTTATGTGAAACACACTAATGCTCTAGGCATAGTTTACTAGAGTAACAAGTTCTTTGTTGACAGAAGTCGATTTTTTCTCCTTCTGATTTCAGGAAAATGTTTGAGCTTACATAGTTAAAATGGCCAAGTTAATTTGGATCCACCACAGTCAGCTGATTACAAAGGCTTGGTAAGAAAAACTGCATCTTCCTCTCCCCAATCCTTACCCTTAGGGGGACTAAAATTATCTCTGCTAAAGCAATATTTAGAAATAAAACTCATTATTCCTTAACCTAGAAACCCAAGAACAGAAAAAGAAATAGTACAACCCTAAGGCCATTGACTTTATTGCAAGCTACCATCTTTATTCAGATGGTTTGGATAAAAATCTTTTTGATGACTTTCTACAAGAGAGCTCCCAAAACAGATTGGCATCAAAACAGTGTCTTTGACGATACCGTCATAGTTGGGTATTTTTAGTATCTCTATATACAGCATTCTTACTGACTGCACAATGAGCAGAAATGTGTCGTTACTTCTCTTAAGCAATAATGAATTCAGATTACTCAAATACAAAATATCTTATCATTATTTTAAAACAATATGCTAAAGGAAAAAATATTATAACTTCTTTTTATTCTTTTTTTTCCTTGTAGATGCTGAGGATGGAACCTGGGCCACACATAGGAGAGGCAAGTATTCTATCATGGAGTTAGTTTCTTATTCTATTTAAAATAGCTTCCCCCCACTCTGCAAAAAGCTAAGGAATTAAGGCATTAAAATTGTTTCCATAATTGTTTTGTGATTGAAGGAATTTAACTGTTTGTAGCTTATTGACATTGGGTTAAAATCTATTGTGACTTTTAAAACAAGTATACCTTTTGTCTCATATAAATGCATTTTTCATACAAAATATTTATAAATTAGATTATTTACTGTTTTCCAAATTAGTTTGATTTTTAATAATTCATGCTACAGTGCTTGTGCTCAAAAGACATAATAAAAATGCTGATGGCTTGTGATAAGATATTATTTTTAACCTTATAATTTTGTACAAAAAGTGAAAGGTACTAACCAAACAATGAAGAGTGAAAAGTAATTTATTCTGTATTGGGACTATAGTGGGGACACCGTTTGGCCTTGAAATTAATTTGTTTTATATTGTCCCAAGCCAATCAACTAAGAATATATTTATAATTGCATAAATTTAGGAAAATATATAATGTATAATTATGAGATAGTGCAATTGCCAAGTGTTAAATTATAAGGTATGAAGAGTAATATTATTTTGGGTGTGGTGACATGCTTGTGATCTCAGCACTTGGAAGACTGAGGCCTGTGCTGAGTATTGGGTTCCAGTTCAGCCCTATACAGTAAAACTGTCTCAGACAGTAACAACAGCAAAAACACACAAAAAATACGGATAATTTTGACTTTATAAAGGTTGAAAAGCCCAAGGCAAATCAATGACTTGTGAAAATGTCAGTGGCCGTAAGCTATCAGTCAAGCCTTTGTCTTTACGATCCTAGCATTGTAGCGTGTCTGTCTCCCAGGGACACTCTGGTGCTTTTCTTTAACTGTGATTACCAAAGACCACTTTTTCCAGTACACGCTGCGGGTAGTCCACAGAGAAGCCTGACCTCGGGTAGCAGTGCCACCTAGAGGCTAAATTTGTTTCTTTCAAGAAGGCAGTGTTTCTAAGAGTAACCAAGGACGTTAGATTCTATTTTAAATGGTCTTTAGCCAACTGATAAAATAAACGACAAGTGATGCACTTGGAGAAACAAAGAGGAATTTTATTGATACACTTTCCAATTAATTGCAATAGCATGTTTTATATACATAGGAAGAAATGGCTCAGCATTTGTCCATTTCATGCTAATTTAACTTTGGCTTTATTATGTCTAAATTAAAGCTTGATGTGGGCTTGGCATGCAGCTTATTAGGTAGAGTGCTCATCTAGCATGAATATAGCTCTGGATTGATCCTCAGCACTGCAGTGTCAGGCCTGGTGACTGGAAGACAGAGGCAGGAGAATTAGAAGATCAAGATCATCCTTGGCTACATAGGGAGTTCATGGCCAGCCTGGGCTAGAAAGCTGGAATAAAACATACAGTTCAATTAAACTACTCAATAAAAATCCCCACTGAATGTGCTGTAAGCCCAGCACTTAAGAGGGTGAGGGAGGAAGATCGCTACAGGTTTCAGGCCAGCTTGAACTACAGAGTAAGACCCTTTCTCAAAAGGAAAAGAAAAAGAAGGAAAAATGAGGAAAGCAACCAAAGACACAACCATTAATTTCAGAGACCTGTCTACTAGGATCTAATAAAAAAAAAAAAAACACAGCTTCACACTGTGCCATCACTAGTTCTTTGAGTGAAGGACAGAAATCCCTAACTTAGGCACCTCAGTTCCTTGGGTCAAGTCTAGACTCTGGAGTTGGGTATGGAAGACTCCTTCTTCCTTAGTTTTGAAGGCCATCTGTTTTTGCAGGGAGGCCCACATAGTAAACAATTCGTGCATCTCAACTAGCCAAATACAGTTACTAGAGTTAATTAGGAGGCAGTCACTGGAATCAGCAGGCTATAGTGCACGCAAAGCTGTGTGTGTAACAGGTACAAATTGGATACCTGTCTGTCACAAACTTACTCCTAGTGGTCACTGTTTTGTTCTGCCACAGAAGAGCTCAGAGTTTTGTTTATCATTGTACAGGCTTCATAGAAAAAATCAACAACCTCTCAACAAAAACATATACTCGTTTGGGGAGGGTGTCCTTACCAGGCAGACATACAAATTTACACTTGACATATAGAATTAAAGGTTAACACTCAGACTTGGTGGCATATACCTGTAATCCTAGGAGTTGAGAGGTGAGGCAGGAGGATTTGGAGTTTGAGGTCATTCTCAGCTCCATAGCAAATCTGAGACATGCCTGGGCTACGGGAAGCCGACAGGACCCCTGCTTCACCTCCTGCCTCAACCTCCTCCTCAAACTGAGTGGAGAACTCCATTCATGGGATGGATGTATAAACAATGAAAGTCAGGAAAAGACCCCACCAACAACTTAATTTGCTGTTAGTTATGTCTCTTCCATTAAAATCTATTAGGTCCAGCAACTAGAAGCAACATCTCAATGAGTGTGAGCAAAGAGGACTAAAATATAATGGAAAACACAACAGCATGGGTGAAATTGGGTAACAGGTCTATTTCAGAGCCCAATTTTCCCTTTAATACCAATTGTTAATCATGTTTCTCTCACCCTGCCATTTTATTTTACCCACATTTCTGTCACCCTTTAAAGACATGTTTGAAGGCTAGGTATGGTGGCACATTCCAGTATCCCAGCACTCTGCAGGAGGATCAAGAGTTCAAAGTCATCCCTAGCTCAAGGCCAGACTGCCTACACAAGACACGGTAGGGCAAGGAGTCGGGGATGAGAACATAGGGAAATGAGAGGGTCAAGCTGGAACAGGAACAGAGTGGGAGGGCAGGGAGGAGATACCATGACAGATGAGGACATCATGGGAATAGGAAGAGGCAGGGTGCTGGGGAGGCTCTCAGGAATCCACAAGGATGACCCCACCTGGGACTGCTGGCAGTGGTCCAGAGGGTGCCTGGACTGGTCTATTCTGGTGACTAGCCTAGCAAATAACCTAGCTGTCATCATAGAGCCTTTGTCCAGTGACTAAAGGAGGCAGATGCAGAGATCCATGGCCAGGCACCAGGCTGAGATCTGGGAATCCAATCCATGAGAGAGAGGAGGAATTCTGCAGGTGAGTGACATCGAGATCATGATGGGAGGACGTGCAGAGATGACCGGCCACACTAGTGGAAGCCATGAACTGTGGACTGGTGGCTGTGGAGCCCCCATGGGACTGGACTAGGCCCTCTGGATACGAAAGATGGTTGTTTGGCTCGAATTGTTTGGGGGGCACCCAGGCAAGGGGATCAGGATCTGTCCCTGGTGCATGGGCAGGCTTCTGGGAATCTGACGCCTTGCGCAGCCTTGATGCAGTGGGAAGGGGCTTGGACCTGCCTAGGCTCAGTGTGCCGGGCTCTGCTGACTCCCCATGGGAGACTTTGATTTGGGGGATGTGGGGTGGCTTGGGAGAGAGGGCTGGGGGATGGGAGGAGGGAGGAGGGAGGAGGGAGGAGGTGAGATCTGTGGGTAGTATGTGGAGTGAGTAGAAAATTTCTTAATAAAGAAAAATGAAAAAAAATAGAAGGGAGGGGACATTTTTAAAACAATATTTAAAAAATACATTGTAATTAAAATTGAATTACAATACTTCCCCCTTCCTCTAGCCCCTCCCATGCTCCCCCCTCAAATAGATAGCCTCTTTTCCTTTGATTATTGTTATATACGTATAAACGTATACATATGTATGCACAAATATATAAATACAACACACCAAGCTTACATTTTTGTCTCTGTGTGTATGGAAACCCTAATATTTTAATAAAGTTTATAAATCTTCAAGTTGTGCAAAATACACCCTTGATGTTTGGGGGGGGATCAAAATGATAGCCGCAGTGATTATTTTATAGCTATGGGTGATTTACAACCCTTTCTAGCCTCTTTTATTTTCCAGGTTTTCTAAGAGTAGTAGTAGCACTTTCATTCTCAAGCAAATAGATTTATTTTAAAAAACTAGACAGAAATGCTCAGTTTACAAAGAGCTCCACTGTCAGTTGAGAAATCAGATGCACACGGTGAATTGGCAAATATTCACCACCATTTCAATTAGATTGACTTGGTACTTGTTTATAATTAATCAAAGCAATGGCTTCTAAACAAACTTACTGCTTTTCCTGTAAAATTTGCAGAGGAAATTTTATGGAAAATTAAATGCTGAAAGTTTCTATTGAAATTGGGAAAGATGATGAACAGATGAAATTAATTCTTTGGGAAAATAAAGAAACAGTTAAAAGCTTCCACTTGGGGAACACTGAACTGCTAATTATGATAATATATTACCAATATTTTCATAAGACTGTCTTCTCATTTATCAAGTCCTCTCCTGCCCTGGAGTATATGAGTATAAGAGGGGAGTGAGTGTGAGTTAGCTGCATCCTTTAACGTCAGTATATTCTATTGAACAGACTCTGGGAATGGGAATGGAAAGGCGGGGTTTGTTTCATCATATTGTATGAAGTAATATTAGCAACTAAAGTACTTTTCCTCTCTAGTAAACCTTCAAGTTGTGCAAAACACAAGGTCTTAAACTTAACATCTTCCTGTGTCAGCATCTTAAGTATTTGGGATGACAGGCCTACACTTCTTATTTTCAAGGTTAAACACTTGAAAGACGTTAGTGAAACTGGAATAAAAATGTCCACATCATTCAGATCTTGTTTAAGCAGTCATACTGTTGAGATAATATCGGCATAGCTTCCCTGTCATTTCTAGGAGACACAATTTCGCAAAAGACTTCCAAGTCCTCTGTCTCAGTCCTTCCGTTCCCTCCCCCTCAATGTTCCCTGAGCCTCAAGTTTGAGGGTTGTGACGTAGCTGGATCTACTGGAGCTGGTCATTCCACGGTCAAAACCTGAATAATGATAAGACCAATAGATATACTATCATGAAAGGGAGGGATCTCATGAGGCCCACCCCGAGACAAAGAGCTATAGGCACCTAAGGAATGTTGAAAGAGGGAGAATCAGGGTTCCCCAGGGATGAGTCCCTTAAGTGATTATCCAATACCAAGTGGTCAGCTCTGAGGTCATAAACATACAAGCAACACTAAATAGATGCAGTACGTTGTGTTTATACATTTATGTACATATGTATCTATGTATCAGAATAATAAGGAAATGAGGCTGTGAATTTGAGAGGAAGTAAGGGGACCATGGGAGGGTTTGGAGGGAGGAGAGGGAAGCAGGAAATAATGTAATTGTATTTTAATTAAAGTATTTGCAGAAAGACAGAAAGATACACACACACACACACACACACACACACACACACACACACACACACACACACATACATACACAGAGAGCATGGAGGAACACTGATTACTGGTTTGCTTCCCATGGCTTCCTGCCTCAGCTCCTGCTGGAATCCCTGCTCTGTCTTCCTTCAGTGATGGACTGTGATCAGGATATGTAAGCCAAATACCTCCCCTCCCCCCAAAACAGTTCCTTAGCACAGCAAAAAGGAACTAACATTTATTAACATTCATTTTTCAAGGAGTAATAAATTTTATTTCTGGAATACCAAACTCACAGGCCATCAGAGACTAGGCATTTATGTTTTATTTTACGTACATGCAAATTTAAAATAATTCTGTTTCAAACAAGCCCAGAGGTGAATCTGGGTCACTAATTCATGACCTCTGAAAATTTAAATTACATCCTATTAATTTAATTCACAAGCTATAAAATGCACACTTTTAAGTATGTCAGTGGTTTTTAGTACTGTCATAAAGCTGTGCAATCATCACATCTAATTTCAGGATACTTTCATCATCTCAGAGGAAAAATGCTAGACCTATTAAGAGTCATTTCCAATTTCCCCTCCTCTACTTCTGGCCATCAATAAACTACTTTCTAGTTCCATCCATGAACCTACAAATTTCATTTTTCTTTATAGCTGAATAGTACGCCATTATGTATATGTCATATTTTCATTATCCATTCATCAGTTGAAGGACACTGAGGTTGTTTCCTTTCCTAGCTATTGTAAATAGACGGTGATGAACATGGTTGCCCAAGTATCTCTGGAGTAGGATGTCGAGTCTTTTGGGCATTACGTCATGGAGTGGTATAGCTGGGTTATATGGTAGACTTATTTTTAGTTTTATTGAGAATGCTCCACGCTGATTCCCAGAATGGCTGCACCAGTTTTGAATCCCACCAACAGTGACTGAGGGTTCCCTTTTTTCCCAACCCCTTTGCCAGCATTTGTTGTCAGCTAATTCGTGATCTTACACATTCTGACTGGAATAAATTTGATACTGAGTGAGGTAACCAGTCCCAGAAAGGAAAACATTGCAGGCCCTCTTATTGTGAACCATCACTCCGAATCGTTACTTTTGAGTGGAGAACCTGCAGTAACCGCAGAAGCCAGGAAAGGAGAAAGGGACCATGGGGAAGGGGGTGATCAGGGAAGAAGGAGCTCATCTAAGGAAGGGGACAGTAGGACACAGGTGCTATGAGGGGGAAAAGGGGAAATAGTATGGGGACTGGGGAAGTGTAATACAGAAGGAAAAGGAGAAAAGAGAGTTAAAAACACTAAGAACAGTTGACAAAACCATAGGAAAACACTATTTATAAGCTTACTTCAAATACTTATAACAGTATCTACAACATATAAAATATATATATGCATGTGTGTGTTAAATGTTATTATGCCACACAGGGTGACAATGCTCCCCTCTAGGAGTCACAGTCTATCCAACGATAACCCTAGTGCCAGGCATGGGAAACCTCTTTTCCAGTTGTTGGTCAGGGGGTTCCAAGAGGCTCCCATTGCCTTACTTGAAAGTAAGACCCATATGTTGAAGGCACCACACATTTTGGACAATTGAACTGACCTGGAAACTTCCTTCCTGAGGACTAGTTCTCACGGTACCAAGAAGACACTATGCAAGCAACAGCTGTAAAGTCTATGAATCACAACAATGACTAGCCTGGCAAGATATCCCCAAGGTATGATAGTGGCATTATTATTTTGGAGGTAAGCAACATGTAACTGAAGCTAAGGCCTGATCAATAGGAAGGAATTCATGCCTGGTACTATAAACCTAGCCAGCTACCCATAGTTGGAAAGGGCATAGATCTTAGAAGAAAAACTACTACTACCAATTTCCTAAAGCAATTTACTTTCTAATTACATTCTAAATACTTAGCCTTTTACCCACAGACAAAGGTAGCTCTCACGCCTCATCAAAGGAACTTCATTTTGCAGCAGATAGTGACTATTACAGAGATCCACAATTGTTAAAAAACAAAGAATAAGAGTCCTTGGGGTGCCCAGCCCGAGTTGACACATCTACAGCAACCCCTCCACCAAAAGCTCAGGGAAGATCTCAGAACAGAAGGCAGAACAATTTTAAGAGACAGCAGACCTGCAAGCTTGCTGCTAGATAGTGTCTTTTCTTATGACAGGAAAGCTGATCTATGAAATCACAACAGTATGGTTGCCTAAACAAAATCTGCATAATGACAACATTAATCAATATACCTATGTAGATGGGTGAAATCTCACAAGGCTTTACCCCTAGGTAAAGAGCTATAGGCAACCAGTGGCAGCTAAGAGATCGAGAATCAGTTTTCTTCAGAAATGAACCCCCTGATAAGTTATACATACATATGATAAACACAAAATGGTTTCAGTAGGGAAGATTATATATATATATATATATATGTGTGTGTGTGTGTACATACATTATATATATATATATGAATTTGAGGATGAGTGGAGCTGGGGCACATGAGGGGAAGTTGGAGAGGGAGAGAAAGAAATGATATAAATACAGTCCTCAGAAATTTAAATGAAAAACTACATTCTGTCTCTAAACATTTGCCAATTTTGGACATTTCATATAAACAGCATTATACTACACATGGCAGTTTTGTCTATCTTCTTTTACTTTGCATAGTATTTTAAAGCTCAGATGTTTTAACTTCCATGTACAGTCATATAACTTTTGCATACCCACTCATCAATGATTAGATCATTTGTGCTACTTTATATTATGATTAATATTTCTATAGAAATTCATGTACAATGACCCCTGGATTGAAGTTCAGAATTTTTAATTTTTTTTTAAATTTATTTTGCAATACAATTCAGTTCTACATATCAGCCACGGATTCCCTTGTTTTCCCCCCTCCCGTCCCCCTCACCTTCCCCCCAACCCCCCCCCCCATTCCCATCTCCTCCAGGGCAAAGCCTTCCCCACAGACTGAGGTCAACCTGGTAGACTCAGTCCAGGTAGGTCTAGTCCCCTCCTCCCAGGCTGAGCCAAGCAATCCTGCATAGGCCCCAGGTTTGAAACAGCCAACTCATGCAATGAGCATAGGACCTGGTCCCACTGCCTGGATGCCTCCCAAACAGATCAAGCCAATCAACTGTCTCACCCATTCAGAGGGCCTGATCCAGTGGGGACCCCTCAGCCATTGGTTCATAGTTCATGTGTTTCCATTCATTTGGCTATTTGTCCCTGTGCTTTATCCAACCTTGGTCTCAACAATTCTCGCTCATATAAACCCTCCTCATTCTCGCTAATTGGACTCCCAGAGATCCACCCGGGGCCTAGTCATGGATCTCTGCATCCAGATCCCTCAGTAGTTGGATGAGGTTTCTAGCACAACAATTAGGGTGTTTGGCCATCCCATCACCAGAGTAGGTCAGTTCGGGCTGTCTCTCGACCATTGCCAGCAGTCTGTTGTGTGGATATCTTTGTGGATTTCTGTGGGCCTCTCTAGCACTTTGCTTCTTCCTATTCTCATGTGGTCTTCATTTACCATGGTCTCCTATTCCTTGTTCTCCCTCTCTGTTGTTGATCCAGCTGGGATCTCCCACTCCCCCAAGCTCTCTTTCCCTCAACCCTCGCCTTTCATTACCCCCACTCATGTCCAGGCTGTTCATGTAGATCTCATTCCATTTCTCTGTCATTGGGCGATCCCTGTGTCTTTCTTGGGGTCCTGTTTTCCAGGTAGCCTCCCTGGTGATGTGAGTAGCAGACAAGTCATCCTTGTTTCATGTCTAGTATCCTGCTATGAGTGAGTACATACCATGTTTGTCTTTCTGAGTCTGGGTTACCTCACTCAGGATGATTTTTTCTAGATCCATCCATTTGTCTGCAAACCTCATGATGCCATTGTTTTTCTCTGCTGAGTAGTATTCCATTGTGTATATGTACCACATTTTGTTTATCCATTCTTCAGTTGAAGGGCATCTGGGTTGTTTCCATGTTCTGGCTATTACAAACAATGCTGATATGAACATAGCTGAACAAGTGCTCTTATGGTGTGGTTGAGCATTTCTTGGGTATATGCCCAAGAGTGGTATAGCTGGATCTTGGGGGAGATTGATTCCCAATTTTCTAAGAAAGCGCCATATTGATTTCCAAAGTGGTTGTACAAGCTTGCATTCCCACCAGCAGTGGAGGAGAGTTCCCCTAGCTCCACATCCTCTCCAGCATAAGGTGTCTTCAGTGTTTTTGATCTTAGCCATTCTGACAGGCGTAAGGTGGTATCTCAGAGTTGTTTTGATTTGCATTTCCCTGATGATTAGGGATGTTGAACAGTTCCTTAAATGTCTTTCGGCCATTTGAGTTTCCTCTGTTGAGAATTCTCTGTTTAGTTCTATAGCCCATTTCTTAATTGGACTGTTGGGCATTTTGATGTCTAATTTCTTGAATTCCTTATATATTCTGGATATCAGTCCTCTGTCAGATGTGGGGTTGGTGAAGATCTTTTCCCATTCTGTAGGCTGTCGCTTTGCCTTGTTGACCGTATCCTTTGCTCTACAAAAGCTTCTCAGTTTCAAGAGGTCCCATTGATTGATTGTTTCTCTCAGAGTCTGTGCTACTGGTGTTCTATTTAGGAAGTAGTCTCCTATGCCAATGCGTTCAAGACTACTTCCTACTTTCTCTTCTAGCAGGTTCAGAGTAGCTGGATTTATGTTGAGGTCCTTGATCCACTTGGACTTAAGTTTTGTGCACGGTGATAGATATGGATCTATTTGCAGACTTCTACATGTTGATATCCAGTTTTGCCTGCACCATTTGTTGAAGATGCTTTCTTTTTTCCATTGTGCACTTTTGGCTTCTTTGTCAAAAATTATATGTTCATAGGTGTGCGGATTAATGTCAGGGTCTTCAATTCGATTCCATTGGTCCACATGTCGGTTTTTATGCCAGTACCAAGCTGTTTTTATTACTGTAGCTCTATAGTAGAGCTTGAAGTCAGGGATCGTGATGCCTCCAGAAGTTGTGTTATTGTACAGGATTCCTTTGGCTATCCTGGGTTTTTTGTTTTTCCATATGAAGTTGAGTATTATTTTTTCCAGGTCTGTGAAGAATTGTGTTGGTATTTTGATGGGGATTGCATTGAATCTGTAGATTGCTTTTGGTAAGATTGCCATTTTTACTATGTTAGTCCTGCCTATCCATGAGTATGGGAGATCTTTCCATTTTCTGACATCTTCTTCAATTTCTTTTTTCAGGGACTTAAAGTTCTTGTCATATAGGTCCTTCACTTGTTTGGTTAGTGTTACCCCAAGGTATTTTATGTCATTTGTGGCTATAGTAAAGGGTGATGTATCTCTGATTTCCTTCTCCGCTTCTTTGTCCATTGTATATAGGAGGGCTACTGATTTTTTTGAGTTGATCTTGTATCCTGCTATGTTGCTGAAGGTGTTTATAAGCTGTATCAGTTCCTTGGTGGAATCTTTGGGGTCGCTCAAGTATACTATCATGTCATCTGCAAATAGGGAAAGCTTGACTTCTTCCTTTCCAATTTGTATCCCCTTAATCTCCTTATGTTGTCTTATTGCTCTGGCTAGAACTTCAAGTACTATATTGAATAAGTATGGGGAGAGTGGACAGCCTTGCCTCTTTCCTGATTTTAGTGGAATTGCTTTGAGTTTCTCTCCATTTAATTTGATGTTGGCTGTTGGCTTGCTGTAAATTGCCTTTATTATGTTTAGGTATGTTCCCTGTATTCCTGATCGCTCCAATACCTTTATCATGAAGGGGTGTTGGATTTTGTCAAATGCCTTTTCTGCATCCAGTGAGATGATCATATGGTTTTTTTCTTTGAGTTTGTTTATATGGTGTATTGCATTGACGGACTTTCGTATGTTGAACCACCCTTGCATCCCTGGAATGAATCCTACTTGATCATGGTGGATAATTGTTTTGATGTGTTCTTGGAGTCTGTTTGCCAGTATTTTATTGAGTATTTTTGCATCAATGTTCATGAGAGAGATCGGTCTGTAGTTCTCTTTCTTTGTTGTATCCTTGTTTGGTTTAGGAATTAGGGTAATTGTAGCCTCGTAGAAGGAGTTTGGTAATGTTCCTTCTGTTTCTATTGTGTGGAACAATTTAGAGAGTATTGGTATTAACTCTTCTTTGAAGATCTGGTAGAATTCTGCGCTGAAACCATCTGGTCCTGGGCTTTTTTTGGTTGGGAGACTTTTAATGACTGTTTCTATTTCGTTAGGGGTTATTGGACTATTTAAATAGTTTATCTGGTCTTGATTTAACTTAGGTATGTGGTACCTATCCAGAAAGTTATCCATTTCTTTTAGGTTTTCCAGTTTAGTCGAATAGAGGTTTTTGAAGTATGACCTGATGATTCTCTGGATTTCCTCAATGTCTGTTGTTATGTCCCCCTTTTCATTTCTGATTTTGTTGATTTGGATGCTCTCTCTCTGTCTTTTGGTTAGTTTGGATAATGGCTTGTCTATCTTGTTGATTTTCTCAAAGAACCAACTCTTTGTTTCATTAATTTTTTGTATTGTTCTCTTTGTTTCTATTTTATTGATTTCAGCTCTCACTTTGATAATTTCCTGGCGTCTATTTTTCCTGGGAGACTGTGCTTCTTCTTGTTCTAGAGCTTTCAGGTATGCTGTTAAGTCTCTAGTGTGAGATTTCTCCAACTTATTTATGTGGGCATTTAGTGCTATGAATTTCCCTCTTAGTACTGCTTTCATAGTGTCCCATAAATTTGGATATGTGGTGTCTTCATTTTCATTGATCTCTGGGAAGTCTTTAATTTCTTTCTTTATTTCTTCCTTAACCCATTGGTGATTCAGTTGGGTATTATTCAGTTTCCATGAGATTGCAGGTTTTCTGTAGTTTTTGTTGTTGTTGAAATCCAACTTTAGACCATGGTGGTCTGATAGAACACAGGAGGTTATTCCAATTGTTTTGTATCTGTTTAGATTTGTTTTGTGGCCAAGTATGTGGTCAATTTTAGGTAAGGTTCCATGGGGTGCTGAGAAGAAGGTATATTCTTTTTTGTTAGGATGGAATGTTCTGTAGATATCGATTAAGTCCATTTGAGTCATGACATCAGTTAAGTTCTTTATTTCTCTGTTAAGTTTCAATTTGGGAGATCTGTCCAGTGGTGAAAGTGGGGTGTTGAGGTCTCCCACTATTAATGTGTGGGGTTTTATATGTGATTTAAGCTTTAGTAATGTTTCTTTTACATATGTGGGTGCCCTTGTGTTTGGGGCATAAATATTCAGAATTGAGACTTCATCTTGGTGGATCTTTCCTGTGATGAGTATGTAATGCCCTTCTTGATCTCTTTTGATTGATTTTAGTTTGAAGTCTATTTTGCTGGATATCAGGATGGCTACACCCGCTTGTTTCTTAAGACCGTTTGATTGGAAAGTCTTTTCCCAGCCTTTTATTTTTAGGTAGTGTCTATCTTTGAATTTGAGATGTGTTTCTTGTATGCAGCAGAAAGATGGGTCCTGCTTTCATATTCATTCTGTAAGCCTGTGTCTTTTTATAGGTGAATTAAGTCCATTGATATTGAGGGATATTAATGACCAGTGATTGTTCATTCCTGTTATTTTTTGGTGGTGATGTGTGGGTACTTCTATACGTTGGGGTTTACTGCTGTGGCTTTATCTGTTGCCTGTGTTTTCGAGGGTGTATCTGACTTCCTTAGGTTGGAATTTTCCTTCTAGTGCTTTCTGTAGGGCTGGGTTTGTGGATAAGTATTGTTTAATCTGGCTTTGTCATGGAATGTCTTGTTCACTCCATCTATGGTGATTGAAAGTTTTGCTGGGTATATTAGTCTAGGCTGACATCCATGGTCTCTTAGTGTCTGCATTACATCTGTCCAGGTTCTTCTGGCTTTCAAAGTCTCCAATGAGAAATCGGGTGTTATTCTGATGGGTTTGCCTTTATATGTCACTTGGCCTTTTTCCTTTGCTGCTCTTAATATTCTTTCTTTATTCTGTACGTTTAGTTGTTTAACTATTATGTGGCGAGGGGACTTTTTTTGGGGGTCTAGTCTGTTTGGTGTTCTATAAGCTTCTTGTATCTTCATAGGCATTTCCTTCTTTAAGTTGGGAAAGTTTTCTACTATGATCTTGTTGAATATATTTTCTGTGCCCTTGAGTTGGTATTCTTCTCCTTCTTCGACCCCTATTATTCTTAGGTTTGGTCTTTTCATGGTGTCCCAAATTTCTTGGACATTTTGGTTCATGACTTTGTTGGCTTTAGTGTTTTCTTTGACTGATGAATGTATTTCTTCTACTGTATCTTCAACGCTAGAGATCCTCTCTTCCATCTCTTGCATTCTGTTGATTATATTTGCATCTGAAGTTCCCAATCGTTTTCTCAGATTTTCTATTTCCAGCATTCCCTCTGTTTGTGTCTTCTTCATTTTTTCTATTTCCCTTTTCAGGTCTTGGACTGTTTCCTTCATTTGTTTCATTGATTTTTCTTGATTTTCTCTCAGTATTTTATTGTTTTCTTCCAGGACTTTATTGATTTCTTCTAATTTGTTTGCCCTTTCCTCTAGTTGTTTACAGCGTTCTTCACATTTTTTTGTCTTTTCCTCTACACAAGCCTCTAGCTTCTTCATGATGTCATTCATAAGGCTGTTTTCTTCTGCTTCTTCCAATTTCTGATGTTCAGGTCTAGGTGTTGGAGGAGGGCTAGGGCCTGGTGATGCTGTATTGCTATTCATTTTGTTGTATATGTTTCTGCCTTGACGTCTGCCCATCTCCTTGTGGTTCGTTCTTGGCCTTATCCGCACACTTGGTTCAGACAGACCAGTGTTCCAAAAGGGAAGTCAGTGTTCCAAAAGGGAAGTCCGGAGCAAGATGGGAGCTGGGGGCCGGCCTCTAAGTCTCAGGAAGAGGCTTGGGGCTCAGGCGGATGGGCGTGGGGGCAGGGCGTGGAGACTGCAGGGTCTGCCAGGGGTCTTGGAGAAGGGGATCCTTCCCGGTGGGGCTAGCAGGGAACCTGCCGGGTGGCCAGAACCTGGGGCCAAGTTGGGCAGGTCTTCCCTGGAGTGGCTGGTGCCCAGGGATGGGGTCTGGGGCAAGGACGGGCACTCACCAGTGTTGTAAAAGGGAAGTCTGGAGCAAGATGGGAGCTGGGGGCTGGCCTCTAAGTCTCAGGAAGAGGTTTGGGGCTCAGGCGGATGGGCGTGGGGGCAGGGCGTGGAGACTGCAGGGTCTGCCAGGGGTCTTGAGAAGGGGATCCTTCCCGGTGGGGCTAGCAGGGAACCTGCCCCGTGGCCAGAACCTGGGGCCAAGTTGGGCAGGTCTTCCCTGGAGTGGCTGGTGCCCAGGGATGGGGTCTGGGGCAAGGAAGGGTACTCACCAGTGTTCCAAAAGGGAAGTCCGGAGCAAGATGGGAGCTGGGGGCCGGCCTCTAAGTCTCAGGAAGAGGCTTGGGGCTCAGGCGGATGGGCGTGGGGGCAGGGCGTGGAGACTGCAGGGTCTGCCAGGGGTCTTGGAGAAGGGGATCCTTCCCGGTGGGGCTAGCAGGGAACCTGCCGGGTGGCCAGAACCTGGGGCCGAGTTGGGCAGGTCTTCCCTGGAGTGGCTGGTGCCCGGGGATGGGGTCTGGGGCAAGGACGGGCACTCACCCCAGAATTTTTAATTTTATAATTAGTTCATTAACAAGTATTGATAGTATGCATACTATCAATGGTTGGGGTGTGTGTGTGTGTGCTTTTTCACTTGTTTCCCTGGTGTTATATTATCATTTTATTCTGTATCCCAAAATATCAGCACAAGTAAGAACTTGTGTTTTAACCTGGAGCTTCAATCTAGATTAGGTTGGCCGATGGGCATGTCTATGGAGGTTTGTCTTCTTAGTTCATATGAAAGGACCCAGACCACTGTGGACAGTTCAGAGGCTGGGCCCTGCACTGTATAAGAATAGAGAAAGGAAGATGAGCATAAGCAAGTAAGCGAGAATGTCTTGTATTCTTTCTTTGCTCTTGACTATGGATGTGATGGCATTAACTGCTCAAGTTACTGCCTTGACTTTCCCCAAATGATGTAACTTTTAATTGAAAGCTGAAAAAGAAAAAAAAAAACAAATTTCCCCCTCTAAAAGAGAAAAGAAAAAGAAATTTGTATTTTTCTGCAGTTTCAATTCATTTGCATATTTTTGTATTGCTTGGTGAAAATAGGGCTTCATGTATTCTAGCCAAGTGTCCTGTTGCTGGGCTACATCTTTATTTTTCTTTGTCTCTTTTTAATAGTAAGGTGGGGTACCCACACCCCGAAAGGTCACAGTGGTGGTTTTAATGAGAATGGCCCCATAGGCTCATACATTTGAATGCTTGGACCTCAGTCGCTGGAACTGTTTGGGAAGAATTAGCAGGTGTACTAATGGGGGTGGGCTTTGAGGTTTCAAAAGCCTTTAGCATTCCTAGTTAGCTTTCTCTCTGTCTCCTGCCTGAGGAATTTTCTGGTCCTAAAAACCATCAACCAATTGAAGCTTGTGTAAATGTGATCCAAGGAGAGGGACAGGTTCCATCCCAAGCAAGCAGATGGACTTGTCAGCATTGTCCATGTAGTCTGACATTAGAGTCATGAAGAATATAGGAGCAAAAGGGGATGTGGAGTCTTGTCTCTGTTCTTAAGGAAGTAATGCTGCTGAGGCCAGACGTGTGGGAGGGGTGTCCCTGCATTGAGGCCCAGAAAGGCCATTCATTGTATGAAGCTGTGAAAGTGAAGTCCGGATTGCCTTGGAGAACCCAAGATGTTGGAGATGCCTGAACTGTGGGATATCTGCCAAGGAGAGCCATAGACAGTGGAACCAGTAGAAGAGAGATGTGTTTCTGTCAGCAAAGCTAGAAGAGTGGGGCCATCTAAGCCTTTTGATAGCAGATGTGGAGGTAACCCTGTTGGATTTCAATCTTGCTTTGGTCCAGCATTTTCTCACTATGCCCCGATTCCTACTTTTTGAAATAGAAATGTATATACTGAGCCATTATATGTTGAAAGTATACAATTTGCCATTTTGATTATGTAGGGGGTTACAATTAAGAGATTGCCTTGAATTTCAGAAGAGACTTTGTGCTTCGAAACTGTGTTGAGACTGTGGTAGTCTATGGGAACTTTTGAAGTTGGAATGTATTGTACATTATGGTATGGTTACAAGTCTATGGGAGCTAGGAAGTGGAATGTGGAGGTTTAAATGAAAATAGCCCCATAAGCTCCTATGTTTGAATTATTGGTCCTCAATTGGTGGGACTCTTTGGGAAGAACTAGGAGGTGTAGCTTTGTTGAAGGAGGTATGTCACTGGGGCGGGCAGATTTTGTAGTTTCAAAAGCCCATTCCATTTCAACATCTCTCTCTTTCTGCCTCCTACATTTGTATAAGGATGTAAGCTCTCAGCAATTGCTCCAATGCCATGCCTGTCTGACTGCTACCTGCAATGATGGCTGTGCACTCAACCTCTGAAACTGTAATCCCCAATAAACTAAGACAGTCACTGTACTCCCTTAAAATGAGTTACAATAGCAGTTTGATGGTGGTTGCATCATTTTCCGCTAAGCAAAAAGGAAACAGTATTCTAAATATCTTTAGCTCTAGTACTATGACATAGTCAATGTTTTTCTTAAACTTCAGACTGTGCTGACCTTCATTTACAAAGTTGACAATATTGATTTCTCACTACCAAATGACAGGCTAAATTACTTAGTTTTTGTTACATTTGAATTGATGATTGTATTCTGGCTTTTATGTCCTATAAAATTTAAGCTGTGTATTCACTGGTGTTTATTGTTCTACAGGAGGCCAATGTTGTAATGACCTTGCTCACTTATCCCAGGAAACTAGACTTAACAGTGCAGGAGGATTTTAGTGCTTTTCTGCTACAACAGACATTAAGCTGCTGTTGTCAGATATTGTTTAGAGCTCTTTAGACATCAAGAGACATTTTTATTTATGAATATACAAAAGAAAATTCTGTCCCAGTCACTGTTTTTTACCACATGAGGATGGCATTATTTACTAAAGAGAAAATACGAATTTTGGTAATGCCTGTCAATGTTTACATTGTAATCTATTTCTTTTCTATTTGGGGTGACAGAGAAGTCTTAAAGGAGGTTGGACTGTTGAATAAGAGGGGGTGACAAAATGTATGTAACAAGAAAGTAGAAGGGGGCTCTTATTTGGGGGAAGGATCAGAATGGCAAATAGGAGCTAAGTACAATGATATATATATGTACAAACTGTGACAATTAAATCCCATTCTTTGTATGCTAACCCAAACAAACAAAAAAAGACAAAATAGGGTGATGGTTTAGTGCTGTATGAGCAGCATTTTACAACTGGCTTGGTGTATTTAAGTCAATCATGTTTAATTAATAAATATGTGATTTTTGCAGTTTTATACAACAGATCATGGGTTTTACAGGAACTGATATGCTTAAGATGTGATATGTTTTAGTGATTTGATTTTGTTTTTGTGTCTATGCCTGCAGGTGAACACACAAACTTAGTTTTTTCAATAACGTGTACAAAGATTTTATTTTTAATGATGTGTTTGTGTGTGATAGTGCATGAAAGTGCAGATGCCTGTGGAGGCCGTAAGAGTGCATACAATATTCTGGAGCTGGAGTTACAGGCAAGTGTGTGCCATCAGTGGGGATGCTGGGAAGTGAACTTGGGCCCTCTGCAAGAGCAGTATATGATTTTAACTACTGAGCCATGGCTCCAGCTTCCAGTCAAGCATAATTTAACGATTTTGGGAAGGTATAACCAAACATTTAGTTACTTACTGAATATTTATTACCAAATATTTATTTACTGAAATAAATGTATAATTATAGCCTGCCTTCCTTAGTTTAAAATGAACATAAGCCACCTATACACATTAAAATGTACTTAGGTAAAGTGCTTAGTGATTGTGATTTTAAGTACCACAAACGATATTAAAATGCTCTCTTCAATGAAATCTTTACCTGTTCATAAGTTACCTGTTTCATGTTACTTTTCTTATTTAAAAGAAAGGTATCACACTTATCCAGGAGTCGGCCACTGGCTTTTCTGCTCATTCTAAATGTTTCCATTTGTTTCTAGCCAGTGTTCTCATTTTCTGACTATTACAGTTTACTCAACCAACCTTTCTTTCATGTGTCTTTTGATGATTGAAATGCTTTGCATTAGCAAAATTTACTTGTGAATGAATAATGTAACAGTTAAAAACTAATAAGTTTTATCATGTTCAATAATGTTGATTAAAGACTGATGTGGTGTTGCACTCAGGAGGCTGAAGCAGGAGGATCACTGTGTGTTCCGGCAAGTACGGTGTACGTTATAAGACATCTCAAACACACATTCAGAGAGAGAGAGAGAGAGACAGACAGAGACACAGAAAGAGAAACAGAGACAGAAAAAATTGTTTTAAAGCTACTTAATTTTAATACTCCACAAGAAAAAAAATTAAAAGACTTGAAGTTCTGGGCATGGTAGCATATGACTTTTATCCCAGCAGTGGGAAGATAGAGAGGCAGGCAGATCTCTGTAATTCAAGGCCAGCTTGGTATATATAGCAACTTACAGGACAGTCAAGCCTATATAGCAAGACCCTGTGGTGATATTGTGTTCCCCAATATAGCGTGCATCCTAATAAATTTATCTGGGGTCAGAGAACAGAACAGCCACTAGACAGACATTGAGGCCAGAAAACAGTGGTACTCACACCTTTAATCCTAGCATTCCAGAGGCAGAAATCCATCTGGATCTCTGTGAGTTCAAGGCCACATTGGAAACAGCCAAGCATAATGACTCACGCCTTTAGAAAGCAGAAAGGTATTTAGGGGTTGAGGACCAGGAACTAGAGTCTGGTTAAGCTTTTAGGCTTTGAGCAGCAGTTTAGCTGAGACCCATTAGATGAGGACACAGAGGCTTCCAGTCTGAGGAAACAGGATCAGCTGAGGATTTGGCAAGGTGAGGTAGCTGTGGCTTGTTCTGCTTCTCTGATCTTCCAGCATTCACCCCAATAACTGGCTTCAGGTTTGTTTGTTTGTTTGTTTGTTTGTTTGGTTGGTTGGTTGGTTGGTTTTTTGAGACAAGGTTTCTCTGTGTAGTTTTGCGCCTTTCCTGGAAGTCGCTTTGTAGACCAGGCTAGCCTCGAACTCACAGAGATCTGCCTGTCCCTGCCTCCCAAGTGCTGGGATTAAACAGGTTTGTTTTATTAATAAGACCTTTTAAGATTCTTGCTACACCCTGTCTCAAAAAAAAAGTTGAAATATACCAATGCAGAATCATTAATGCATTTTTTATTTTACGGATCAATTGTAGAACAATATATTGAGATGTTGCCATCAGTATGAACGAACAATGGTGTGCCAGACCCCACTGACTAACGCAGGCAGACGGAAGCTGAGGCAAAGAGTGAAAACTATAGATATATAGGTCTCAGGCAGGTGAGACTCTGCTGACGATTACTGCTGACCTAGAACATGTATTTTCTGGAAGTGCTGAGGTAGAAACTGTTTAGTCTGCTCTAATGGAATGATAAGGTGTTCATCATTCCAGAAACTACTTTTGCTGTGACTTAGTGCTAAAAAGGTGGCTTTTGTGTCTGCTGAAACATCTCTGTTAACTGAATTTTCATACGTAAATGAGAAATGCAATTAAGAAAGAAGGGGTCAATTTATTTTAAGTAAATTTACCATTAGTTATCAATGGGTACAATTTCAAACATTTATAAATCTTGCATTTTTGTAAAAAAATTAATGTTATCTTAAAATTATTGAACAGAGATTTGCACAATTATTTACAATTAGCGCAACCTGGCTTTGTAGAAATATATCGAAGTTTAAAAGTATCACTGCCAGAATAATTTCACAGTTCCTTTCTATATTTATGCCACTTAAGTGACAGCCATATCAGTAAAACCGAGAAGATTCAATAATTAGGAACAGCACAATCAGAGCAGTAATTATCATCTACCATAATATCAAATAAACCTTTTTCTATTAATATATCAATATTTTCCATTCTGAACTGATAAAACAAAATAATTAGGAAGCATTATTTTCATACTACATTATTTCTTTACTATAAAACAAATATGTTTTAAAAAGTGATGTTAAGAAGCTAAATTAGTGAGTTATAACAAATAATTCAAAATATTTGCAAAGTTACTGGTTTCACTGTGAGGCATTTGCAATGATAATTTTTTGCCAGTTATGGCATTAAATAGAGATGATTTTCTATCATACCAGAAAAGAAGAACATCTTATTAACAGGTAATAACATTTGAAGGAGATTATTGGCTTTATTCACACATTTTTTTCTCCTTGGCTTTTTAATTGACGACAATTACTCAACAGCATCTCAAAGATGGAAAACATCAACCCAAAGGAACAACTGTGTTTGGAGCAGGACTGATATTTGAGAACAGTATTTATTGTTATATGCCACAGTTGTTTCTCCTTCCAGCTGAGCTAATTCAGTGGTAGAGTATAAGAAATAGAGTGGAAATCACAATATAGTACATTTATTTTATTGACATTGAATATATACTTAAATTTCAAATGTTGGATTTTATAAGAAAAATTTTCTCCTGGTAAATAATATGCATAACCGTTGCCCAAAAATGTATACAGCTTGTTCTCCCCCAAAATTTATATACATAGTAGTCCACTTAAGACCAGCCCTGTTATAACTTACTGAATATAATGTGCTCTTAATTTATAAATGGGCTACCCTCAGTATATAAAATATATAGGCATGTATGTTATACGTACAGAATAAAAAATATAAAAAGGAGAAATAAAAAACAGAAAAAGAAGTGTTCTATCTTGTAAGATCTAGACAGAAAGCCATCATAATTAGTGAGACAGTGTAAAACACCTGAAAAATTTTCAATTTTGGCAACCACTGTTCAGAAAATGTCCAAGTTATCAGAACAGCAATTCATTATGTGATAATTCTTTAGACGTTTCCATTGAAATATTCAGTGATGTTGTGGTCTTCTCATAGGTAGAAAAGAAGACATTTGATCTGTTAAAAGCAAACAAGCCAAAAGCCACTCATTTTGAAGCGTTAATAGCAAACCCTTCTTCACATGTGTAGTGAAGAGAATCAAATCCAGGCTCACTAGCATCTGAATACACTGGATGACACAGTCCAGTGGACAGGACACAAACTCATCCTAGACCTTAGAGGGCAAAGGATTACAACAATGGAGGGGTCAGCCCCAAAGGAAACTGGCCCAACCTGAACTGTCTGCCAATGGGAAACAACAACACTAAATGTTTCTGGAGCATTCTTTCTGGTGCATTTTCTTTATTTCAGGCCATAGATCTACTTGGAGGATCATGCAGCAGGTGGTTTATGAAAAAATTAGAGTCTATGAATAGTATCATTACATTATGAGACAGAATTGTCAGGTTTTCTTATCACATATAAAGCTTGCATCTTGGGAATCCATGAGGTGGTATTAGTTATGGGATACCTAAATGGGGACAAAAACCATAACAGTCAATAAGGCATATATGCATTTCAGGAGTTAAAACAATAAAGGCTATTCAATTATTTGAGCTACTAATTCCATACTTCTATGTAACAAATTCCATTATTTCTCTATGATGCCTAATAGTTACAGAGCAACAAAAGTCACTAGGCCAACTCCAAAGTTAGCAACTATTACCACGATAGATAACTATTTGGCAAGGCAAACAATTGCTACTCTAATTGAATCTCAGTAGATGTCACCAAAAAGCAGGCCTAAAGATGGTGACCACACATATTTCAGAAGCCTACTATTTTTGATATTTAATGTATAGTTTAACTTAAAGACACACTACAAGTCTCACTTTCCTTGGAGTTTGGGACTTTTCATGCTATCATAGTATCAAAAGAAACAAAACCCAACAAAATCAATGAAGGTTTTCAGCTATGATTTTTTTCCTTATCTTTTCTAGGTCATATAGCAAAAATACTCAAGATAATGAAAAAAGGAATGGAACATTTTCTAAAACAGTACTTAGCTTTGCAAAATTAAATTAAAGTTTTCATGGCAATGTTTCGAGTCTTCTGGCAAACATCTCAGAAACAGAAAGAGAACAAAATGTCTGCTAATTCTGTTACATGGTTTTGTAGACAGAGCCTTTAGCATATTAGCATCAATACCAAAAATAAGGTATTGTTAGTACAGAAGTAGGTGATTTGAAAAAATTTATCCTGTGTATGCTTGAATATGAGGAATACAGAAAAATCTTGTACAATCTAATTTTAAATTCTCATGCAAATAACTCAGTTTCTCATTACTTAAAATATAATCTAATGTTCTGGTGATAAAACAAATTTGTTTCATGCTTATATATGACATTCAACTAATGATATCAACTTAAAGATATGCTTGGCACTTTCCATAAGCAAATGTTTCTTCAAAAGAATGTAGTTTAAATTTTATATCTTAAACCAAGGTCAGGCATCTCCATATTGAATACAAGAATTAAACTAGCTTTTCCTCTAAATATAAATATTGAAAAATAGAAGCATGTTACAAAATAACTAATTTCCATTTTAGATAAAAATCTGAAGAAAAATTAAAGAGTTGCCAGAAGTAGCTTCTAAATGGCAATTATGTTTAAATTAATACTAGTGGTGCAATGCATTTCATAACACCCTGAACCATTACTTTTGTAAGAATAGTCAGTAGAAGCTAATGTACAAAGAATACTATACCATTTTATTCCAACCCTAATTTATTTAACTAATAATTGAAAAGATTTCACAAAATGTATTTTTTAACTAAAGTAAAGAACTGAATATCTTTCCCAGTTTTAGGGTTTTACAGAATTCAGCTAACAATGTGACCAAAATTCTTGCAAGAATGGATCTACTTACACATACTGAGAACATTTTCAGAAGTCTCAAAAAAATCACGAACATTTTAAAACCAAGATGGTTAATGTTAACATTTACAATTTAACTTTCATCAGTCATTCTGAAATTCCTTTCAGTTAAAAATTAACATTTCTACTTTTTGCTTTTGATTATTATTGCAGCTGACAGCATCATATAGACCTTCAAAGAAATCATCAGATAAGACTTTTGAAAATGTTTAAACAAAGTCATAGTCCTTAATTCTAACTGTCCCCAAAGATGAACTGATATAACTAATTAGGCCTTTAATTGATTTCTGGATTTTTAAACATAGGAAGAAGAAAACAAACACTAAAAATCTCTCGGCTGAGTTACACATAAACACATGAAAGCTAACTAATAAAAGTTGTCTAATTGAAAGAGTAACTAACCTGAGATGTACCTTGCTCCGATTAACATTACCATGCTACTCACTATAAAAAAGCCCAAAGGCAGACTACAGAAGATACTAGGGTCACCTGTGGTCATCCAAGGAGAAGGGAATTCCAGTCAAGCAAACCAAAAGAGAGACACATAATTACAATATTTATGTTAAGAATCACATGATAGCAAAACAAGTTATAAAAATAGCATATTCATAAAAGCTGGCAAAGAGTTATTACTTTAAATCAAAAGTATAATCAATATCAAGGCTTATGAAAGTTAATGAACAATACAGATAGCATGCCACAAGTAGCCAAGAACATAACACATATAGCCAACGTCAGCTTTCCACGGGCAAAGGCAAAGAGAGCTTTTTGGGAGGCTGTGGGTTTGTGCTTTCTACATTATTCTCCCAGGGACAGAAAATGAGCAGTGCAATTCACCCAAGAGTATATTAGAAAGGTTTTATTAGTCTACTTTATATGAGCTTAAAACTCTTTTTATGTATAATTTTTACTGAATTTGTTCTTGGACAATCCCATACATATATGAAGTACCCTCTCTAATCTCCCCGTTACCCTTATTACCACTCCCATATCTCTGTAAGTACTTTCCCATACTCAGGTCTTTTTTGGTTTAAACACTGACTGATCTTGTGTTAAACTAGATTTTGGTGTATAATGAAATCAATCTGGAAGTACTGCTGAAACTAAATGGTATAATAAAACTAAATTTTATTAGTGGAGAACATGAGTACTTTTGTGGTCTGAGTTCTCTTGAAATCCTTTCTTTTGAAGCATATGCATTACATGTAGCATTTACTTAAATTGAAAAACTATGTACCCACGAGCTGGCACAATGGCTCAGTGGGCCAAAGTGCCTTCTGTGCAAAGCTGGCAGTCCCAGTTGGGTTCCTAGTACCCTTTAAAGGTAGAAGGATGAAAAGCAAGCCCACAAATCTGTCCTCTGACCTATACACACACGTGTGCATGGGCACACACACTCCTCTACACAAAATGTAGCTCAACTATTTAGCATATTCTGGGTTGTTAAAGATTAAACCTAGGGCTTTTGAGCTACACTTCCAGACCCTAGAATATAAGGTAATGGCCCAGAGTTCTGAAAATCCACTATAATACAGGGCATCATTCAAATATGCCAGATAAGGATTCTCCTGAGCATATTGTATGCTATGTAGTCTGAAGATTGTTGTCTCTATTTTGGAAGAGGATTTTCTCCCACTCATCATGGATTTCTTTTCCCTTAGAAACTGGATTTTCAGTAGAGTTCAATAAGCCATTTGCCTTTTTCTGTCACTGTTTGTTACTTTTTCAAGTGAGAAATAAATCTTTTTATTTCCGTATTTGTAGAGACCATATTTTAGTTTGATTTTAGAAAGGAAAACGTCTGGTTCTCTTAAAGAAAGCCATCAGCTGTAACTTCCAATCACTGATTTTTCTGATGTCCCCACAGTGAGTTCTGGTGTGAAAAGATCTGAGGATTGTGGCTAGGGGATACTTGCCTAACATTCACAAAGCTCAAAAAGTTCGATCTCCAACACCACAAAAATGAGGTGGTAGAGATGGAGGCATAACTTCTAGAAGTTCATGGTCATCCTTTACCACACAGTGAATTTTAGGTTAACCTGAACTACCTGAGACGCTGTTTCAAAAATAAGAACAAAAGAAAAAACAACAAAAAGATCTCTTGAGCTATCAGTTTAGGTGGTACCCACTTGATGAAGCTATTTCTTTTCCAGGGGATGGTCACACATATATGTTACATAAGTATTCATATATTTATATACAATAAATTCATATTTTATGCATTTATAGCTGTGTAATATATTTAAACCAATTTGAACTATTTTCAAAGTGTTTGGTGTGTTGTAAATCCAAAGCCAAGTCATTATAATAGGCTTTCTCTAAAAACCCCTCAAAATCCTGAGCTGGGCATGGTGGCTCATATCTATAATCCCAGCAGTCTGAAAGCTGAGGCTTGAGGTTTGAGTCCACAGCAAGATAAACTGCTGGGTGTGGTGGTGCATATCTTTAATCCCAGCACTTGGAGAAAGAGGCAGGCAGATCTCTGTCAGTTTGAGGCCAGCCTGGTCTATGTATCATTATTATTATTTAAAAATTTAAAAATAAAGCTGGGCAGTGGTGGCACATGCCTTTAATCTCAGCACTTGGGAGGCCGAGGCAGGCAGACCTCTATGAATTCTAAACTAGCCTGGTCTACAGAGCGAGTTCCAGGACAGGCTCCAAGCTACACAGAGAAACCCTGTCTCAAAAAACAAAACAAAAAAAATTAAAAAAAAACCTTTCTCTCTTAATGTCATCTATAATATTAGTATATTGATATATGTGATTATATTATTAATATTATTAGCTATATAAGTAATCATATTTAATATATTTTAAAATTGTTTATAATGCATTCAAACACATTTATAAACAAAATAATATGGTTGCTTCAACAATGACAACTCTTTTGGAAATTAAGTGATATAATATCTTTCTCAAAAATTAAACTAAATAGAATAAGTTTCAAAGTAACAATTCTAGTATCTTTTTGGTTTTATTAGGTTAGGGCTCTATCTGTACTACCATTATCATACAACTTACACAGAGTATAAGCTGCCATTATATAATTTATATTGTTTAAAGGAATACATTTAGCAAAATCTTAAATATTATCCTGAGTTAATTATACAGCTTAGAGACTACCCCTAGACACTGTACAGTTCAATGACTTCATGAAATTATTGAAATATTTTTAATCATTGGTGTAACTGTAACAAATATAAAATTAAGAGCAGGATCTGCTGGTGCAGACCTTAATCCTGGCTACCTGGGAATCTGGGTCAGGACAATCAGTAAGTTCAAGGACTGGCTGAACTGCAGCGTGAGTTCAAGGGCATCCTGAGCAATTAAATGAAGTCCTATCTCAAGATATAAAGTAAAACAATGGCTAGACACAATGAAACCCATTACTCTGTAAGAGAATTTTTAAAAAATGAATAAAAAATATATAAAAAGAAAAAAAGGAGAGCTGAGATATAGCACTTGCCTAATGCATATGCCCTTGGTTCAGTCTTTAGTACTGAAAAAACAGTAAAACTCAACAAATGAAATTACCTTTACTATTGATGCTGGCAGCGGAAAATAAAGAGATGTAAAATTTTAAAGCTGGGCATAATGGCATCTATCTGTAATCCCAGCAGACGTGGAGACAACAAGATCACAAACTCAAGCTTTTACACAGCAAGTTCAGAGCCAGCTCAGGCTAGATGAGACCACATACAAAAAAGGGAAGAAAAATGAAACTAAAACAAGAAAAAAAGACAAATTCAATTTTCGTTTTCTTTTTACCATTTTTTTCAAGTATTGAAAATTCATTGACAACAAGAAACTTAAATGGAAAATGATCAGTTGGGCTTGTGCAAATGTTGAAGTGAGCATTATATCTTCAACAGAAAGTAAAGAGAAATATGTATATAAGGTGTGGGGGAGGAGAGAGGAAGCCAGGATGGTTGTATCATTAACAAAAATTCACCTAGTCCAAAAAAATCACGTAACTAACTTGGCATAGTACTGATTTAGGGGAATAAGCGAAGAAATCAGAGTCCACATTTGTTATGTCTCACATAGTGCTAAAGAGTAGTAAGTATGACTGAGAAATGTAATTGTCAAGGGTCTCAAAACTGCAGTCTTAGCAAAAATAAGTTAATCCACCGTCTTAGAAGGCTGATCCTGGGGTATGCATAAGACTTAACAAATATTTTTTTTAAAATAGAAAGAAAAAAAGCCCAGTCTCAAAACCAAAAGCATATTAAATTTACTTAGTCAGAAAAGGGAACAATTTTAATAAGGATCACGAAGGGCTAAAAATACAGACCACAGTGAATTACAAGTGTCTCCTAAAAGCCACATGCATTAAAAATGATTCTATAGTACTTCATTGATAGACTCTTTCCCAGTAAAGTGTGCCATTCATTCTACTCCACATCTTGGAAAAGGACTATAATACTGTGTCATCAAAGGCAGCCCACACCTATTTCAACCTGAATACTTTACTAAACCTGAAGACTTTCCTGCCTAAGTGATCTGAAAAATAAAACTGTCCTTTATTTTCTGCTAATAGCATTTCTCAATTATAAAACTTCCAACTTACTATATTTAGTTTACTTCCTCCTCTCTAATTTCATAGGAATTCACACTTCAAAATGGTTTACTCAACCTGAACACTTTCCATGAAGTGCCTAGAAGTTAATACACTTCTCGATTGCTTCAGGGGATAAAGAAAGCCTCCCAAAAAGATAGATATGATCAGGGAGAGGGGAAATAAAAGAGTCTAGTTGATTTTTTTCATAAGAAAGGAATCAGAAATAATAATTTTACTTTTGGAAAATTCAGTTATTCATTGACATGCCAGGACTGAATCAAAGAGGAATAATATGGCAGGCTACAGTGAAGGTATGAATATTAACCTATAATTTCCATTTTATGTTTAAAACTCTAAAGCGTTTTCCAAATGTGAAAAACATCAGATGCAGGATAATCCTTTTCTTCAGAGCATCCTGGCTTAGTATAAACAGCCATACACTTAAATAAACTATTTAACACACTAAGAAAAATGTCAATAATAAAATAAAGAAGTGTCAATGACAGACAATAAAAAACCACTTATTTTACCACTTTCTGGAGACTGAGTTGTAACCCAACCAATTGACTTCATCACAGCTTTCTTCCATGTGGAGTAACGGATTTCACTTTCTAGAATTGAAATAAGGAAAAACGTGTGAGATGTAGTTTGTTGAGGTGGTCAAAACAGCACACAAATTGGTTACACAGCAGTCCTAATAGCTCACACTGAACCAAAGTGAGTCCTTCCTGGACCACAGATTTGGCAGGACACGCTTGTTGGTGTCTGGCAGTGAGTGGAGGAGATACTTAGAAGCTGGAGGAAAGATTTATGATGGAAATTTAGCGTGAGGCTAAGGGAGATTGGGAGACAGCTATCTGCTCTGAAGACAGGACTATTAACAAGACAGTGGTGGTGATTTCAGAAGGAAAATCCTATTGGATTTGTTTTCTATTCTTTGGGGGGGGGAGAGTTGATATGGAGAGAGAAGTGAAGTGCAACATGGACAAAACAGAATTGATTTTGGTCCAGTTGAGGGAATTAGCAAATACTGATTGCTCACAAGACTCAAATCATAACTGTCCCATCTCTAGCATCTTAAAAGTAGGATTTCTAATGTGAAAATCTGTAATATAAAAAGTACACAAAAATGAACAACGATGTTGCTTTCCTGCACAGGACTAGTTAACAGAGTATATCTCCCTTCCTTTCTCACTTGGTTTAGTTTAGTTGTTTTTTTTTTCTTTTCCCTGGGACAATGTTTCACCATGTTGTCCTGGCTGTCCTGAAACTCACTCTGTAGACCAGGCTGGCCTGGAACTCACAAGAGATCTGCCTGCTTCTACCTCCAGAGTGCTGGGATTAAAGGTGAGTGCCACCACATCTGGCTTTCCTGTCATGCTTAAACAAACAGACAAAAACATCAAACAAACCCTGAAAACCTAAAAGCTGTAACTGACAGCTTAGGTTTCTCTCTTGTTTGTTTTGTTGTTGGTTTTGGTTTTGTAATTGAAGTGGGAGTGTTATTCTCCTAAATAATACAGATGGGACCTATTTCCCCTTATTTATTCTTGCTCAGCAAAACCCAATATGCTTAGCAGCCAAATTATTTTACTCCATAACTTGTAAACAAATCAAAGGGTAAAAGTTTCCCCACATGAAGGCCATTGTCAATGTATTCCATTAAAAGTTTTATTTTTTATTTGCATTCTTCTACATACCAACATCCAGTCAGACCTGCACTATTTGTTGAAGATGCTTTCTTTCCATTGTATACTTTTGGCTTCTTTGTCAAAAATCAGGCGTCCATAGATGTGTAGATTTATGTCTGGGCCTTCAATTCCATTCCAATGATTAACCTGTCTGTTTTTATGCCAAAACACCATGTGGATTTTATAGTGCTGTACTATGGCTTGAAAGTGGGGATGGTGATACCTCCAGAAGTCCTTTTTTTGTACAGGACTGTTTTAACTATCCTGGGTTTTTTATTTTTCCATATGAAGTCAGGTATTGTCGTTTCAAGGTCTGTAAAGAATTGTGATGGAATTCTGACAGGACTGCATGGAATCTGTAGATTGATTTGGGTAAGATGGCCATTTTTACTATGTTAACCCTACCAACACATGAGCATGAGAGATCTTTCTGTCTTCTGATATCTTCTCCAATTTATTTCTTCAAAGATTTAAAGTTCTTGTCATACAGACTTTTCACTTGCTTGGTTAGAATTACCCCAAGGTATTTTATATTATCTGTGGCTATTGTGAAGGGTGTTGTTTCCCCGATTTCTTTCTCAGCCCATTTGTCATTTGTGTAAAAGAGGGCTACTGATTTTTTGAGCTAATCTTATATCCAGCCACTTTGCTGAAGGTGTTTAACAGCTGTAGGAGTTCCTTGGTAGAATTTTGGGGATCACTTATGTGTACTATCATATCATCTGTGACTAGTGATACTTTGACTTCTTCCTTCCCAATTTGTATCCCCCTGATATCATTTAGTTTTCTTATGGATCTAGCTAGAACTTCAAGTACTCTGTTGAATAAGTATGGGGAGAGTGGACAGCCTTGTCTTATTCCTGATTTTAGTGGAATCGCTTTGAGTTTCTCTCCATTTAATTTGATGTTGGCTGTTGGCTTGCTGTAAATTGCCTTTATTATGTTTAGGTATGTCCCTTGTATCCCTGATCTCTCCAAGACTTTTATCATGAAAAGAGGGTGTCAGATTTTGTCAAAGTCTTTTTCAACATCCATTGAGATGATCATGCACTTTTTTTCTTTCAGATTGTTTACATAATGAATTACATTGTCATATTTTCTAATGTTGAACCAGCCCCGCATCTCTGGGATGAAGCCTATATGATCATGGTGGATGATCATTTTGATGTGTTCTTGGATTTGGTTTGTGAGTATTTTGTTTTATTTTATTTTGGTTTTTTGAGACAGGGTTTCTCTGTGTAGTTTTGGTGCCTTTCTTGGATCTCGCTCTGTAGACCAGGCTGGCCTCGAACTCACAGAGATCCGCCTGCCTCTGCCTCCCGAGTGCTGGGATTAAAAGCATGTGCAACCACCGCCCGGCCCTAAGTATTTTATTAAGTATTTTTGCATCAATGTTCATGAAGGAAATTGGTGTTTAATTCTCTTTCTTTGTTGAACCTTTGTGTGATTTGGGTATCAGTATGACTGTGGCCTCATAAAATGAATTTGGCAATGTTCCTTCTGTTTCTAAGTTGTGGAATAATTTGAGGAATATTGGTATTAGCTCTTCTTGGGAAATCCTGCAGAAGAGGGAAACCTACATTCTGAGGAAGGATTGTAGGAGCCAGAGGGGTCAAGACACCAAAGGAACATAGCCCACAGAATCAACTAACCAGGGCTCATAGGGGCTCACAGAGACTCGACCGACAATCAGGGAGCCTGTATGGGTCTGACCTACATCCTCTGCATAGATTTTATGATTATGTAGCTTGGTATTCCTGTGGGACTCCTAACAGTGGGAGCAGGGAGTGTCTCTGACTCTTTTGTCTGCTCTTGGGACCGTTTTCCTCCTACTGGGTTGCCTCATCCTGCCTTAATATGAGGGAATGTGCCCAGTTTTATTATGACTTGACATGCCATGTTTGGTTGATATCCTTGGGAGGCCTGCTCTTTTCTGAAGGGAAAGGAGGAACAGTGGATCTGGGACAGAAGGGAGGTCGGGGGAGGACTTGGAAGAGAAGAGGGAGGGGAAACAGTGGTAGGAATATAATACATGAGAGAAGAATAACTTTTTAAAAAGTATTATCCTTCTTTAACTATACCTTCAGCGTTGATCTGAGGTTCAAACCGCTCCATTGTGACAGCAGACAAATCGTCAGGTTCAAGACTCCAAACACCAACACCCTCTGCAGCTCCAGCCGCCATGGCAGCCCCTAGAGCAGTTGTTTCAGGCATGGATGGCTTCACTGAGAGGAGAAATTCCGTCAAGAATTTTGTAGTTATATATGCCTGAAGGATCAGTTCTTCCCAACATGACTACTTCTGGGGTTTAAAGGAGTGAAGGATTACTAACCTACTGGAATATACAGAATGTCTGCTTGTAGCTGCATAAGAATCTTATTGCTGGTCATTCCTCCATCTACCTGCAAATGACTGAGTGGGATTCCACAGTCGCGGTTCATGGCATCCAAAATCTTAAATAAACCAATGCAATTAGCATGATGAGACCACTTCACAGTAACATGTCTAAAAATGGCAGCCCTTCATACACAAACCTGGAAGTATTTCTCAAAGCCCACAAGAATGAAATTGAGACACCGTATTCTGCTCTTCCAAGCCCTCCTTGATCTGGCTGCAACCAACCTTTTCTGGCATCATACTTCTTTACTTACTCTGCTGTTCAGCAAGCTAAGCACTCTATTTTGCATCTTCATTTCCTGGATTGATGCCTCCATTTGTGTTCTTTCCCTTTGCCCAATATGTACTACCCTACTGCCTAGTCTTCTCTCCAACATCAAATACCCAGTGGTTGGTGATGAAGGTATTTACAAGATAATGATACTCGGGAGGCAGAGCCAGGTGTATCTGTGTGAGTTCGAGGCCAGCCTGGTCTACAGCATGAGATCCAGGACAGGCACCAAAACCACACAGAGAAACCCTGGCTCGAAAAACCAAAAAAAAAAAAAAAAAACCAAAAGCTGATGATAGTTGGCAGGGGAGAGAGGGCACACTTGTATTTAGAGTAGTGTTTATATAAGCTTCATTTTTCAATTGGAAACATTTAAAGTACTTAATAAATTTCAGGCATAAATATATAATTAATATTTAATGTATTTAATGTAAGGGTGATAAAATGGATCAAGTATAAGAAAAATAGGCCCATATTCATTACCTCTCGGGTTTGGAAACAAACAGCTTCTAATGCAGCAAAAGCAATATGACATTTATTGGTGAACTGAGTGAGTCCACAGATGATCCTAAAAATACACACAAAAGATTTTCAGACTAGAATGATATAAGTAAATCAATGATTATTCTTCCCTCCCCAACCTCTGGCTTGTCCAGTCTTTTTGTCCTTTCTCTTTCAATGGTCCCTCACTCTTTGGGAGGGGGTGGAGCTATCCCATTTATAACTGAGCACTTTACTGACACTTTCTTCTGCACTCTGGCCAGTTGTGAGTCTCTGTACTAACCACCTTCTCTCTGGTGAGGACTGAGAGCTGCACTAATCTATGGGCAGAGAGAGACCTACCTAAATGAGTGCTCGGCCACTGAGCCACAGCCCAGCCCTGCGATTAAGCCATTGATCTTATGTCTCAAATATGTAAAGAGTGAATTCAATAGACAGAAATGTAGGCAGGAAAGAAAATTGGATATATTCACTGAGTAGTTCAGAATGTCTTTATAGGTCATAACCCTATATCCACAGGAAATATCTGTGATCTAACAGAACAGATGATATTAACATAAAATCAAATCTCATTCATTGAGATGGTAGTGCTTTAAGGGTCTACAATGTACAGGTAAAAATAGACAGAAAATAATTAATCAGTTACTAACTAATTTAGTAAATAATCAAGACCCCCCAACACATATTGTCAACTCTATTCCTCTTTCATTATTGTTCTTAATTTTTACTAGCATATATTAAACCTAATGAGATTCATTATGACATTTTCATACATCTACATAATGCTTTTTGAACATACACATTATTCTCTCACTCCTAATAATCCCCTTTCTCTTCTCAACTAGCCTGCCTTCTACTTTCATGTCTTTTATTATCATTTACTTTTCAATTAATATATAATAACTGTATATTTTAATGAAGTGTTTGGTGTCTGGAGACAGGTATATAATGTGCGATGGGCATGTCTATCACTCCATGCATTCATCTCACATTTGTAATAGGAACATTCAATATCCTCTTTTCTAGCTGTTTTAAAATATGTAGTAAATTACTTGTGACTATGAAAGTACTTACCCTCTTGCACTGGGCTCCCAATAAGGTGCATATAACCCTGAAAATGCTGGGACAAAGTAGCAGCCATAAGAAGTACCTACTTCTTTAGCAAGTTTTTCTAGGATTAAAAAAAGAAAAGCAAAAAGAAAAGCAAATCAGTATCTCACTTTGTTAAATAAACATATACACTTTCAAATTTAGATCAGAATTTTCCATTTCTAGTTCGTTAGTAGTAAAGTGTTACTAATTACAAGAGAATGTTAAGAGCACTAAGAACACTTCCCCCACATTGAATGCAATGCCCTCACAAAAAACTGAACTCAAGAAACTGGCTTCATTTCCTTTGGGTGTTTTAGTTCATTTCCATGTGTATGTTTGCTGTATTGTGTACATGGTGAGGGTGTGCGTGCATGTAAAGGCCAGAGGTCAACCTTAGTTGCTGTAACTTGGGAGATGTCCATCTTGTTCATTAAGACAATGTTTCTCACCGGCCCAGAACGTGCCACAAAGGCTAGCCAGCCCCAAAGAGCCACCTGTCTCCAACTTTCTGGCTTGGGATTAGATGTGGAAGTCAGCAAGCTTGTTTTTTTTTTTTTTTCAAATGTAGATTCTGGGGACCAAACTCAGACCCTTGTTCTTGCACTGCAAACACTTTACCTCCTGAACCATCTCCCCAGCCCCATTTCCATGACTTTGAAGTTTCTTGACTAGGAGATGAGGTGGCTTCTCCTCCACCTAACCAGAAATGCATTTCTGATTGTCTTACCTTCAGGCAAAGTTAAACAAGTAGATGAAACTGGGAATGGCTGAGTTCTAATTACCCATAGACTGAATACAGCCATACTAATACTAATTTATAGGTACCAGTGTTTTAATACTCACACTAATCCAGAAGTTAGAGCTCTTTCTCATCAGAAAAATGTAATTACACGGCTCTACCTGCAGATCCACCTGGCATTCTTTGGTGTTCAATTTCATGCATGGGTAATTTTTATGTCCCATCTTACCACTTTATTAATATCCACCACAAATTACATCAATTTATTGTGTAATAAATCTCCATCAAATAGTCTTTTCTGGATAAATCAAATTTACATAAAGGGTTTTACATAATAAATAGATCAAGTTAGGGGCAAAGTAGGTATTTACAGACTGCAGGGACAAAATAGTAACCTTTTCCATTCTTTAGAATGTTTCCTTTGAAACTCAGTCTTGCTATGTGGCTGGGACTGCCCTGTAACTTGCTGTGTAGACCAGGGTGGCCTGGAACTCATACAGATCCTAACTCTGTCTTCTGAGTATTGGGATGAAAGGCACGCACCACAATGGCTGGCTTTCTTTAGACACTTTAACTCTTTACAAGAACATACTCACCAATTTCCTCTGAGGACTTAATAATTCCCAGGTTGTCTCTTAGCCAGCGGATTACAGCACCAGCTATAGCTACGGAGCCCTAAGGGAAAGAAGAAATCCAAGCTAGAGTATGTGCTGCCATGAGAAAGGGCATTCTCTAGGTATGATACCTCTAAGTGGAGAACAGTCAAACAATTCCATTTTCACATCCCTACAAATATGAAAACCTATGACTTCCAATATAAACAGTTTTACCTAGACTATGAGACAGGGAAAAAATGGACTCTTGTAGCACACCCTTGAACCCATCCACCTTTTGAGCACTTTGATCTTTGTATAATTTGATGAGCTACTGAGGCATAGTGTCACCTATTAAAAAAAATCTTACATCATCCACAGAGCTACTGCAATGAGACACACTAAAAATTTAAGTATGATATATATATATATAAATAAGCACAGAAAAAAATCAAACGAAAATCTAGCAAAGACATAGGTGATTATTCTTTAAAATAAAATCAATCACATTGTCACATGGATAAGGCGCTGGATTGGATCTCTAGTATCCCTCCCACACCCAGTCAATCTCCAGGGGATTGGGAGGGAGAAATAAGGAGGAAAACATAATTGTAGTCAGATGTGAGTCGAGTTTTAGTACTTAATTGCTATGTGATCTCAGATAAATTATATAGGCTTTCTGAGGTCCATGTTTTTACCTACAGAATGATGGTAACTATTACAATACTTATCTAAACAAACTACCATGCCTCTTACTATGAGCATACATGTCAAGTTCCTTTCTAACCATGAACACTAGCTTCCTTAATCTTTAATTGTCAGTAGCATAAATGACCAAGATCAGTAAATTCACAGAGAAGGGAAGTAAGTTAATAGGTGCTTAGGTCTAAATGAGGCAGGGTGGGATGGTTGGGGGTAGAGCTGTAACGGGGTTTTTCTTTAGGGTTATAAAATATCCTGGAGTTGTTGTGCTGTTGTTTGCAAAAATGTACGACTATACTAGAGACCATAGATCTGTACACATGATAAAGGTAAATTTGGGGCTAGAATTGTAGCTTGTTGGTAGAGTAATTTGCCTAGCATACACAAGGCCCTATTTTCCATTCCCAGAATCAGAAAAAAAAATGAAAAGGTAGAAAATAATTTAAAAAAAAGATGTTTTGGTGCTTGGACTTAATAAAGCAGTTATAAAAACATATTAGGCCAGGGGTGTGGCTGAGAGATTGTCTAACATGTCTAAGGTCCTGGGTTCAACCTCAAATTCTACAAAAACACAGACAAACAAACAATCAGATCCTAAAGGCAGAAAATATATCAAAAACAATATTTAAGGATCTGATTTATTGCTCTGTAATTTCAGCAATAAAATTATTTCTGTTGAGTCATTCCACACCAAATATCAGATGATATTAAGTGTAAGAACCTGTCACCAGGTCAGCTAAATGAATTTCAAATTGTCTTTCTGGCCATCATGTTGCATATTGATAATTACAGTACTTGGGGAATGGAGAGAGGATGATCAGTAGTTCAAGGCCATCCTGGGCCACTTAGTGAGTTAGAGACCAGCTTGAGCTCCATTAGATCCTTCCTTAAATTAAAAAAAAAAGCTGGAGAGATGGTTCAGAGGTTGAGTACTGGCTGTTATTCCAGAGAACCCAGGTTCACTTCCCAGCCACCAGATGACAGCTCACAACCATCTGCACTCACTCCTGTCTCAGATGACCCCATGCCCTCTTCTGGCTCCCTTGGGCACTGTAGAAAAGTATGAAGGCAAAATACCCATATACATAAAATAAAAATAATGGTTAAAAAAAACAAACAAAACAACCAACCAACCAACCAACCAACCAAATGTCCCTTCTGGATGTCAATTGCCAAAATGCAAATGATTCAGAGAATATACTGATATACTGTACCAGTTTCTATGAGAAGTCACTATATGTCTTCACAAAGAATAACACACTGTTTTTCTTTATACAGTAACTTTATATGCAAAATTATTAAATAATAAAATAAATAAAAATAAAATCAAAATTAAAGTATATTTAACACAACATATTAATGTAAATTTTAAATATGTAATAAATATTAAAATCACTGAGTTCTTTGTACTGAGTTTAATATCTAAAATACCTTTTAAAATTATTATTATGATGATTATGATTATTAATGTGTGTATGTGTGTGTGTGTGTGTGTGTGTGTGTGTGTGTGTGTGTGTGTGTTTTCACATGCCCTGCTATAGTGTGCATGTGGAGGAACCACTTTCTGGAGTCACAGATGGTTCAGCCGGGAAAGGATCTTGCCACCAAGCCTGTTAGCCAGAGCTCCATCCCTGTGACTCACATGGCAGGAGGCGAGAATTGACCTCCACGCGCCATGCCATGCATCTCCTCTATAAACACTTGGAAGAAACAGGAAAAAGGAAGCAGCTGGGCATGGCGGCACCCAGAGGCTAACCTGGGGTACACAAGAGCTCGCTGAAAAACGAAAGTGACAACAGACAGCAAGAGCAGCTAAAGGAGCACTGCACAGAAGGAAAGGAAACCAAGGTTTTGACTGCAAGGTAACAACTACAGAGCATTGTTTCAATGAAAGCCAATGCTTTAAAAATTACAAAGCCACGGGGCCCACAAGATGACTCAGTAAGTAAAGGCACTGACTACCAAGCCGGAGCCCCCCCCGAGAATCTCCATACTGGAGAAAACTGACTCCTCAAAATTCTCCTCTGATTTCCACACCTGCACTGTGACATGTGTGCTCACAGCCACTCAATAAATAAAGATTTGCTTTTCAGGAGATAAGGACTGTTTTGTTCTAATTGAAGAAATAAAGAACAACAAAAGTAGCTAAAATGTGCATCTGAAACAAGAATGTAATTTTGGTATCTTGATCTAATATAGAGTATGGTTTAGACTTTAAAGAAATTAATAAAATGGCATAAACCTCTTAAATTTGAAAAGACAAGCACGTAAGGGGTTGGAGAGATGGTTGGTGGGTAAGAGCATTTACTGCTCTTCCATTCCCAGCACTCATATCAGGGGCCTCACAACTCCCTGCAACTCCAGCTCCAAGGGATCTGACCCCTCTTCTGGCCCCTTGGAGCACCTGCAGACACTTACACAGACAAACACACATGCACATAAATAAAAAGAAATGAATTTATTAAAATGAATCTAAAAAAGACATGTGGTTTTCTGAATTCAGGGGCAGGAGACAAAATAGAATATAGCATAATGTTTTGAAGCTGGACAGGAAAAGGAGTACAGAAGAAACCACAAGTGTCTATTCAAGTCACCACAAATTGTATCCTAAATACAAAGATGCAACTTTTCAATGTCTCGCCTACAAAGAGGAATGAACCCTTGTTCTAAGTCTTAATTCATTGGTAAAGGTGCATGTAAGCATATAAGCATCAACAGTTGCACTCTATGGAAGACTCAATAGAAAACTGAGACGGTATTTAAAAAAAATCAAATGATAATACAAGATGAATGTATTATTTACACTAGGCTGGGATTGCTGGCTAGTGATCCCTACAAAACCACTTGTCTCTTCCAAGTACAAATCATAATGCCCAACTGTTTTTCAGAGGGGTTCTGAGGATCGAACTCAAGTCCTCATGCTTATAAAGAAAGCACCTTTACAATTGAGCTACCCTACTCCCTCCAAGAATGTACATTATTAAAGTCCATAGAATGTTTATTAATGGCAAATATTCATATTCTTAATTGATATAGTTTTCATAATTCCTAATGTTCCCACTCTTTTATGATTCCCTGGTACAATGGAACCAATGACTTGCTGCTCATCAAAGGTGGAAGGATTATTCAAAAACATGGGTGTGATTACGTGTCAGAAAACCACTGCTCTGTCTTGCTGGGCACTCTCCTGCCCCTGTATTCTCTGAGGAAGACAAAGGCCAAGTTGAGAAGCCCCATGTGGCAAGGAACTACAAGAGGCCTCTAGACGCTGCTGAGAGTGGTCTCCAGCTGATAGCTAAGAAGAAACTGAAGCCCTCTGTAGGAGAAGGAACTAGATTCTGGCAAAAGCCTTTATCAGGCTGAAAGCAGATGGCATGCCAGATAAGCCCTGAGCCTCAGTCCACACTTAACTAGAGCCTTTTGAGATGCTAGAGTACCCAGAACTGACAGGCAATTAATGGGTGTTATTGTAAGTCACTCAACCTTGTGGTCATATTGCTATATATCAAATAACTGGCTAATACAGAGGCTTCCACCGAAAATGTACAATCTTGCACAAGAAAGATGAAAATCTCAAAAATAGTATTAACACGGTAATCATAAATCACACCAATGTAGAGGTAGACAAAGAGACCATTTAGGAAGCTAGTAGAAGAAGATAAAGAAGCTCCTAATGCTTATATTTAAAAGGAGAAAAATATGGCTTAATACAGGCTTTAATCTTGTTCATATTTTTGCAGGCCGTTAGAATAGAGGGATATGCAAAACAGTCTGGCCTCTGAAAGTCCATGATGGGGGTCAGCAAGTACTCCCACTAACTAGCTGTCCTCAGACCTCACACACATGCCATGCCATGTTCACTGCACATGCACACGTGTACACACACACACACACACACACACACACACACACACACACACACACACTTTTTAAAAAGCCTATGTCCTAATAATAAAATACAGAACATGGAAGTCTCAAGCCGTAAGTAAGGTCAAGTTCGTGACCATATTACAGGCCCCCAAAAAGGAGGTTTGTTTTGTGAAACAATACCTAGAAAAAGAAGCGGAACAAGGAAAAGGAAAGCCTGGCTTCAGGAAGACAGTATCCTACTGACCAATGACAGAGGGAAGACAGAAGCACGGACGTGCCCTCCTTTGGTCTACTTTCTTCCACCATGGAGAAACATTTCCCAAACAGAAAGGGCAGGACAAATTGAAGCAGCTTGATACAAGACTGCAGTTTCAGAATAAGATAAAGACCATGTGCTCCAGTTCCTTCTCACATAGGATCAAGTGAGAACTCAGAGATAAAAATATTAAGCCTAGAATCACCTGCCAGCAGCCTGGGAGAAACAGGGAAAAAATTTCTTGGCAATGAAGACGATGCAGATGCTTACATAAACGTAGTCAGTCGTATTTTTAAAATGCTGTTTGTTTTAAACACAGGGTAATAGGCAAAACAAAGACAGACATATAAACTAGTGCACCCTGACTTAAATGCACAGTAACATCTATGTGGACAAGACTGGAAATGTGCAGCACAGTGAGACTGTGGCTGCGAGCATGATGGCTTCTGACTGATTTCTCTGTGTGTGTCAAGAAATAGGAGTGGTAGCCAGAAACTGCTTCCTCTAGAGGAAACTCGTCCAGAATGTTCTGTGCAAGACAGGGAGTGCAATCAGGCTCAAGGCTCGGAGCCAGAGGCTTAGGTAGAGCTCTGCTTGTGTAGGGGTGTGGAAAAATAAGCGCCTGTCAACTTATGAGCTAAGGCTATACCATAATGGAAGATGAAGCTGGTACTAAAAAATTCTTAAATTCATAAAGAAATCCACAATAACAGTTCACCCACAAAACTTAACATCTGGGATAGAATTCATTTCAGTCTGACAACAACCTTAACATAAGCGCTAAAAAAACTTAAAGAAGTAAATAAGGGCATGACTTCCATTAAAAATAACAACAAATCCAGACATGGTGGCACACATTTATAATCCAAGGATTTGGGAGACTTAAGTAGGAAGATGATAAGTTTGAGTCCAGCTGGGACTACAGAGTAAGGCCCTTTCTCAAAACAAACAAGAAATTGTGAATCAGTGAGAGAAGAAACAAAATCAGCTAGATTTGAAAAACAAAGACTCCTTTAACCAAAAATACTAAAGGAAATGAAAGGGATAAGCTCCAGACCATACAGAGATGAGTAGATTAGTGATCCTCTACACTGCTGTTGGAGTAGGAGTCGAACTCAGTACAGTGACAAACGGTTTGCAACATGGACTCAAAGAGAGAACATACATACAATCTTTGACCTAGAATTTTACTCTTCTAGAAAGGTGTCAACACACAGATGCAAAACTACAGCAATAAGAAAGAGTGAAAAATCAGCTGTCTCTAATGACATGGGTCAATTTCACAAGAATAACGCTGAGTGAAAGAAGCCAGACCAAAGATGCAGGGCTCAGACTCAAATGCACACGTTCATGTTTCTTTATCTATCCCCACCTTCTCTAACATATAAGCTATCATCACCATGTAAAACCAAACTATTAGTGTTTGAGGTTACAGATTTAAGTCTTAGGACTATACATAAACATAGGAAACGATTATGCTAAAAGTTAGGACACTGTTTATCTCAGGGGAACAGGGAGGCCACTGTGACTGTGGGTGGCATAAAGCGGCTCCTGGAGGTTGGTGGTGTTCTCCTACTGGACCTGAGAAGAGATTACATCATATTCTCTTTATAATAATTTGACAAGACGTACAGCAGGATTTAATTAATTAATTAATATTTTTCTTATTTTTCATTTTTAAAAGCAATTTTTAAACTTAAATATATTTTATATTTTTTCCCTCTCCCAATCCATTTTTTTCAAATCTGTTTTTATTTTATGTTTTACCTGTATGGGTATTTGGCCTGCATGCAGTGCCCTTGGAGGCCAGAAGAGGGAGACAGATTCCTTGGGACTGGAGTTACAGAAGGTGTGAGCCAACACACTGTTGCTGGAAATAACAAACTGGGTCCTCTGAAAAAGCAGTCAATGCCCTTAACTGATGAGCTATCTCTCCAGTTCTAATTTGTATTTCTTCAGGTGTCTTCACATTTCACAATGCAAAACCAAATGGATTTTATGTACTAAGGTTTATTTCAAAGACAGAATTTGGAAATGGAAGGTAGATAATGAGTAACTCACCAGGGGTGCAGCACAGAGAAACAGATTAAATATATATAAACAAGGGTAGTTAAGAGACATGGAAGATGGGCTGAAAGGTTCCAATATTCATCCAATAGCAAGTCCAGAAGAAGAAGGAAGTAATGGAGTAATATTTGAAGAGATAATTGCTGAGAATTTTCCAGATCTGATGATAAATTGGGATCCAAGTACCTAACAGGACAAACAAAAATAAATCCAAACCCAGGAACATCACAGCAAAGCTAAAGAGCACTGATGATAAAGGGATGATGTTAAAAGCTCTCAGGCAATAAAAGAAATAATCTGTAAAGGAATTCCCTTTAAACTGACAGCAGCGGTCTCGTTAGTACCAAAGGCCAGCTGTGCTGGTTCAGACGATAGCTCCAGTGCTCAGGAGGCAGAAGAAGGAGGATTTAGAATTTGTGGCCAGTCTAGGCTGCAAAGGAAGACCATGTCTCAAACAATCAAATGCACCATAAGGGATGTGGGAAAACTAGAAATTTATACTTACCCCAAATGAGGACAAAATAAAAAGCCTAAAAAAGAATGGGATTACTATCCTACATTCTTACTACAAGAATTACAAGAACAATAGAAAACTGAATGGAGACATAAAAGGTATGGGAGCAAAGAGATGGCACAGGGCTGGCTGTGGTGGTGAATATACATCATGTCCACACTTGGCGGGCTGAGGCAAGCATGCTAGAGGCCAGCTTGACTTACACTGACAGAGTAAGCCTCCAAACAAGGATACTGCATACAGAAAGGGATCTAACGAGTCAGTAAATATGATTTACGCTCAACTGCAAAGCAAACTACTAATGCTATGTTGAAGAAAAAAAGAGAAAATGAAAGCTTTCAACAACAGAATTCAACATTGTTAGCAGAGTTTCTAGGAATACAGTATTTGAAATCCTCATCAAGGTTGGGAAATTAAAGCTATTAAATATATATATATATATTTAGAAAACTTCAAATTTTTTTAACGTAAAAGAAAAAAATCACTAAACTGAAAAAATCTGATCTGTCAAATCAGCAGGCGAGTGAAGGAAGACTCAAATAGCTGGATGTGGCGGCTCAGATCTGGAAGTCTTTAGACAGAGAGGCAGAGAGGCAGGAGGACTTTCCAGGCTATCCAGTGACATCCTATCTCAAGACTCAAAAACAAAATAGGGTGAAGATAGACAGCTATGGTTTCAGTTTCTAAAGAGTGCAGAAAGTCAAAATTTAATAGCTTTGATTTCAAAGCCTACTAACAATGTGTCAAATTAAAGGCATGATTATTATATGTATTGAAAGGCTGACAAATAAGAATTAGTATAAATTTACTAAGTTGTATCAACCTAGCATTATTCCTCTTTTTTAGTTCGTTTTGATTTCTTAAAATGTTTTTAAATATTTGTTAACTAACAAAAAAGTTTAAGGAAAGCAAAAAGGGGGGATTCTACCTACTAATATTTTTAAAATTTGGTTTTTAATGGATGGGTGTGCATGCATATTATGGCAAATGAAAAATAACTGAGACAATAGCAGAATGGCCCTGTATAACTATCTTGAAAATAAGAGGGAAATAAAGTTCTCAATTAGATTAACTGAAAAGTCTTCTACAAATACACAGTGGAGCAGGCGTGGTTTGCGAAAAAGGATATTTTAGCAAATGTTCTGAGAACCAGTGGTATACAGAAGTTATTAGACTAAAATAAACTCTCAGGCCAGAATAGCAGATGAATGCTTATGGTGAGAGAGGCACAAACCACACTCCTGAGTACATGCAATAAATATTACATGGAGAATAACCTTTTTCTCTCCAGGAAGACTGGTGATGTGGAATGCATCTAATACAGGGAGCTCAAAACTCCCAAGTATGTGAGTGATACCAGGGCCCTCAGGCAGTTTAAACTGGACGAAGAAGACCCAGACAAACTGAGAGATGCCTCCTAGCACTTGAGACCTACAGATGACCTAGGCCCATTACTAGGGATGTTACTAAGAAAATGTTTGAAACTGGGTGTGGAGGCACATGCCTACAACCCCATCATTCAGGATGTAAAGGCAGGAGGATCCGAAGTTCTAGTTCACTCATCCTTAGCTATGCAGCAAATTTGAGGCTGCTTGAGATATACAAGGCCCTGGAGCCAACAGCTTAGAATTCTAACTTTTCAAAAGAAAAAGGAGACAAGAGGAAGATTTCACACTGGGTGAGAAGAGTAGGTGACCCCTGTCCCTGAGGCCTTTTCCAGATCTAAAATACCTAAAATTCTGTCTCTCACGCAAGGGCAAAGAAAGCATATTAATACTACTCCAGCCGCTGCTAGAATCATGGTATCCTCCAAACCACCCATTTTTTATGTGAACAGTGCTGCCCTGAGCATTCACCAAAGTGAGGAATAAAGGAGAGAAAGGGCTCATGGGATCTGAAATTCCAAGAAGGGTTAGGACAGCTTTAGATGCCTTTGTCTAAAGAAGAGGGCTTGAGATTGCTGTGCATAGAGTTCAGTCACAGTGTACTGGCTTGGCAGGTTCAATTCCCTGAACTCAGCCACTAGTGCCACAAAGAAGGTGGCTGTAGGCCTACCGGCTGAGATATCTGAACTATGACTACAAGTCTAAGCCCTTGACTAAATTATCATCAGATATTCTAAAAAAAATGAGTCCCCATAAATTATCAGGTAGTCCTTCCAATGTTAATTATACAGGGTTGGGAATGGAGCTTCTAGTTAGTACAAATGAGGCCCTAAGAGTCAATCACAGGACATGTGTCTGCTTTTACAAACAAAGTATTGCTTTGTTTGTTTCTTTTCATGATTCTGGAGCCTGAATCTAAGATTCATTCAGCTGGAACCTTGAGAATGTTAGACAAAGTACTTTATCACTGAGCTCTACACCAACTCCTTTAGTGTCTCTTGTACAAACCTATCATGTCCTACACATAGATTTAGATCCACATAGTCCTACGATAATTTGCAAATGTATCTGCAACAGATGTTCCTGGGACAAATCACCCCTCTTTCTTTCTTTCTCACATCTATATATAAACATAATAGTAATACAAGTAAACAGAATTGCTCTGCCTTTCTGCGCCCAATGATGCACTATGGAACACTGGGGCATTTTAGTTACTAAACAGAAAGTTTTAAGTTGAAAGAAGTGCTTGAGTCAGCCAAGCCCTGCATTAAAGTTTAAAGATAGAAAATGTTAGGTTGTACAGCAGGAAACTAACATCCCCAAGGTGACAAAATCAATTGGTACCAACAACTAAGGAGATGGTATATTCTTGTCTCACGGAAGTCTTGACCCCTAGTTTAGTTTAGTTCAAGGTTCTTTCTACACAATCAAAGGACAAAAAAGTGGAATTTTTGAATCCCATATATTACAATTATGAGAAAAGAGGTTAGAAAACATGGCAACTTTTCCAGGTGTGGTAGCTCATGTAATTGCAAGAAGAGAAGGACTGCCATAAGTTCAAGACCAATTTAACAGGACAACAGAGAGCTCTTGACTAGCCAGGGATACACGACAAGATCCTGCCTAAAAATAACACCTCTCCCCCTGGAACGCATGGTAATTTTCAGTAACTGTCAGCGGATGTCATATCTGTACTGACTGAAAAGAACTTACTTCCAATGCATAATACACAGGTTTGTCTCTGCCAAGCTTATAAGCCACGGTGGTCAACAGGCCATGTTCAGAAAATACACACTGTAGGAAAAAAAAAACAAGAATTTTAGTGTGGAAAAAATTTAAAGGATAGTATAAAGCCTTTTTTCTTTTGAGATAAGGTTTTACTGTGGAGTCCTGGCTAGCCTAGAACTCACTAGACTAGGTCTGCCTTGAACTCACAGACATCTGCCTGCCTCTGCCTCCCAAGTGCTGGGATTAAAGGCATATACCAACATGCCCAGCTTCAGTTTGAAAACATTTTTAAAGATATAATAGAATGTTTATTCATAATAATTCCATCAATAAAATAATAATTACTAAAACTAAGTCTTAGTCATTGGTAATAAGAACACACGCAGACTGCTAAAACATTATTACTTGTTTCAAATTAGATTTTCACTAAAAATCTAACATGATACTAAGTCTAGAATTTCCATTAACACAATCAAAAGAATATATAAGAATTAAAAAAAGCATAAAAGGCCTCTTGTTAGAATCAATCCAAATTCATGATTTTCAACATTTCTATTGAACCAAGTTAAACAATGATAAAGATTAAGTAAAAGCTGAAGACCCTAAAAGCACGCTAATAATGAATTAGATTCAAGCATTATATATGTGAATGTAAAGAAGACTTTTATCAAAGTGAATTTAAAAGAAAAACCAACCTTACGGCCTGTGTTACACAGTAAGAAGCACCCTGTTCCATACCTATACATGGAGGAAGAATGAACAACATGAGAATTCTATCAAAAGCAAATAGCAAAATCTTAGTACTACCAATAATCAAAACTGACATTTAACTTAGCACAATAAGTCATTTTATGAAGGCTTTTAAAAAGTGTTGAAAGCTAACAAACATCACACACTAAATATTCTTTTTAAGAGTATTTTTTAAAAATCAGTCTAGAAGAAAATAGATTGAGATTAATTAACAGGGAAAATGCAGATATAGGATTTAGCATTTAGTCAGTCATAGGCCAAGGGTATGTTTGTAAAATATGACGGAATTACAACAAATTCTACAGTCAGTCGCAGTTAAGTGACTACCAATCCACATATGGTGAAGCAACATGACTGGGAGCCCTTCGCCAATTGAGTTGGCCAGCTTAGCGCTATCACTAATAATAGCTAGGGACTGAGAAACACCACTATGTTCTGGCAGGGTAAAAGGATGAGCATGGACCAGAAGACAGGATAGCTGGAAAACTAGGCCAAAAGTGACGAACAAGGAGAAGCTACTTAAGGCTTACGGATCTCATTCTCCCGGCAGGGTAATGTATTCCAATACTGGTGGGATAATCACAACCAGAACTCAACACTGCTGCTATGGAAGAACTAACTTACTTTGTGGTAGTTTGCCCGTATTAGCTCTGGACTCTGCCACAAATCCGGCACTTGGACATAATGGACAGTTTTGACTTGTGCATGCAAGATCAGTTGCTAACCTCAACTGATACAGGTAAGGGTCACAGAGAAACAGTTTCCTGGTTTGTTGTTGTTTTGTTTTCTTTTTAGAAACAGGGTTTCACTGTGTAGCCCTGGCTGTCCTGGAACTCCCTCTACAGACCAGGCTGGCCTCGAACTCAGGTAACAGTCTGCCTCTGTACCACCACCAACCACACAGCTGAGAAACAGTTTTAAAGTGAGCAGAGATAACAAGGCTGCTATAGCTACCATTGACGCTGCCTAAGCCTGTAATTCCTGCCTCACAGGTCTTGCTCCTTTGCTATGTGCTAGCATGGTTATAACTGCATTGGTGACATTCTGCTAGTGCCTCGTCTCCAAGCTGGCAGAATGGTGATGGCAGAATCTATGACTACTACTATGATGGCTTCATGGGGGGGGGGGCAATAAACACAAACCAAATGCATCTTTCCTGATAATATTTTCTTCATATACCATAAGAGTAATGTTTACCTCCAAATACTCCATCTCTTTTTACACAAGTGGATTTCTGGCTGCTCAATGAACACGTGACACATCCTAAAGGTATGGGACCACTGAATATTGAAGTTTGAACGGACACTTACCAAATACACTAAGTGCAGGCAATACATTTACAAACTGGAGCACATGAGTTACTGGACTTTTTTGCTGCCCATCACCAAAACGGAAACTGATTGTTTCTTTATGAAGCAGAGTAGGGATTTTATTAAAAGTAGAAAGAAAGGCACTCAAGAAAAAAAAATAAAACGATACTCAGGAATATGGATGTCGATGTCTCAAAGAAGAGTTGCAGTTTACTAAAAGGCATTTCAAATACAGATTTTATGCTTTTTTATTAGTGTGTAGCCCTGGTTGCCCTGAAACTCCCTATGTAGACTAGGCTGGCCTTGGAACTCAGAAATCTCCCTTTAGAGTACTGGGATTAAAGGCATGTGACAACCCACCTGATAATTTTATGCTTTTAAAAGGCAAACAGGGGCTTGAGAGATGGCCTAGTAGTTAAGAGCTCTTGTTGCTCTTGCAGAGGACCTGGGTTCGATTCCCAGCGCCCACATGGTAGTTCACAACCATCTGTAACTCCAGTTCCAAGTTAGCTGATGCTCTTTTTATTTTTTTGGTTTTTTGAGACAGAGTTTCCCTGTGTAGTTTTGGTGCCTGTCCTGGAGCTTGCTCTGTAGATCAGGCTGGCCAAAAACTCACAGAGATCCGCCTGCCTCTGCCTCCTGAGTACTGGGGTTAAAGGCGTGTGCCACCACCGCCCGGCCCAGATGTTCTTTTTGACTTCCGTGTATACCAAGCACAGACACCCATGTAGGCAAAACATTTACAGAAAACAACTTATACTTAACTCACTTCACATTTCCCTGTGTGTGCAATGCATAACTTAGCAGCACCACAAACATGTTCCAAACACAACTTCTTTTACTAGACCTCTTCCTTGCTTTGGCTAATCCTAACCCTCCATCCCTAGGTCTTCTCCCTTGACTCTCTGCAGCATCCTGTGTATCCCTGTAGTCTTCCTTTCTGTCCCCATCCTCTGAGTCTATAGTGTAAGGATATAGTGGTTTATACCACGGGTTCTTGGCCTCTAGCTTCTCCTTGCTTTGAGACCCAAGACTGTCATCATATTAACTGACAACTCCAGTCACACCTAAACACCAACTCATAAATGTTCAGAAGTTATCCATTTCCTATCAAGGAGGAGAAAAAAACCAAAAATCAAAACAAAACAAAAAGAAAAATCTTGGCCTGAAACAGCTTTACAGCATGGTTGTTATAGTGTGAATGAAATATCCCTCACTGGCTCATGATTTGAAGACTTGGTCCAGCTAGTGCTGCTATTTGGGGAAGTTATGGATGCTTTGGGAAGTGGGGCCTAGCTAGCGGATGTACGTCCCTTGATGTATGCCTCTGAAGATTATACTAAGTCCTCAATCTACTGCCCTGTTTCTTCCTCCTGTCTGCCATGATGGGAATCTCTCCAATACATGGTCCTGCCACTACATTGTTCTTCTAAATACCACCTGCCCCCACAGCCCTGTTTTGTTTTTACACTGACTAGCTCAGGCTGATGTGGAACTCACCATTTAGCCCAGACGATCTCCCAATTACCTGGAATACAACCCAGAGCCACTGGGCTCATCTTGTTCTCTACCATTTTCCTACCCCAAGGTTCTCTACGTTCTCTATACTAAATCCTCCTCCTCGTATCCTTGTTGAGTGTCTCTTCCACTCTCCAGTATTGCTCCTTCTCTGGAGCATCTCACTACCAGCATAATGTTTTTATATGTGGGATCAAGTCCTGGGTGTTGTGAATGCTAGGCAAGTTCTCTTGAGCTTGCCACTGAGCTATATGCTGAGGTCATTTCCAAAATCATTTATGATTTGTCTGGCCTCACTCTGAAAGCCAATGACATTACTGCAAAGTTTCTTATGTCATGCAAGCTCTAGTTTATACACCATCAACTGGCTGTCTGTGTTGTTTCCCCTCAGGGTAAGAAATGTGAGATCAAGATCTTATGATTTGCCGTTTCCCTTCTCCAACCTGCAGTAACTACACAGCTACTCAAACAATTATTACCTACTTTTAATTAATAATTTATGGACTTGGCTGACAATGGGAAAGGAACAGAAGAAGGAGAAATGAAGGCTATTTTACTGTGTTCTATATATTGTGCTAAGTAATGGACATATTATAGAGATAGCATCTGATTTACTAGCATTAGTGTTCCTGGCAGAGGAGGAAAGGGAAAAAAACAGCCTAGTTTTCTATGACTCCTGATTCAGTTGCTGGAACCCTGATTCAAAGAAAATGTTTTCACAATTATGTTGGCTCAAGTGTTCCTTCATAACCTGGTCACCACAGCCTACAAAGAATTTTCATATATCCTCTTCCCAACCAACTTTCATTCAAATAAGCTTACTCACTCACATGAGGGTGGCTGACCCTGCTGGGCAGCATTATTTTAGGACTGCTAGATATTTCATTATTTGCAGAGAAAGAACTTAATTACCTAAGTCAAAAATAAAGAAGTCATCGTGGTAGCACACGCCTACAATCCCATAATTATTTTCCCAGAACTAGCAAGATAAGGACAAGAGTATCATAGCAAGTCCAAGGACAGACTGAGCTACATGACACCTTGTTTGAAAAACAAGTCAAGCAACTAGGAAACAAGATATCTGATGAGAAGGTATAGTGATACATGCCTCTAATCTTTTTTTTTAAGATTTATTTATTTATTATGTACAAGAAGAAGAGGGCACCAGATCTCATTACAGATGGTTGTAAGCCACCATGTGGGTGCTGGGAATTGAACTCAGGACCTCTGGAAGAACAGTCGGTGCTGTTAACCTCTGAGTCATCTCTCCAGTCCCAAAATGATATCTCAATTTATCCTTTTTTTTTGGGGGGGGGGGTTCAAGACAGGGTTTCTCTGTGTAGTTTTGGTGCCTGTCCTGGATCTCACTCTGTAGACCAGGCTGCATGCCTCTAATCTTAACACATGGGAGACTGAGGCAGGAGGATGATAAGTTTCATGGTACGCTGAGATGCATAGTGAGAGCCAGGCAAACCAGGCTACACAGCAAGACCCTGTCTCAAAAAAAAAAAAAAAAAATCAATAAAACCAAACAAAACGAGAATAACAAAAACCCTTCAAAATCCAAACCAATGAACAAAAACTCTTGATGACAAGAACCATTAAAGAGACAATGTTCCATGTTTATGGAAATATTTTCCACACAGGACAGACAGTAAATAAAGCATAGCAGTTAGAGCCACGATTAAAGAATACAATGAGTTGCCGGGCGGTGGTGGCGCATGCCTTTAATCCCAGCACTCGGGAGGCAGAGCCAGGCGGATCTCTGTGAGTTCGAGGCCAGCCTGGACTACCAAGTGAGTTCCAGGAAAGGCACAAAGCTACACAGAGAAACCCTGTCTCAAAAAACCAAAAAAAAAAAAAAGAATACAATGAGTTAAAGTACAAATATTGTGCCTCCGACTTACTAGATGCATGACATTACATAGATTAGTTACCTCTCTAAATCTTAGTTCCCTGACACAAAATAGGAATAACTGGATTCCCATATAATAAGATTTATGTGGATTGAGTAATATCTCAAGTATATGGACCATTACATAATAACACAATAGCCATTGTCTGAGTATGTGTTATAATTGTCACTATTATTTCAGCTCTTGGGACATATTGTTTCTGCCATTCAATATATGTAATGGGGTAGGCACTTTTTTAATAAAACAAATTAAGAGAAAATAATAGGAGGAAAATATTATCAAGTCATTTCTTTCATTCTTTCTGTTCCTCATCAGTGGAGACACTTCAGATGAGAGAAAGCATCATAACAAGAAAATGGCACTAAATATCCTATAAAAATATACTTTGAGATTGGTCACAGGTAGAAACATTTGAGCAGGATAACACACTGAAAAGCATAATTCGTATTACGGCTTTTCCTCATTTCTTCCCAATGCCACCAATGTAGCTTTAAAAAAAGGAACGAATATGGCCTTGGGGTAAACAACAAAACAAAGCCCTAGAACATGGGGAGCTGAGATGCAAAGATTTCCATGAATTTCTGACTAGTAGTCTTAAAGTACCTTAAAGTGCAAGTTTCAGGAGGTGAGAGTCAGGCCCATCTCACAAACACCAAAACCAAATTAAAAATGAAAGACAAAACTCAGAACAGGGGGATGTAGTTAACTTGGCAGAATGCTAGCCTAACATGCATGAGGTCCTGGGTTTAATCCCCCAATTGCATAAAACTGGGTGTGTCATGGTAGATGCCTGTAAATCCCCGACAGGAGGATCGGGAGTTTCAGGCCAGCCTGGGCTATAGAAGACTCAAGGCAGAGAGAGGGGGGGAAAGAGGAGAAAGGGGAAGACAAATTATAAAAATAATGTGGAGATCCACACTGAAGTGACTAAAGTATTGCATTTTGGCTGAATTTTAAAGCAGCAGGGAAGAGAAGTAAACAAAACAACATCGCTTTCTAAGGCACTTTCGTCAACTCACGTGTTTTTGGCCTGTCCATCCTGGAAGCACATTTGTCCCACCAAAGCAGCAGACTGGTCCCCCAAACACTGAAATTATAAATGACAATAAAAAATCCTGAGTCATAGGTTTCTTTTTGTGTATTTTAATTTATCAAGGAGTGATATATCTATGCCTCACATTTTCTCCCACGGGCATTACCCCCATTTGATAATCAAGATAAAAGGCATAAGAAGGGAGAGTTAAAATTCCTTCTCCTCCCTCTCTTCCTCCCTCCATCCCTTCTTTCTTTCTCTTTCTCTCTCTCTCTCTCTCTCTCTCTCTCTCTCTCTCTCTCTCTCTCTCTTTCTATCTCATCCTTGCTTTCTTGAAACATAATCTCATGTAACCCAGGCTGGCCTCTAACTCACTATGTGGCTGAGGCTAGACTTAAAGTTGGGACCCAAATTATTGGGCTTGTACTGCATCACCACGCCAGGCTTAGAATTTCCTCAAAAGACTTTGAGTGACCGACCCTGTGGCACAGAAGAACAAGAAGAAGTGGCCAGTGGTGCCGCTCTGACTTGTCCTCCCCAGTTCAAGAAAAGGCAAGGGTTAAGACCGAGGAGGAATGTCGGAGAGAGGTGGAGGTGGGGATCGGGGGTTATGACAGGAAGATAGTTGGTACTGATACTTACCCCAGATATTGGCACTCCTTCCAAGGCCCCAGCTTTCTGATAAAATTTTTAAAAAGGATTAGGAACAGTCACAAAATGTTGGCTCTACTAACATAACTTATACAGGAATGAAGAAGAAGAGCAACATGCCAAAGGATGTGAGCAGACAAGACAAAGCAAGTGTCTCAACTACGTGAGCAGGACAGAGACGGAGACCAGAAGTACTCGTAGAAATGACAAGAAGAGACATGGCATTGCAGAGGAACAGGAAACACTGGACTAGCGGTCAGGAGACACGGGCTCTAACCCTGGTTAGTTAGTGTTAGGCCACAAGCAGGCTGCTGAATCGCTCTACACAACTCGTTTATTTACAAAATGACAACTGGGCTACGTGATCACAGACCAAAGTTAGTGTTTTGATATTGCTGCTGCTGTTATGGAACAACCGACATATTTTTAAATAACTATCAAACTAGCATGGAACATAGTTTCCGGAAAGCTGTATTTTATCAACTCTTCTCTCTACTCAAACTGCTTTTAAATACCAAGAGTGCTTAGATTTCAGATATTTGTTCAAAGAAAGTTAAATTTAGACAAGTAAGAGTTAATTTATGAATGATGTTTTTTATTTCAATCGGTATTCCCGGCAAGAAGTAAAGTGAGATTTTTAGTGGCTGGTTACCAAAACTTCATAAAATAGTTTTTGAGAAAACATATTACAAGGCTGAGGATATATCTCAGTGCTACAGCTATTGCCTAGCATATGCTGGGCCTCAGGTCTGGTTCCCAGGGCCACAGCAGGGAAAACATTACAACAGAGCAATTTGTGCAGATGTTAAGGAATTAGAGAAATTAAGGAATGTGATCCCTAAAGTAAGGATGATGTGGCGGAAAAAACACTGAATGAAAACCTTCAGACTGTCTCCTGAGCCCACCATTTGTGAGCAAATGGCCCTGGGATCTGCAACACCCCGCTGTTAACATGAAGAAGGTAACAGTAGTACCCTCCTCATGTATCTTTGCTAGAAGGAAACAACATTTTATATATATACATATATATATGTGTGTGTGTGTGTGTGTGTATGTATGTATATATATGTGTGTGTGTATATGTATGTATATATAAATGGAAGCCCTTATCAAAATAGAAAATGTCCTCTAGATTCCTATTATTACTTTCTTTCTTTAATGCTTTCTAGTTAATTAAAGACTAGCTATTTTTCAAGGTTGGACTTTTAGTGCTAGGGATGAAACTCAGCGCCTACTGAAAAGTAAGCAAGTCCTCTACTACTGAGCTATGCTCCCCGCCTACAGCCTGATATTTATTTTTTATATATAGTCTTTTAAAATGAGCCTGGCCACTAATAAAGATTAGACTAAATAAAAGGCTTAACTATAATCACCAGGAAACCTAGAGGCTTTCTATCTTGATAATTTATTATAAGAAGTCTGCTTATACTTTCAAACAATCAAACTTTCAAAACAATCTAAGGAATGGTCAGGCATGTAAAACGCTGTTTTCTTTATGGGGAAAGGCTTCTGGAGGATTCCAGGAGGGTCCTCTGAGGAAGCATGCAAAAAAAGTGACAGTGCATTTCCAACTAACTGGTCTGAAACATTGGACAAGATATTAGAAAAATAGATATACAGGCTATTTAAAAAGCATTTCTAATTTCCCTACTACGCTCAAGGCCAAAGTACACCACAACTGTACTTTGCAATGAGTAGCATCCAAATCTCTGGAAACCTCCCCCAGAATTTTAGAAACATCTATTTTAATCTTAGGGAAAACAAATAAACAAGATTCTGCTTCCTTTCAAAGAATAAAATATGACTACAGCTTACAATATTTTGGAAGGTTATGCAAATTCTAGAAACATTTGTTTAGTGAATGGACTTGTGCTTGTCTGAAAATAAATGGAAATGCACTGTATCTTTTCGAAATGAATGGGTAGCATAATCGGTGGATAGCCTACTCACCAGACTATGAGAGATTTTCTATAGTCAGCAAAGGGGAGAGAGGGGACAGAAGCATAATATTTTCAATGCAAGAGAAAACTAGGCCGATTAAATGTTTTCTTTCTATTATTCTCTGAAGCTATTTCAAAAGTCACCTCTTTTGCTCTGATCCAAGTGATTTTGTGATCATTCTGAAACTATGAAAGCACTATAGAGAAGCAGGGACTATGCCTGCCTTAAGCAATTCCACATTGCCTTAAAAAGCCTTATTCTACAAAGAACACTTAAAAATTCTTGCTCAAGCATCAGCTAGAGCATTTGGCAGTCAATTCTATTTTTATTAACTGCATGAATGGCATTCCTAATATTTTTCATGAAATGGCTATTTTTGAAGCTTCCTTAAACTTATTCTTAAGTTTTATCATGAATTTCAAATTTGTGTGCTGAAATACCAGTTCAAAACCTCCTAAAGGTTTCTCTTCCTGATACTTGACTACAGATTTTCAGTGATGCTAAACACACTTACGTTTCTCCCTCTGGGTTTCAGTAAAATGCCCGTTATGGAAATTGCCTTAATTTGCAACCTAATTTAGAAACAGACTCTTTGCTTTCAGTTTCTTTGTTAAATTCTTCCAAACTGACAAAGAGTGAAATATATAACAATGGTTCAGTCATTGAAAGGGATAAACTAGGAAAAAGAACACTGTTAAGATGGGAATAGTACCTGCTCTAAATTAAAAGCAAACATCACAGCTACTACAGTTATATGGAAGGGAAAACTGGCTTAAACATTCCCACACCACTGTTGAGAGTTAGGTTATTGATAATACTTCAAAATATTAATATTCAAAACACAAAAACAATATTACTGAAAGAAAAGCCAACTCAGGTTTATAAATATAAAATCAATTGGTAGTAAGGACTTGAAGTTTTTAGTTATAAAGCCATTTAAAAACATTAAATCCTAGAGAAAGTCCCAAGTCCCAAACTATAAAACATAATAAAGTTGACTGTTGAATTCTAAATGGCAAAGATCTTTCTTTTTTAATAAAATCCCCTCCTTCTATTATTTATTTTACCATTAGGCCATAGATCTCAGAAGAACTCCGGACATTGGGAAGAATTTCCATTGGAATTCCAAAAAATCTGAAAAATAATAGCTTTGGGTATATAACACTGTTTGAATAAACGTGGAAACATTTTAAATATAAATAATTAGAAAATAGGTACATCTGAGCATAGAATTCAATAGTGGTTAACATATTAGCCAAGGAAACATAGGTGTATGTTTGAGTATTTAACAGTCCAACCTTAACCAACCAAATCATTACCAATTTTAAAGCATACTCAGAAAGCAAAGAACTTTTCCAAAAGAGGCTAATCTACAAAGAATAATTAATATGACCTGTTGACCTATGTGCCATAGCTATGGTTGGCGAGCTGGCTCAGCAGGTAAAGGCACTTATCACCAAAGCTAAGGACCAGAGTTTGATTCATGGAATCCAAAGGGCAGGAGAAAAGTGACTCATACAGGTTCCCTCTGGCCTACATACACACATCATAGCCACTGTGTCCTTGAACGTGAGTGTGTACACTCACATATAATATATAAAGTTAAAACACAAACACATGGCGAGGGCGAGGGAAGGATGCCACCTAGAGAGCTGTCCCTGTCCCTCACCTGCTGCAGCACTAGGAAGAGTGGTGCACCTCGCCTGGGTGACCCTGAGGGTGGGGGTGGGGGATGGGGGGTGGCAATGCTGGACAGCTCATCCTGGTGGTAAGGACGGGGCGGGGGGGGGGGGGGGGGCGGGCGGATGTTGATGCTGATAGGCTGATCAACCTTGCAACTACACAGGTCCAGAAGCAGGGTTATGAGTTGACCAAGCAGAACATCCACTCCATCTATGATCTGGTGGAGCACATGAAGGGGCTGGTCCTGCAGATCCAAAGCTACAGATTCTCCATGACATAGGGCAATAACAGGGTACCCAAGAGGAGCCCCAGGGAGGCTGTAGTAGAAACCAGAGGCCTCAAACCAGACCAATGACTCTTTGCAATGAACCCTTGCAAGTGAAAATATATGGACAAAAGGATAACTCTGTCACACTACAGCTTCCATGATGAGATTTTTTTAATTCTCTCTCAAATTTTATTTTATTTTATTTTGGGGAGGAGGTTGCAAGGGTGGATATGAAGGGATGAAGAAACGAATGAGATCGAGATGCATGATGTGAAAGACACAAAGAATAAATAAAAAGAAAGCTAAAAAAAACCCCCACGCACAATAGAAACTGTGTGGTGGTTCATACCTATAATCCCAGAACTAGTGAAGCTGATGCAAAGCAATCACCACAAATTCAAGGTTAGGCTGGGCGAAAAAATGCCCCCCCAAACAACAAAACAAAAACCCACATACGAAAACAGACTTGCAAACTGTAGTTGAAATGTAACAATGTTAGTATACAACTACCATCTGCAAACATTAAGATTTAGATTCTAAATAAATAACGTACAGAAGAATGTATAGAAAAAAAATGCATTGAGGTCAAACCATAACTTACTCGCAGAGTTCCTTATCCCATTCCAAAGAATGGATGTTGAAAAGCATCGTTCTACTTGCATTTGTTACATCTGTACAGTGGACGCCCCCATTGATTCCCCCTGTCAAACTCTAGACAGAACAAAAGGGACAGGTTAAATCTGAACTAATCTGCACAGGTATTTATATACTGTCAAGGGCAATGGTTAGCAGCAGGGCACGTAAAACAAATGGAAGAACCAAACCTTTCAATTATTGAGGTTTCAGCAGCATTCAATAGAAATTCGAGCTGAGCTACACATGTAATTTTAAAATGTCTAGTAGCTGGACCTGCAAGATCCAGCTTATCAGGTAAAGGCTTGATGGACCTGAGTTAATTCTGGAACCCACATGGTAAAAAAGGAGAGAACTGACTCCCACAAGTTGTCCTCTGACCTCCACACACATGTCATGGCATGCACTCACCATCCCCCCCACACAAATAAATGGAATAAAAAAAGTAGCTACATTAAAAACACAAAAGAAATAGAACTATAAAATACACCTATAATTCCTGTATTTCATCTTATTTAGCCAATCTATCTAAAATAACATTTGAACACATAATCAATGAAAAATATTACTAATACATTTGACTTTCTTTTTTGTCTGAAATCTGTAGAATCCAGTGTGTATTTTATACTCACAATATACTATAGTTCAGAATGACAGCACTCAGATGTCCACAGACTCATGTGACTACTCTATTCATGCAATTCTAGCCAATTTCTGATTCAACGAAAATCAGTACTGTTTTTAATCTTCTCTCTTTGGAAAATTCAGAGCCTTAAAATTTTGACTAGGTGGAATGTTACCTCCAAAGGTTTATAGAAAACTTTCTATATTCACTTTTTCTTTTTTCATAACACATCTTTTTGCACACATCCTGAAAGCAGTTTGAAGTTTTCTATAACACCTTCAGACAGAGATAGATTGGAAATCGCTGGATATAGAGACACATGTCTGCATCTCAGGACTCAGGAGACAGATGTTGGAGGATTGGCATAAGTTCAAGTCTAATAGGGTCTATATAGTGAACTGCAGGCCGATCAGGTCTATATACTGAGACCCTATCTCAAAAAGCCAAAACAGAAAAATGTGTCATATAAATATCTAAACCATTAATTTCTACTGGTCTGTGTTCAGCTCTGGACAGAATATTTTAATATTAACTTGTGCTATGATTTAGTTGCATATCCTGGCATGATTTCACAAGAGAAAGCTATAAAATGTTGACCATGAAGGAGAAAAGTAGTTGTGGCATTTTAATATGTGAAATAGTTATTTCTTATCTGGGCAGTGGTGGTGCACGCCTTTAATCCCAGCACTCGGGAGGCAGAGCCAGGCAGATCTCTGTGAGTTCAAGGCCAACCTGGGCTACAGAGTGAGTTTCAGGACAGGCACCAAGACTACACAGAGAAACCCTGTCTCGAAAAAAAAATGGGGGCTGGAGAGATGGCTCAGTGGTTAAGAGCACTGGCTGCTCTTCCAGAGGTCCTGAGTTCAATTCCCAGCAACCATATGGTGGCTCACAACCATCTGTAATGAGATCTGGTGCCCTCTTCTGGCACCAGGCAGAATATGCAGGCAGACATATAGGCAGTATGTATACATAATAAATAAAATCAATCTTTAAAAAAATAGTTATTTCTTCTTAGAAATAACAAGTGGGATAGAAGGAGATGCTAGGCTTGAGAGAAAAGCTACCTAAATGGCATGCTCCAATGATAAGACTTATGAAATATGGTTTTGGTAATTATCTTCTGCTGTCACTCAAATGAAACAAGAAAAGTAAAAAGGGAAGTAGACAAAAATGTCTCTCAAATGGAGACAGACATTCTGCTGCTTCGAGTAGTTTTTCCTCAATAATGATGCTAAATAAAAGTCTAAAATGTTGGACAAAAATAGTAGGTAGGACAGTTAAAAAAATCCCCCAACCATTCTCTGTGCATTCATTACATTTAAACATACCCAAATGAGCCATGAATCAATGGTCCCAAAAAGAGCTCTATTTTCTTCAACAGCCTTTTGAACCGTTCTCACGTTGTCAAGGAGCCACCGAAGCTTCACCGCGCTGAAGTAAGTGCTAAGTGGAAGGCCTGTCTTGGACTAGAACAGTTCCACAGTGCAGTCAGTAAATTACACCTACCACAGTTGAAAACAAAACTGCTAAAGAAAAGAACTCAACAACAACAACTGCTTAGTGGATTGTCTAAAGACTTTTCAAATGAAAGTACCTTTCCTATCCCATGGTACAGAGAAGCATGCTCATGACCAAAGAGCACAGCAATTATGTTTGCAGTTCAAAGAGTAGCCATGTAAGCAAGGTAAAGAGAAAACTAAGTGACACACCATCTTTTAATTAGATAGTGACAGTGCAATGTCAGTTTGCAATAATCGCTCATCTGTCGATCTAAACCAAAAGTCTGCACTTTATTTTTCTTTTCATGACAATGACAGATTGTGAACTTAATAGTCATAAATTAATAACAATAGCAAGAAAACTACTTTCAAACACATAATTTAATGACATACCATATTTGTGTGTATGCACATATACATACATACATACATATCTATTCAAATATCAGTGGAAAATAAATAAATAAAGCAGAGGTCAATGACATGCCAGATTAAAACCATAAAGAATTGCTGTCCATAAGAAAGCAGCTGGCTAAAGTCAGCACATACAATGACTGGAAGAAAATGGAACTCATGTGTGCTTATTGCTCTTTCATGAGAATGAGTGAGGTCCAATTCTTGTTAGCATATTAAATATCCAATTTCTTTATAAAGTTCAAGTAAAGGGATTAAAGATGTAATTAAAGTAACATAAAAGTGATACAATTAGCTTTCTCTCCTTCTTATCCTATGCCCCTATACTTACCTCATAAGAACATACGTCATGAAAAAACTCAAATCATAGCTGATGTCCTATGCTGATACATACGTGCCTATAATCTCAACAATTGAGAGGCAGAAGCAAAAAGATTGCTGAGGAGCTGGAGAGAGGGGCTTAGCACTTAAGGCACTGGCTGTTCTTCCAGAGGACCCAGGTTTCATTCCCAGTACCCCTATGGTGTCTAATAGCTGTCTGAAACTCCAGGCCCAGGGAATCAAACACCCTCTTGCCTATGTGGGCACCAGGCATGCATGCAGTGCACAGCTAATACATGTTGGCAAAACACCCAGACACATAAAATAAAATAAAAGGTATAGAAGAGGATTGTTGCAAGGTTGAGGCAGGCCTGCTTGGTACATACAGGGAGCTCGAAGTCTAGCCACGGAGGGCTACACAGTAAGACCCTGTCTCAAAAAATGCTTTCCAAATTTTTTATTGAAAAATATCTTCATACAATATATTCCGATCACAGTTCCCTTCCCACAACACCTCCTCACAGCCCCCCACCCACTCAACTCCATGTGCTTTCTCTCTCTCTCTCTCTAGTAAACAAATAAGCAAACAAACAAGAAACTCCACAAACAAACCATAATTTAAAAAAAGCAAAGAGAAAAGACAAAAGAAACACACACACGCACACACACACACACACACACACACACACACACACATACACAGAGAAAATCCATAAAAACATATAACTAGAAACCATAATGTTCTCAAATATTTTAACTCCATCGGCAAGTTAAAAATCTTAAAGTTTCTAGCTTTTTTGGGGTTGTTGGGGCAGAGAGTATCAATGCCCAGAAATAATGGAAGACAGTAACACATGGAAATACTATTTGGGTTGCAAGGTCATCCCGCAGAGGTACAGGCTGTCCTCCAGAAGATCCTGCAAACCTAATGGACAGTCTTAAATGATGCAGATAGGGAACGTAAATGTTGCCTGCAGGGGTAATGCATGGAAAACTACACAACCCTTGAAGCTCAGTGCAGACAGCGGGAGGCAGGGTGATGCAGGGTGACAAAACAAAGAAAAATGGAAAATAAATGGGCAGGACAAGCCTGAAACTACTTAGGCAAGGAAGGGAGCAGACATGGGATTGTCTGCTAGTCTGTTATAATTAATGGTATTTGAATAGTAGCTTCAGATCCAAGAACCAATATGTTTCCCACTGGCAAATAAAAAGGGGACACATCTCATTAAAAGAAAAAGAACTTCTTCTTTTTTGGGTTCTAGAAGAACTTGAACTTGCTAAGAAATTAACTTCACTTATCTAAAGAGAAAGATCTATATAAGGATTTAAAATTAGACATATTTTATTATTCTTTTTCATGTGAAAAAAGTTTTTGTTTTTTGCTTTGTTTTATTTAAAGAAAAACAAAAACAAAAAAAGGTCTTTAGTGAAGGTCTTGAATACTACTTACTTTTTCTTTCTCACTTTATCCGGGTTACTAAAAACTCAAAAGCACTCAGGACTTTCTTCAGTGGGCAATAGGGAACTATGCTGATGGATTCTGAAAGTATGGGTGAATTAAAGAAAACAGCCCTTGGGGCATATGATTTAAGCTACTGGGACATTATGATCTCTACCAGTCTATCCTCTTGGGGTATTGTTATTTCATTTCCCCACAGAACAAGAAAGAAAGCTAAAGACTTGATTTGACCACAGTTATCTGAAAGAAATATTCTATAAGTTGTATAAAATAACCATTTTACCATAGGTTGTAAGACTGAAATAGTCTTTCTCATGAAATCTGAAAACTTTTTTTAAATACACATTCTTACAGTATACTTCTGAAGAGATTTCTTACCTTGACAAAGTTATTATTTCCTGGAATTCTTTTGCTAAGGTTCTCAACGGTAGACTGGGTTCTTAGGTCAAGCCACACTATAGATCAAAACATAATAATACATAAGAAGAACGTCATAAAAATGAGAACTTAGTAAAATCACTGTCACAGATAAGAGACTGATTAGTTTCCATAAGCAATTAAAATGCTATAGCTTTTAAAGGATAGAAATTAGAAAATTAGAAATGAATAGACATACTGTTAGAAGAAAATATATTTACAAAGGAGAATTGAAAGCTTTTATGCAAAATTACAGACCAAATTATAGGAACAATACAAACCTTGGGGCTTTTATTTTGCATTATTTATTTTGTATTATTACAGGAAAAAAAACTATGAAAGAGCATTTGGAGTAGGGATTTTCTAAACACACATGAGTAGAGAGAAGACGTAAAAGCCGGGCAGGCTAGTTGACAGTGCAAAACGCACAGCTCAGGATAAAATGTATATCTTAGAAACCTTGGGAGAAGACTGTGACAAAGACCAAGTAGAGAACCCGATGGGATGCTTATTTATAATAAAATCTTTCAAGGGATACAAGATCTGAAATCATTATTTTCTTTAATTACAATCCATTTTGTTGCTGGATTATATGGGGAAAACTCTACTTTAATGGACCACCATTTTCTTTCCTAAGTTTCTGTTACCTGCTTTCTGAACTCCAAGTAGAAAATATCTCATTTTGCTTTGTGACAGAAGCTTGGGGAGGAGAATGCACTAAAAACTATAAAATAGATTGCATAAGTGATCAATAAACCAGATTTGCTATCTTTTGTTTTTTAAGAGACTGGGTCTATTGTATTTAACTTTTATAACTTTTAATCTACTAGTGGTAAGTCAGTATTTTTAGGACACTATGGTCAGATGCTTCCTGAAAGAACCTGAGGCCAATAGTCTAAAGGACTCCGGGGCAGATAATGCAAGCTTGCACACTACATTTTTGAATGTTGCCAGATACCTTGTTTGGTTCACTTAACAGTGTTATTCTGTTCTCTTCATTTAGAATCAGTTCTTCCCTGTAGTAAATTTTTACAAATTTGTTATAATTATCTAAACAGCTCTGAGCTTCATTTTGATAGTACTAATTCCCATGAGATTTAAACTAGAGACTTCCAGATAAAATACTGGTTTTCGTAGGTATAAAAAGCAGCAAGCAAGTGACCCACATGACAACCAAGAAGAGAAGGAGAGCAAAACAATTGAAAACAGATGGCCTATAGGTAAGATCTTCAGTTGGTACCCAGCACCTACTCCTTGACCCCAGAAGCATTATCTCAAATTCCCTTGGGGGATTTAGATTTCCATACCCCTCAGCTGTGTGGTTTATCGAAGAATTTTCCCTACCCCAAGTTCCAGGGTGAGGTGCGAACCCTAAGTCCTTACACAAGAGATCCCTTGGCCAAATCACCGAACCGAGATTTATGGTCAGCCTTCAATCGTCATCCTCGGCTACGTTTGGCACTGTGTGATGTGGGCCTGCTATTTTCATGACAGGAGATCTGAGTCTGTCATGTGAGGAGCCATCTTGGAAAAGAGGCTTGAAGGGGATACCAGAGACTTTCTGTATTCAGAACCAATCAACACCTAAACTACGCTACCACTGGGTGACTAGATCCATTAGCAAAATAAACTGCTTTTATTTTTTTTTCACTTGACTTAGTTGGAGCTGAGTTTTCTAGTACAATGTCAGGACACAAACCATTAGCAATATCATCAGAGGTGGCAACATCTCCCATCTCAAAGGAACAGAGTCAGCTCCATTTTACATAGTAACAGTACTGTGTGATGATGACAAAAATAGACTTTGCTCACAGACAAGCAACCTTAGCAGATGTTACTGGATTAACAAGAGTAACTGGGAAAGTGGAAGGATTAAGAGGAGAGGTTTTAAATCTGTGATATGTACGATTAACAAGCACATCTTAATTCTCAGTGTTTTCAACTACAATGAGCTATAAAGTGAAAAATCAATTTAGTGAGTTTTGATTCCTACTTCAAAATATTAAATGGTAGATTGGGATAGCAAATATTAGAGTTTATTGTACTTCATAGGATAAAGATCAATTTGGGAAACATTTGTTTTAGTTACATGGGTTTGTTGAATCATAATATAAAATACATTTCTTAGAGAGGGAGCTAAACAAATATATTTGACATCCATAGACTCTTGGCTTGCTGGCCTCTTTGATAATATAAGCCTCCTACATCTGGTGTTCTCCCTCCTTCTGTCTCTTCCTCTCCTCCCCACCACCCTGGCCTCTCACTGGGGTTAGGTAGAGATGGAATAGGGGACTTCCCAAATGCCATGCAAGCACTCTTCCACTGACTCCACACCAGCAGTCCCTGTTTATTGACATCTTAATGGACACAAAACTTACTGGGGAGCTGAAAGACAGGCCCCATACTCCACGATTTGGGCACAGTAGAGCTGTGAATTGGACCCACAAATTTGTCTTTAAATAAGTGCCCTCCTTCCAAATAACACTACTAGAACTCCATGGCAGTGATTCTTTCTTAGGAAGCATAATAGAACCACCTAGGAAACTTTGAACTTATCTAACCATGACCTACCTTGCAGGATTCTGGTTTAAGTCTAGGCCTATGTACTTTTCTATGAGTATTCCAAGTAGTCCAACACAATACTAATAGGTGAGTGTGTCTTTTGTAGGGCATGTTCTTTAGTGTATTAATGTGCTCCAAATAATTAATTCAAAACCAAAGCAAGCACTGACAATAAGGTAGCACTAGGAATCTCAGTAGTCCAATAACTTTATTGCTCTTAACAAAGACTAGTTAACCAGGCTTGTAGTTAGGCTTGACAACAGTGGTATCCATGGAGTTAAATCCTCACTACAAAGAATCAAAACACTGAATGTAAAATCATGAAACCAAAGTTCTAAGTTTGGCTTTGCTACCAACAAGCTTTATGACTTGTGCAATTATTTAAACCCTCCTTGACCCAGATCCTCTAAATATAAAATAAGGATGCTGGAGTGGATGGCATCTAAAGTCCTTTTCCTTCCACTGTTCCAGGATTGCAGAAGGCTGCCATGATATTTACTTTTTTTATAATCAAAGAGTACATGGCAATTAGAGTATATGGAATGAATTAGTACAAATGGCAAAGAAAAAAGATGTCAGTGGTTGTTGATATACTACCAAAGCAACTCACAAATGTTCAAAATTAATTGAATTAAGAACAAAACAATTAGAAAACTCATTACAGAAGCTAAGATGGCAGAATTAGATTTGCAGAATAAGAGATCAAAAGCCAAAGAGAAGACCCCCAAAGCTGGAGGACTAAGCCCCTTGTGGAGGTAATTTCTGAGATCAAAAGAAGTGACAGATCCAGATCTGGCAGCAGCAGTCAATTTCCCCCAACGTGTCTGAGTTGGGAGGCTGGGACGTGAGCAACAGCCAGAGCACCAATACCTGAGGAAGTACCAGCAGCTGGAACTGAAGAGCCAGAGGGCACAGCGGCAACTGGAACTGAGGAGCCAGGAGAAACTGGAGCAGCTGGAGCATTAGGAGAAATAACGGCAATTCATGCTAGAGACAGCCAGGTTCAAGGTCTACGTATGCTTGTTTGGAAATGGTAGATCACTTGGGCAAGTTCATCAGAATGAATGTTTTTTTCTACACATGTGAATGTAGAAAAAGAAATGGAAGAGGCATGGAGTAGAAGGGAACAAAGAAAGTCCAGTCTGAATGTCTGGTTCACTAGCACTTCCATTTGGATGGAAACAGTGTAAGTGTGTGTTTCTTGTTCAGAAAAATTCTTCCCGACTTGGCAACATATATGCATCTTAGTTCAAAAAAACCACCAAACTAAAATCATGCCTGATACATTATAAGAGCACATCTTCAGGGGATGTTAAAAGAACATGCTACAGTTCCTGCTGTGGTCATATGCTGCAGGACATGAAAGAGCTAATTTGGGAAAGTACGATCCCAAGAAAGGACTTTCCTCATTGGGTAGCTGGAAGTAAAATCATTTCCATAGACAGGAACAGCACTGTTTCCTAGGAATAGGGAACTGCTAATTCTTAAAGTTATAAAGTAATATATAGTAGGAAATAAACTCTAAGGAGCACAGAATGCTATATAAACCCCTTCTAGAAGTTATTAATGGCTTTTATTTAGACTAAGGAAATAGGAATTTCAATGGTCCAGACCATCCAATGAATAGTTTACAAAAATAATTTGGATGGTGTGAATAAAATCACATCTAATATATTTAGTTTGTCCTGATAAAAGAGTTTTATGAGTGAAGAGAAATGTAGTTGTCTCAATCTCTATGGACCATTGTTAGTTAAGTGATATATACAGTACAGAAAAAATCATCATCTTCAGAGGATATTGAATAATAAATCACAAATCTGAACAATTTTGGCTAATCATCACAACAGGAAGCAACAAGCACATCTAAGAAAACGAAAATGGAAAAATCGCTAGGAATCATCTATATCTGGTTGGCTAAGCACAAAGCAAATAGTGAGTCTCCTCTGAGATGGTTTGTCCTGAGCAGTTTACAGTGTGGTAAGATGAAAGGAAGGCTCCATGTTATCCACCACACCATAAGCAAGGACCACCAGAGTTTTACAAAATGTTACTGGCTTCCTTCCTGTCGATAATATAAGAATTGAAGTGCCAATAGTTAAGCCATGAATTAAGCTGGTTAAAAGGTCATATACAAGGAAGAAGAGACTATGCCCCTCATTTGATGATATTTTCAATAACAGATGGGGCCAAAAGAAAAATGGGGAGTAGGAAAGGCAGAAAAATTAAAACCCATTCACCTCCCACCCCGTGTGTGTGTGTGTGTGTGTGTGTGTGTGTGTGTGTGTGTGCGCGCGCGCCGCGCACGCGTGCGCGCGCGTGTGTTTACAAATGCATATACATGCAGAATCTGAAATCAACTTTAGCTGTTAGTACATAAAAGCCAAAATGCCAATGACAGACCTGAGTGTCTGGGAAGTAGTGACACTCCTCCTTAGACACTGTACTACAGTGTACCTTATTAATTCTAATATATATTAGAACACGCACACACATACATACATACATACATATATATACATATATATATACACATATATAAACATATATGTGGACATCTAACAATAGGTCATATGTACCTATGGGATCCACTGAACTTTCATCTGTTTACAATGGGAAAAGATAGCACTAAGCACACAGCTTTATTGCAAGTTAGCATAGCCTTTGTCAGGATTCTGTTTGTTGGATAAACCTATACCATGGTCATCAATTAATTTAAGATCTTATATCTTATTTCCTCTGCTCCTGTACTAGGGGTAAATATATTCACTGTTTACCATGCATATGGTAAAAACAAGGCCACATGAAAGGGATTTTCTTTTCATTTTGTTTTATTACATTTTTCATTCAGTGTGTGTGTGTGTGTGTGTGTGTGTGTGTGTGTGTGTGTGTGTGTGTGTGTGTGTAGGTGCTTGTCCCTGGCATGTGTGTGGAAGTCATGTGACACTAGCAAAGTTAGTTCTCCTTCCACATATCCATCCCAGGACTCAAACTCAAGTTATCAGGCACCCAATAAGCCATCTCAGGGAAATTTTAAAACAGAAAAACACAAACTTTTCTTCTCAGTTGCTTGTTCATAATAAATATTGTTCATCAGTTACATAATTCAGTTGAGTCAAACCAGGAAAATGAAAAGAATAGGCTAGAGTGACAGAGCTTTATAAGAGGAAGAGGAAAAGGAAGAAAAAGAGTGCTCTCAACTGATCTCATTGTTTTGCTTTGTTTAGAGTCGTATATATCCCAGGCTGCACTCAGATTCACTATACAGTGTGTGTGTGTGTGTGTGTGTGTGTGTGTGTGTGTGTGTGTGTACATACATATACATACATAGACATATATACATACATATGGAATATCCATATATAGTGAATATATACATATGAACTTGAACTCCTGATCTCCCTGGCTCCATGCCCCAAGGGCTTGGATCAATGTACCATCAATGGTTTTGGACTGAATATATCATAGAAAAAATCATAATGAACTCCTAACCCCAAATTTGAAGGAGTTAGGATGGGAAGCCCTTGGGAAATGATTAGGTTAGAACCACAGAGTTTCACAAATGGGATTAGTACACTTATAAAAAGATTGGAAAGAGTTTGCTTTCTTGCACTCTGCTCTCCACCATATGGAGATCAAGGTGCCAGTTGATTTGGTCTTGTGAGTGCACCTTCATCTTAGCCTCAAACTTTTAACGTCCACAACTGTCATAAACACAAATCTACTGAATAAGCCACCAAGTCTATGGTAGTTTGGTTCTAGCAGCCTGAATTAAGATAGAGAAAATTAAAAGTGCAAACATCCCTGAATGCTTAAGGGAAGTTCCTTGTCTGTGTATCCTGCATAATGGGCGTTAGCAGCTTAGATGCAAGATTGTAAAACATCAGTAGCCAACTTCTGCCCTCCGGGGTTCTCCCATTGTGCTGTAAGCCTGTATTTAAGACCTCTTCCCTCCTTCAATAAACAGCATTCGGCATTAAATAAATAAAAAAAAAATTGAAAAAAAAAAGTGCAAACATCACACCATGATAAAAACAAGCCAAAGAAGCTTGACCACATATCCATGGGGCAATCTAATTCTGATTCCACTAATCCCATGTGATCTTTCTTTTGAAAAAAGCTGCTAAATATTTAATAGCATGATGAAACTCTCAACTGAAACCTACATGGATGGGTGATAATTCGATGTTTTTCTAGGTGAAATGAAGTTGGAGGAAGAATCTCTCCTTGTAATGGTTAAGCAGCTTCTTTCTCTAAATCTTTTCTCTTCCCTAGTTCTCCTGGCATTTCTTCTTCTAGCTGCCAAATTTCTACTCCTCATTTCTGTGACACAAAGCTAAACGACAAGCCTCCTTGGTTTGCTGAGGTATATTTAGGGGTCACCACAGAACATGGAACATACAAAGGTATCTAGCCAAGCTTTTGGATTTAATTGTACATTCCTTCCTACAGTGAAGTCATCTATAATAAGTTGAGATGATCACATCTGTGCTGGAAATTTCCAAATCTGCTTTGAAAGCAATTTAAAGCCAAGTGTAGTGGTGCACCCCAGGAAGTCAAGCACTTGGGAGGTGGAGGGAGGAAGATCAGGAGTTCAAAGTTATCCTTAGCTACATAGTGGTTCAAGACCAGCATGGAACACTTAAAACAAACGAAGTCCATCAAGACAGCTCAGCGGGTAAAGGTGCTTGGTGCCCAGCCTGGCAACTTGTTTGACCCTTGAGATCTACAAGGTGAAAGTAGAAAACTGACCCTAGTCGGTTATTCTCTTTTTTCCACATGCCTGCCAGAGAATGCATGCCTGCCTTCCCTGAAAATAACTAAATAAGTACAATAAATAAATGGAATAAAAGCTTTCAAGCAAATCTTTCAAAACTATAAATAAATACAAACTTCCAAAACAATCTAATTTCTAATTGCCTAGAAAATAGCTTCAAGCAGAAATTTAATATCTCATATAAAACAAAAAGCTATTTTCCTCCCTTAATATTACTTAACTAACTTCCATTCTCATAAGCTCTAATTTATTTTTTTAATTTTTCTATCATCTCTTTTGTGAAACAGTGCTGGGGGTTTGCTAAAGATGTAATACAGATTTTAAGCACAGTGCTAAGAAGAAAAGAGGGATCCAGAAAAAAAAGACAGAAGCTAGAACACGACTGCGAGCTTCTCAGAGAAGAGTCGCCTCCTTCATGCTTAGGACTTCTCCAGTGCACAAACACACAGTTGGATCTGGCCTCTAAGAGGTCTTGCCAGTTTTTCTCCTCTTCATTTTCACTGCACTATCTCAGTAACTAACTAGCAGTTTCAATTAATAGCTTTCACCACACAGAAACATCCTGTCCTTTAACAGATACATATTTAGATTTATGTTTTTATTTGCTTCCCATTCTTGTTTCATATTCCTTTCCTTCTTTTTGAAAATCATTCTTTATAACTTGCTATGATAATCATACATTATTTTATCTCTTCTTTTCTCCTTTTGTTTTTTTGAAACAGAGTTTTCCTTTACAGCCCTAGGTGACCTAGAACATGCCATGTAATCCAAGTTGGCTCTGAACTTGAGACAATCTTCCTGCCTCAGTGCTGGAAGTTTAGGCATGTGCCCTTATAGCCAGCATGATTTGCTATTTGTGACATAAATCTTTTAATGGTTATAGATTTAGAACACAACTTTCCTTTCAGGAAGTAGCAGTATCATTTAGTGCTCTGCAACTGTCATGTGCTAAGGATGATGCTGGTATCTACTCAGGGAGATTTACAGCTAAGATGTGACACCTACTGGTAATCTTCCTGAGATTTTTGAGGTTTGTATACCCTACGGAACAGTTAAATCCATAACAGAATCATCTAAAATTCTGATAATTTATCTTTAAAGGTTCAAATTTTTAGATAGAAAGTACCAATATACAAATAGGTTATAGACAATTTTGAACACTTGCAATTTTGAGTTTTCAGGGGAGGGGGTAGAAAGATCTCTTTGAGATGTCAGAAACACAGTGGGGGGGTCATAAAACAGTTCTGGAACTATCCACCCATTTATATGATCACAAATAATCAGCAAAAGGAGAAAGCAAGGGAGAGAGTTAATAAATATGTGAATAACTATGATCTGGAAAAACTGAAGAGAACTCTGCTGCCCATCTCCGATTATAGGAAACATGAACCTACGGTTTTCCAGTCAAATGACTTAGTGTGACCACCTCTGCAAATGGAACAAGGCTTGTGCTGCACCTCTGCATGATGGCTTACCCACGGCATTGTAGAGAGGCTCTCCAGTTAGCTTGTCCCAGACTACTGTGGTTTCCCTCTGGTTGCTGACACCAATGGCTTTAACAAGAAAGTCAACAGAAAGAAGACATTAAACACGTAGAATATTACTTCAGGATAATAGGAACAACTAACATTTTTTAAAACCTTGCATTTTTTTTTTTTGAGACAGGGCCTCACTATGTAGTCTGGAACTCCCTATGTAGATAGACTGACCTTGAATTGACAGAGACCGACCCTCCTACAACACTGCCACTTCTGCCTCCAGAATGCTATGATTAAAGACATAGGCCACCATACCCAGCCTTCCATTTGGAATATTGGTAGTGATATCTGGTTTATTTTCCTTAAATACCCTTGGGGGGAAAAAAGCGAACATACAATGTAAAGTTTTTAACTCTACAGAATCCTTCTACTTCACTTGAAGCACACAACAATGACATGGATCCTTATCATTATTGAGAAAAGGCTCCAGACTGCCTCAAAGGATGCAATAACTTCACCAGTCTACAATGACTGATTTAGTATTATGTGCAACAATAAACAATTTGTTTACTAATTGTTATGGGAAATGTCCCTTCCTATAGGTGTACATATGTGCATACACGCATTTTAAGGAAATAGCCACAGCCCCAGGCATGGTAGTAGGAATGCATGCCTGCAATCCCCGTGTTTAGGAGGCTGAGTGAGGAAGGAGACCAGAAGTCAGGGCCAGTCTGGGCTACACAGGGAACTCAAGGGCTGTATGAGGGAGGCACTGTCTCCGAAGTTAGACAGGTCAGGGAGACGGCTCCGCAGGTAAAGGTACTTGCCACACAAGTTTGATGGCTTGAGTTTGCTCCCTGGAATCAAGATAAATGAACAGAGAACTACAAAGACTCCACAAAGTCATCCTCTGACCTGCACACGTACTCCGAAGTACATACACAACCCCACCCCCTACACATGTGTCTTTACAAAGTTAAGAAATATTAAGGAAATATTCAGTAGCACTTAGGCTCACCAAAGCCAAATAGCTGCTGTTTAAATTCCAATCTTGAGGCCCCTTATTTTGTCTCCTTGGCGTTTTATTTCTTGTAAAGTGAGTTTTATTTCCTGTAAACATTTCTTGTAAGTTCAAAGTCCCCACCTAGCAATAAGTCACTACATACGAAAACAAATGTCTGGTAGAAATAAGTATTGAACAAATGTCACTCAGAGCTGCTGTCATCATCACCACTGAGTGCAGAGACTGTTGCAGACAATGAGCCTGGCCTGAGCAGGATAAGAGAATCCCTTGGAATCTCCGATGGTACAACAGCAGGAGCCTAGCAATGGGTGGCTACAGTGGAATATTTCGAAAGTGATACTTGTTTGAAAATGAAAACTTCACAATGTGGAACCACAGTGAATTCACAACTAAGAGAGTCCATTTCCTCATTGCTAATTTCCCTGTAAATCAGCTGGCTGCTCTTTTTAGTCACAATCCTCAAGTCACATGTCTGTCATGCAACCTTTCTTTATTGGCTCCTTCTGACTCACACTGAGAATCTAATCTAGAGCTATTTCCATCTGATTCTTGGGTCCAGGATTTCTCTATAACCACTCCCTTTCTCCTCTGTCTTAATTCCATTCCTTCATGCCAAGTGAAACTGCTTTCTTTGCAGACAATCAAAGTCCACGGAAATCGCTTTTCAGGATTCTCTTCAGGCCACAGATATCTTTATTACCGCACACAGGTCTGCAACGCCACTGAGCTTTCTCAGTGTTCCAACACTTGCTGTTGTACCCTAAAATCCTTTTAAAATTACATTTATTTATATATATTAATTACACTTATTTATTGAGTAGGAGGCTTGAAGGTGGAGGTCAGAGAACAACTTGCAGAAATTAGTTCTCACCTTCTACCATGGAGGGCCTGGGGGTTGAACTCAGGTTGCAAGGCCTGACAGCAGTTGCCTCTAACCACTGAGCCATCTTACCTGCCCAAAGCCTAGCATGGTGGCTCATGACTACAATCCCAGCACATTTTGGAGACTGGAGTAGGAGGTTCACTATGGGTTTGAGACTAGTCTCAGTACATAGTAAGTTTCAGACCAGTCTGGACTACATATCCAGATCTTATCTCCTATCACAAAGACAAACAAACATAAAACCATACATACATATAGACGAACAAAAAGTTATAACCACAATTAAGAAAATATACTTAGAAAAAGTCTTTGTACTTAAAACTTGAAGTCTTAGTAATTATTATCTAGGCCATATTGTGGATAATATGAATCCTTTGAAAAATAAAAACAGGGTAGGATATAGCTGAGTGATTATCATGTGTGGGGCCCTGTACAGAAACACCAGCTAAAATCAGTAAATACTGGTTTAATTTAACATTGTAATACATTTTGGAATTAAAACCTATAAATGCAGAGGAAAATAATAAGCTTTACAAAAATAGCTTTCTTGCTACTACAAGCAACATGTGGGAAGATGTATTAAGCTTTTCACACTGAGCTTGGTGGCATATGCCTATAATCCCAGCATTTAGTAAGCTGAGGCAGGAGGATAGAGTTTGTGGGTTCAAAGCCAGCTACACAGCTAGTCACTGTCTCAAAATAAAAAAAACCCTTTCTGCTTTTCAGGCAGTCAAAAACTGTGTGTAGTTTTACACGTAACATGTATACTTGAAAATTCCAAACAACATATGGCCACTAGTGGAACATTATTTTGCAGAAAAAGGTGCTTCCCTGAGACTATCATGAGGTTCACAAGCGTAAGACATGACAGCAATCTGTGTGTTAGGGTGAAGGAGTGGATGTGTGGGCTTTCCTTCACTCTATCACCAAAAGAACTGCTGCAAATGTAACTCCTGAGGACCTATGGCCTCGTTTTTGAAACAGTTTTTGCCTATCACTTAACGAGAACATCTGGCATTGTAATTTTGTGTATGTGGTAACTCCTTGAGTGCCATTAAAGGCAAACATAACTGCCTAACACAGACAGAGCAGCCTACTGCCCGGCTTTAGGTTTAAATGTGCTGTTCAACTAGACAGTATATTTTAATTTAGGAGACATCGTTCACAGTAGCTTAGGTTAAAAAAAGACATTTTTATGGTGAGGGTGTCTGAGAAAGGTATCTCAATTCAGTAGATCACTCTGATCTTGAACTCATGAGTAATCAGCTTGCTTAAGCCTTCCAAGTGCTGAGACTATAGACATGCATGAGAGCACTCAATTTCAAAGTCAGGACTTTTTGATAGATGGAGAGAACTAAAATGAATGAATCAGATATTTGGGAAAGGTATATAACCAGATATGATGAACTCTGTTAATGATTATCAGATAAGACTAAATGATATTGCTCTTCACTGGCAAAGCTCATTCACTTGTTGCATAGGAAACATAAATTAAATGTTTTGGGAGATTATTATCAATGTGGCTCAGGGAAAAAACTGGTCCAAGAGTTACAAGAGCCCTCTGTTAATGAACAGCTACATGTCCTGCAGTCCTCTTCCCCCACTGCAGTTAAAGGAAGCTGCTTTAGGCGACTGCTGATCCTTTACAGTTTTTATAGTATGGTTACCTATTGTTCTACATAGGAAAGCAAAAGCTTGCCCTTCTAATGACAATTCAGTAAATTATCAGGGGAAGGCAGTATCGTGACTTGCCTAGTATAGCGGGCATTATGGGATAGTCTCCTCCTTAGTTACAGGCTGTTGGTTGCCAGGAAGGAATCACTTTGGTTTGGTATGACTTTTTTTTTTTTTTTTTTTTTTTTTGGTTTTTCGAGACAGGGTTTCTCTGTGTAGCTTTGCGCCTTTCCTGGAACTCACTTGGTAGCCCAGGCTGGCCTCGAACTCACAGAGATCCGCCTGGCTCTGCCTCCCCAGTGCTGGGATTAAAGGCGTGCGCCACCACCGCCCGGCTTGGTATGACTTTTATATTGGAGAAATAGGTATATCTACAAGACAGTAGCTTTAATCCCAGCACTTGGGAGATAGAGGCAGGTGGATGTCTGAGTCTGAGGCCAGCCTAATCTACATAGAGAGGTCCAAGACAGCCAGGGCTACATATGGAGGAGGAGAAAGAGGAAGAGGAGACAGATACATGCTAAAGTCTTACAGGCCAGTTGTTGCAAGTGCAAGACAAATTCCTTGGTGAGGAACTGTGTGTCATCTTCACATACCCCACAAACCCCAGAAAGACAGGTATACGGGTGGGCCCAGAAGGCCACCATATTGCATCCCACCTTATGTGTCAGGAAGGTAGAACAATGTTAATGCCAAGGTCAGTTATCCTGGACTATATGAAACATCTCTTTAAGCTGTGAAGTTTATTTATGCCTCAGAGACAATGACTCTTTTGACATTACTTATTCTGAGCATTACTGAGCACCTTAGTGGTTTATACTGTTGCAGACTGTTAGAATATCCCCTAAGAAAGAATAGCAATCATTTTGATGTACAGCTCACATCAATGTGGTTGACTGTACTTCTATTTAGATGTAAGAATAGCTGGGCATTGGTGGTGCATGCCTTTAATCCCAGCACTTGGGAGGCAGAGATAGGCAGAGGCAGAATTCTCCTTCTCCAGCACCATGTCTGCCTGTGTGCTGCCACGCTTCCCACCATGATGATAATGGACTAAACCTCTGAACCTGTAAGCCAGCCCCAATTAAATGTTTTCCTTTATAGGAGTTGTCATGTTCATATGTCTCTTCACAGCAAGAGAAACCCTCACAAAGACAGAAGCTGGTACCAGGGGTTGGATGTTGCTGTGATATGCCTGACTGCGCTTTTGTTTGGGGGGAAAAGGAGACTTTGGGACTTTGGGTTAAGAAAGCACTTGGATGCTTTAAGCGGGACTTAATGGACCATCCTAGTAGGAACATGGAAGACAGTGGTGCTGAGGATGATTTGAACTGTGGGGGCTCAGCTCAAGAGGTTTCAGAGAAGAACTTTAGGATGTGACCTAGAAACTGTTTTTGTGCTATTCTGGCAAAGATGTGGCTGCTTTCTGCCCTTGTGCCAAAAATCTGCCTGAGGTTAAATTGAAGAGTTGTGGATTAACAGCTTTGGCAGAGGACATTTCCAAACAACCTTCCATTGACTGTTTTGTGTGGCTATTAATGGATTATCATGAAGATCTATAATAAAAAGGAGCAAGCTGAACAAGGAACAAGGAAACTGTATACAAAATATACCGTTTAAGGAGAAAGGGAGCACCAGGAAATGTAATGGAGCCCAAGGAGATAAGTTTAAAGAAAAGCCTTATCCTAAATGGAATAAAGGAAGTGGTGACCTCAGGGCAAGACCCCACCTAGCTAAGCCTCCAATCTGTGAAAGGGAATTAAAGAAAAGCTTAGGGCCAGGTGTGGTAGTACATGCTTTTAATCCCTGCACTCTGAGCAGAGGCAGGCAGATCTCTGAGTTCAAGGCCAGCCTGGTCTACAGTTCAAGTTTCAGAAAAGCCAAGCTTAGGCAGTGAAAGAAACTATCAAAACCAGAAAGCTGTTGAAAATGTACTTGAACGAGTGGGCCATGTTCCAGCACCAGAAAGCAGCAGAATTTGGCAGTTTTGGCCACATGGTTTGGCTTTAGAGTTAAGGATACAAGAAAGGGATTATGAAATCTTCCTGCATCACTAAACCGTCCTCCATGCTGAGGCCAGGCATGTGTCAGAGATGTCTCTGAATGGCCTTTGTGTGAAGCTGTGAAGGTGAAGACCCCAAGATGTTGGAGATGCCAGAGCCATGGGATACCTGCTGAGGAGAGCTGCTAATGGAGAGTGGAACAGCCCAAGAGAAAGAAATGTGTTGTAGTCAACAAAGCTGAAAGGAGTTGGAGATCTGAACAGCTCTCTGACATCAGACATGGAGATGCAGAGTTTGGAGTTTGCCCAGCTGTTTCTCAGTCTTGCTTTGATCCGGTATTTCCTCACTATGCTCCCTTTCCTCCTTTTTGGAATGGTAATGTATATCCTGTGTCATTGTATGTTGGAAGTATGTGATCTGCTTTTTCATTTTGATCTTACAGGAGGTTAAAGTTAAGAGACTGCCATGATTCTCAGAAGAGACTTCGAACTTTGGACTTTTAAACAGTGTTGAGACTGTGATAGACTATGGAAGGGTTACTTTTGAAGTTGGACTGAATGCAATTTTGCATTATGATGTGGCTACAAGTCTTTGGGGCCAAGGAGTAGAATGTGGTGGTTTGAAAGAAAATGGCCCCTGATATAGAAATTTAGGATATAGATATGATAAGATAAAAGGGTAGATTATTGAATCTACTGTTAAAGAGCAACAACTTGGGGGTTGGGAATCTAGCTCAGTGGTAGAGCACTTGCCTAGCAAGCACAAGGCCCTGGGTTAAGTCCTCAGCTCCAGAAAAAAAAAGACAAAATAACAAAAAAGACCAAAAAAAAAAAAAAAGAGAGAGAGCAGCTTGTTTGAAATATTTTACATTGCTATGGATTTTAGTTTATTGACAGAAATTTAAAGTTAATTTTGTTATACTGTATGTATATTTTTACTCATTTAAAGTATTATGTTTAAACAACACATTTAAAATTGTAATGTATCATTAAGAAATATAGATTAATAGTTAATTATCTATGATAATCAAACTTATAGTCATGTTAGTTAAGTTTTTTATATATACAAAGATATATTTCAATTAGGTAGGTAATCTTCAAACACCTACAGAATATGGCATTTAAAATGTTTTAAAAACTTAGACTTTTCTCAACAATGAGACACACCTGCTCCTGGCAGCACCAATTTACTTCAAAGAGGAAGATGAGGCATCTAAGACAGTCTACATGGAGTTTATCTTCTTGGCAAAAATAAACATTTAGGCAAGAAACTGCTCATGTCTGGACTGCTTGATAATATGTTGTATAAACTGGACATACAGGACCCACTGGAAAATGGCCACTAAATTTTGCCAAAACAAATTTTGCAAAATGGTCCTTTAGTTTCCTGCTTTGCAGAGGAGACTGCCAGACATTCTACAAGACACAGGGAAACTCTAGGCCTATAGGCTTAAGATGGATGCCCCAACATTACAGAGGAACTTTGGGTGACTGTCCAGGCAACCAGATGTCTCTGTCATTCTAGATTTTTGGAAGTTGCTTACAATGCACTTCCTGTTTACTTAGGTAATATATTCTTCTGAGGTCTTTGATGGAGTTGAAGACTAGATAGTTATAATTTTAGCTTTCCTTAGTCATGATAAAAGATAAATTAGATATAAAATTTTAGAGTCACAAAATAGGATAGATGATAGAATATTTTCTAATTTTGCCAAATATAAATAAACTAGATACTGTAACTGTAATTCCTGCTTAATAACTGCTTTGTTATATATAATTTTACAATACTAAAATTAAAAGCTTCCTTTTTGATTCGACAGAAAAGGGCAAGTGCTATGGGATGTCTTTCTGTATGCTGTGAATATACGTTGTTACCATTGGTTAGTAAATAAAGCTGTTTTGGCCTATGGCAAGAAAGCTTATAGCCAGGTGGGAAATCCAAGTGGAGGGACAGAGAAAAGAAGGGTGGAGTCTGGAGAGACGCTGGCCACTGCCAAAGGAGCAGAAAGATGCCAGCAGACTGGTAATGCCAAGGCCACGTGGCAACTTATAGATTAATAGAAATGGGTTAAGTTATAAGAGCTAGCCTGCAAGAAACTTGCCATAGGTCATACAATTGGTAATTAATATAAGCCTCTGAATGATTATTTTATAAGCGGCTGCAGGATAGCAGGGCTGGGTGAGACCAGAGAAAATTCCAGCTACAGGCCCCCAAAGGGAGTGACCCTATTGGTAGGTGTGGTCTTGTGGAATAGGAAGTGTGTCACTGGAGGTGTGTCACTTGGAAGTTTCAAATGTTCAAGCCAGGCCCTATATCTCTCTTCCTGCTGCCTCCTGATTTAGACATAGAACTCTCAGCTCCTACTGAAGCACCGTGTCTGTCTGAATGCAGCCATGCTTCCTGCTATGATAATAATAGACTAAACCTCTGAACCTGTAAGCCAGTTCTAATAAAATGCTTTCCTTTATAAGACTTGCCACAGTCATGGTGTCTCTTCACAGCTACAGACTATGACAGACCTTCTTTAAAAATCAAAACCAGCCGGGGCGGTAGTTTCACACGTCTTTAATCCCAGCACTTGGGAAGCAGAGCCAGGCGGATCTCTGTGAGTTCGAGGCCAGCCTGGTCTACAGAGTAAGTTCCAGAAAAGGCACAAAACTATACAGAGAAACCCTGTCTCAAAAAACAAAAGAAAACAAAAAAAATCAAAACCAACAGAAAACCAATAATACCAACAAAAACAAATAAAGAAAAAAAATTCAATTAGGACAAAAATCTTAGGAGTATGGTAAGTCTTGAAGCCAGGAGGCTATGAATTAAAACACCAAATGCCTGTAATTCCAGTACTTAAAAAGCAGGAGCAGCCAGGCAGCAGTACCACACGCCTTTAATCCCAGCACTTGGGAGGCAGAGCCAGGCAGATCTCTGTGAGTTCAAGGCTAGCCTGGTCTACAGCGTGAGATCCAGGACAGGCACCAAAGCTACAGAGAGAAACCCTGTCTCAAAAAACCTAAACTATATGAAAAAAAGAAAGAAAGCAGGAGCAGGATAATTATAGCAAATTCAAAGCCAGACAGGTCTATTTATTTAGCCCTTGTTTCAAAACAAAAGTCAAACAAATAATCAAACAAAACTTAACAACACAATACAAGCTATAAGAGACAAGAAGCAGCAACGACCACATTGATTTTTCACCCTATACAATGTTGCAGCACCCTTGGGTAGTTAAGTAACTTTTTCTCCCTGTATAAATAATAAATAGCCAAGCATAGATCTTCTACCAGAAACTAGGAATTCATAGAGAGACCTACAACAAACTCATTCTTTCAGACAGTGATTTCATAGAAATTCAATAAGTAAAGTGTTTGGATTTCAAAAACTATTCCCCCAAAGCATTCCTCCCTGTCATGTTTCTCTTCTTAATAAAAGGCATCCCCACCTACGCGGGAGCAATGTACAACCAGATACAACAAAACAAAATAAAACAAAAACTACAAGACTCTGAAGCATCACTTTTGACCCATTTCTTCCCCTGCCCGACTACTCACTACTCTCTCAACTACCCTAGGAGCCAACCAGTCAGCAAGATTGGTCTTTCCTCCTTGCTTCTATGTGACTGGTGTCAGTCAGGCCCCCACACTCTTTCAACACTTCTACAGAAGCCTCACACTGGTCTCTCCATCACAGTCCACTTTCTACACAGCAGGTTCGGAACTGTCTCTGACTGGGAAGTCATGACCTGCCCCCTCTGATCTTAAAACTAACAATCGCACTCGAAAATATGCTGACAAGACCCCACTGATTTCTCCAATTTGGGCTCCATTAAACCCCTTACCTACCCACTCTGTCCACTCAACTTGCTTTTACTGTTCTTATGACATGTTGGTGTTCTTTGTGACCCGAGACTACCTTGATTTAGTCTCACCTTGGGAACTTTGCATGCAATGTTTATTTTTCTTCAAATATTTTTCTCCCAACAGTCACATGACTGACCCCTCATGTCCCTTGAAATGTCAGCAAAATAATCAGCTCCTCAGAGAAGAGAAGCCTCCCATGGCCACCTAATCTAAGGTAAGCCTTGTAGGTACACCCTATCATATCACTCGTTTTTTAATTTCCCACATGGAATTTATTAGTATCTAAAATTAACTTGTATTGTCTTCTTTTATTTTTCCTTGTCTTCATGTGAATAAAATGGCTATATGAACAGGGACTGAATCCTGTTTATTGTTGTGCCCACAAGTTCTCACAAAAAGGCTTGCAGTACATAAAGATTCAATTATGAGCTGAAAGGATAAATTAATGAATGGGATTGGCAGAGCTGTACTAGAAGATGAAAATACTCAAAATACCTTTGATGTTGGAAATATCAATATTGAGCTGTCCAAGTTTTTCACATGTTTTCTCTATACACTCATAAACAGACTGCAGGATTTCCTTCGGGTCTTGTTCTACCCATCTTTGGAACAAAAGGATAAATGTGTTAGTCTCCAAGAATTCATTACAAACCTAACATGTTTCCACAAATAAGTTAACCCATTAGATGTGCCTAGCACATAAGTGAAAAAAATAGGAAAGCAAAGCATATCTATATTCTACATTCTAAAGTAATGAAAAAAACTATTTCCCTTACATTTTCCTTATTCTTCACATTGTAATAACCCATCCTTCTAAGGATGGTCACTCGCCAGGTGTGGCGGCTCACACTTCAAATCCCAGCACTTGAGAGGCTAAGGCAGGATGACTGTTCTAAGTTGCAGGCCAGGCTGGTCTATAGAGTGAGACTATCCTGGTTCCAAAAGCCAGAAAATAAAGCAAAACAAAACCAATCTCCTAAATAGTCACCATTTTAGCACCGTTAGTAACAATAGGGACACAGAAATAAATGACTTCAGAGTTGATGCAGAACTGCTGATGGTTACTACGCCTTTGTTGTGTTACTTATATTACTTAGACTTTGCTTTCCATTGCTGAATTCCTAAGCTACCCTTGATGAACTACTGCATTATAGCTGCATTTATTGACCAATCCCAATCTCTCAGGTCCTATCAAGATGATGTCTGGCTAAGTTTATCAAACCAATCCACAGAGTACATGGGGTGACAAAAGCCAATAAATGTGACATGTCTTTACATATTAAATTAAGAAACATACCCTTCTCTTGGGAATTCCTGTTTTATTTCTACTTGATGATGACTAAGAAGTTCAGCTGTTTTTGAATTGAAAACCTGAAAAACACATCAGTATAATAATGCAGGTTGGTATAAAATCTGTTTAAAGTTATTGAGCAAATGAAGTTCTTATTAACATATATAAAACAATGAATCAGATGACATGACCACCAATGATGTTTGGCTTATTCTTCAGGCAGAATCATAAAGCATTACAATGTGGTTGGCTGTAGAGATGATTCAGTGGTTCTGAGTACTTACTACTCTCCCAGAGGACCCGGGTTAATTCCCAGCACCCACATGGCAGCTCACAGCCCTCTGTAACTCCAGTTCCAGGAGATTTGATACCTTCTGACCTCCATGGACAACAGGCATGCATGTGGTACACAGACATACATGCAGGCAAAACACCCATACACATAAAATAAAAATAAATAAATCCTTTTTAAAAAAAAAGTGAAAGAACTTCTCCTGAGATGGTACTGTAAACATGGTCAGGGCCTATGGCTAGGCAGGATATAGGCAGGATATAGGGAACCTGCTACTACTGCTTTGCTAAATGGACATGTTATTAAACTGCCTTCTATATGCGCATGCTTTTACCCATAGCTTAGTGCTGTTCTCAATCTCCTTCAGAGAAGCTTCTTGTAGCTGTGGGTGGCAGTTAATGCAGAGATTCATTAGTAGTCAAAGTGGCGAGAATAAAAGTGATGATGGATGACAGGACATCTATATCATCCCTCCAAGGCTCATGGAACATCCGAGAAAAGGAGAAGAGGACGATGCTTGAGGAAGTGTACGGTATGGCACAAGAAGATGTCTTTGGGACATGACATGGTCGTTGCCCTCATGAACTCACTACAGCTGTGCTTACCTGCACAACACCTACACAAGATTCGATCTCTCGGTGCTTCATCAGAGATGGAGAGGGGCTCAGGAGGCACCATCTCCCGGAAAGACCTTTGGCAATGGCGCCCACGCTCATGCAAGCAACTCTGATTGAAGTCAGAAGGTCACAGATACAACAAAAGGGAGAAGCGAGAGCAGAACTTCTTCGGCAGAAGGGTTGCAGCAGGAAATGGAGGAAGGAACGAGAGGGCAATGGGCGTGAAAACAACTAAAAGCCACGATACATATGATTGGATGGGTCAAAGAATAAATTTTAAAACATATGTAAGAGAGTTCTCCCGAGAAAACAAAGCATAATAACCTTTTCAATGAGGAAATTTCTGCCAGGTGTGATGGTATACACCTGTAATCCCAGCATTCTGGAGACTGAGACAGGAGGATTGCCATAAGGTTGAGACAAGCCTGAACTATGTAGCAAGGCTGTGTTCAAAAAAATCAATAATTATGATGACAATAATAATAATAGTGGTAGTAGTGTACACCTTTAACCCCAGCACTCAGGAGACAGAGACAGGCAGATCATTGAGTGTGAGGCCAGCCTAGACTACAGAGCAAGTTCCAGGACAGCCAGGGCTACACAGAGAAACCCTCCCTCGAAATAACAAAGAAAGAAAAAAAAATGGCTCTTTATCCCTAAATAAGCCAAGATGGCTCTCTACAAAATGGAAATTAATACAATTAATAGCATAGATTTCCTTGGTGAATAGAAAAACCAAGAAGAATAAGGAAGTTGACATAATACTGATGGTAATAGCAGCTTTCACTCCTCATTCATCTTAGGTGAGAAGGATGCTCATGCAGGATTGGTACTTGTGAATTCCTTTACAGGGAGATTCAGTAGTGTCTTTCTCATGCTCTTTTACCAGGAAAATAGAGCCCTATCTATCAGCAAGGAGAAAAATAGTTAACTGGAGGCCTCATCCACCAGGCATCTGTGCCATAAATAGCAGACCCTTGATATAAAACATTAAAACCAGGGGATGAAAGCTAATAAAGAAGCTATACAATTCACCACAATTTCAATGAAGTTAAGCAGCACTTTTTAAAACTTTAGTAACAGTTTTTCTTAGCCATTGTTTCTACCAGTTAGTACCTGTACTTGAGTACCCATTTTCTTATGGTTTCAGAGTAAGAATTTATAATTTAACTACAATTAACTCTCCAAGTCACTGTAACTATAGCATAAAGTTCATTTCTAATTACTCCAGAGAGTAGTTCCATGCCTCAGTTTCCTGTGAGAGAAAATACCTGTTCACTGCAGACTGAAACAAGCAAAAATAAAGAGAAAATACTCTCTGGCAAGTTGCTTCCTTCCATTGTTGTGATGCACACCAGTTTTTCTGGAGAAGTGATAAATACAAAGCAAGAAGGCAAGTTCTAAAGTTCTTTGAGAAGATAAAATATCTTACAAGTCAAAGGTTAACTCAACGTCATAAAGAAATAAGCTGACAGAACCCCATTTCATATCTTATGATTTATAGCTCAGGACTAAAGTATGTACCTAGGATGTAGGCTCAATTGGCTATGTTTTATTTATGGACATATGCCCAGGACACAGAACAGTACCTTGCACACTTGTTCAACGTCTGAAAAAAGTATACTCTATTATAAGTACTTACTTGAAGAAAAATTATCAGATAAGAAATAGCAGAGGTGGTATGGTGGCTCACATATGTAATCTAATAAATGGGGAAACAGAGGCAGGAAAATGGCTACTGCAAGTTTAAGGCTAACTTGGTCTTAGATATCTACATATTACTGAGTTACAGGTCAGCCAGAGGAACATAGGAAATAAATAAACATCTCAAACAAACAAAAAGGAAGAAACAAAGGAAATGATGGGTAAAATGAGATGGTAGAATGCTAGGGAGATGCAGTTCATGTGGTAGAATGCTTGCCAAGCATGTGCTATCCGCCTTGGGTTTGATACCCAGAACTGTATAAATCTAAATGTAATGGTACATACCTATAAACCTACAATTCATTCCGCACGTAGGAGGTAGGAACAGGAAAATCAAGAATTCAGTGGCAGGCTTCACTACATGAGACATTGTCTGAATTAATAAACAGCGAGGCATGATGATGCACACCTTTAATCCCAGCACTTGGGAGGCACAGGCAGGCAGACCTCTTTGAGTTTGGGAATAGCCTGGTCTACATAGCGAGTACTAGGCCAGCTAGAGATACCTAATGCGATCCTGTTTCAAAGTAAATAAGAAACAAACAAACAGAAATGGTAGGATAGGAGCTAGGTATGGTAATGTATACCTGTAATCCCAGGACTAGGAAGGTTAAGACAGGAAGACTACTCACAAGTTGGAAGCTAGCCTCAGCTACATGGTAAGTTCCAGGCCAGTCTAGACTATACTGTAAGAGCCTTTCTTTCTACAGATTGGTGGAGACTAGGAAGATAGCTCAATAAAATCATCTTTCTAAAAGACAGTAGAGAAAATGGCTGGGGAGATGGCTAGGTATGTGCCAGTACTTGCTTGATGTGTATGCAAATATGAGAATCTGAATTAGAATAACCGGAACTCATTATTAAAAGCCAAGCATGACTCCATGTGCCTATAACCTCAGCACTGGTGCTGAAGACAAGTATATCCCTGGGGCTCACTGGCTGGCCAGCCCAGCCAAAATGACAAGTTTCCATATCAGTGACTCTGTCTTAAAGGAATACAGTGAAAAGCAAAAGAGCAAGACACATGTTGTATTCTTCCTGTCTCCACATGTGCATACATGGACACATGCACCCATACACTCACATTCATGCAACGTACACACCACACACATGCAAAAAGAAATGGAGACCCTTTTTCAAGCCCAGCATGGTCATAATTCTAGCACTCACAGGGCTGAAGCAGGGAGATTAGCATAAATTTGAGGACAGCTGCAACCACATCAACCACATAGTGAGTTCCAGACCAACATGGAGTACAGAGTAAGATCCTGTCTCAAATCCAAGGAAGTAAGGGAGGAAAATAATAAGGAAAAAATAAAAATAGTCAATAGTCACATAAGGCTAGGAGGTCTACAGTACATCATTGTTTACATATATCAAGGGTCACATGAACAGTCTTAAGGAATTCTATGGTGGAAGGTAACTAACTGCAAAATAATAACACATTACCAGTAGCTCTACTTGGTTGTTACAGTTTTTTTTCCCAAGTTGACTTCAGAAGCCATTGTCAAGCCTGCCATCTGTAATACCAGCACTTGAAAGGATGAGGCATGATCATGAGTTTGAGGCCAGCCTGGACTCCAGGAGACCCTGTCTCAGAAAAACAAACAAAACCAAAGCACAGTGAGGTTATGGGAGTAAGAAGACATGCTAGAGATCCTGTGGCCCAGCATTTTCAAACAGTGCTATTACTTCTCTTGGACTTTTCAGGAGCTGGGAAGGAAAGACAAAACCCTCCAGTCAAGTCTGCAGACTAGATCCTACCTGCAGATCATATTTGGACTTCAGCTCCCATCTTCAAATTCTTCAAAAAATAAAAGTTAACAACAGTTTTAAGATAAAAACCAAAAGACATTACCAACTGGAACCCGTGGCTCCAATACACTATACTCATATTTACCAGGTGAGGAGCCAGACTAGATAATACTGAGAAATGGCTAAGGATCAGATTTCTCAATACCAATTCAGTGTATGCTGGCTAGTTTTATGTCAGCTTGACACAAGTCTGAGTAAATGCCTCCATAAGATCGGCTATAGGCAAGCCTGTAGGGTATTTTCTTAATTAGTGATTGATGGGGAGGGGTCCATCCCATTGTGGGTGGGGCCATCCCTGGGCTGGCAGTTCTGGGTTCTATAAGAAAGCAGGCTGAGCAAGCCATGAGGAGCAAGCTAGTAAGCAGCACTCCTCCATAGCCGCTGCATAAGCTCCTGCTTCCAGGTTCCTGCCCCGATTGAGTTCCTGTCCTGACTTCCTTTGATTATGAGATGTGATGTGGAAGCATAAACTGAATAAACCCTTTCCTCTCTAAGTTGCTTTAATCAGGTATTTAATCACAGCAATAGTAACCTTAAGACACAGTCCTTTCCTACTTTGACATCATACTAACAATTATTATTTTTCACCATCTATTCCACGGCAGTGATACAGAGAAATCTTCTCACATAGACCTGCTAGGGCTATGAAGAGTAAAAGACACATCTCATCCAGACATGTGGGAGTCAGGTAAGGGCTCCCAGAAGTGTTAACCTCTAAACTGGTTAAACAGAAATGTGGCCACGTGATGCAGGAAGTGCATGTGAGTGGGGTGTACAGGTGGGCGAGAGTACATAATGCTCTCTACTGCTAGGGTAGAAGCAGACGGAGACAAGGCTTGACCCAGGAAAGCCACTCTGTTGTACCTATAGTAAGAATAAGTATGACACATGGAGGATTCCTTCAGGGAAGCAGGCACAGTTGGGCCTGGGAGACTTGAAATCTAAGTACTGAGGCTGCAGCAGGAAAAGGGGAAGCATTCTGAAAGAACATAACTTGTAGCAGGCTAGCGTAGGTAGACAGCCTTTACAGGACAAAGTGGGGGAGTCCAATAGTTGCAGGACAGGAAAAATGGAGCCAGATTGCAGGTTTCAGTTTAGACAATGCTCGTTTGAGGTGTTGCTCTGGCTCAGAGGAAGGATGCCCAGCAGTCAGTCGTTCCTATTTCAGGTCATCCGTTTAAAGAAGTATCTGTTCTCAGAACTTCCTGTGGGCCAGAGAAGCAGACAAGAACTTCATGTTTGGCATAATTCAGAAGCGAAAAGGCATAGGACCTGGAGGCACACAAAGCATGGCGAGGTTGAGCCTCCACCCTGCCCATACCAGCTGTTTGACTTTCATTTTTTTCGGAGCCTTGTGAATTTTCCATCTGTGAATAGCTGGTCATGGTGGTGCATGATTGTAATCCCAGCATACTGAGTATGAGAATTTTAGGTCAACCTAAGTTTCAATATACAGTGAGAAACTCTGTTTTTAAAAAAAGTCTGAATAAAAATACCTGGAGCCAGGCATAGAGGATCATCTCTGTAACCCCAGCTCTTGGGAGGCTAAAGCATGATTCTTGTGAATTTGAGTCCAGCCTGGATTATATACTGAGTTCCAGGCCAGCCTGGGACAATGAGACTCTGTCTCAATAAACAAACAAACAGACAAACAAATAAAATACATAAATACTAAAAATGAAATGAAATAAAACAGTGGGATGTGGTTGCTTATATCTACAATCTCAGAATTCGGGAAATAGAGGTGGGAGAATCAGGAGTTTAAGGTCATTCTTGGCTACATATTATGTTTAAGGCCATCCTGGGTTAAATGAGACCCTGTCCCAAAATAACAACAAACAAACAAATCATTTACCTCTAGACATCATGTCTCAATTCCAGATTTTGTTCTGGGGAGGCTATAGACATAACTCAGTAGTAAATCATTTATTTGCCTGGGTCCTGATTTATATTTTCAGTATTGAAATAATACGGATATGGGGCTGGAGAGATGGCTCAGTGGTTAAGAGCACAGGCTGCTCTTTCAGAAGACCAGAGTTTGATTTCCAGCACCCACATGGTAGCTCATAATCCTCTCCAACTCCAATTCCAGGGAATCTGATGCCATCTTTTGGCCTCCTTGGGCACCAAGTATGCATTCACACATGCAGGCCATACACCCATACAGAAAATTTTGTAAAGTAAAAGTAAAAGAAAAAGAGAGCAAGGAAAAATGTAAAGCTAATATATAGTCTGGTGATATAGCTTGGGTGGTAAAATGTTTGCTAAGAATGCATAAAGCCCCATATTCAATGCCCCACATGGAATAAAGCAGGAATGGTAGTACATACCTGTAAACGCTAGATTCAGGCTAGGAGAATCAGAACTTCGGGGTTATCTGCAGCTACAGAGTAAGTCTAAGGCTAGGTAATGTAGAACAGCCTTTGGCCGAGTGCAGCTCTAGCATAGATCCAGCTGCCGTTTCCAACATGATATGTGTTACTCCTCCTCCTACCTTTTTACTCTGCTGACTACTACATTATGGCCAGAAGCAGAATTGGATGTCACGAGAGCTGAGCTGAGCTGAGCAATGCGGGACACACTTGCAATCCGAACACTTGGGAGGCAGTGGCAGGAGGATCTGGAGTTCAAAGCCAGTCTTGGCTATGCAGCAAATTCAAAGGTTTGGGCTATGTGAGACTGTCTCACAAACACTTTTTTAAAAGTCCCCAGATCTCTATTCCACCTCTAGAACTAACTGACTACTCAATTTCGGAGATAATGTGAACTGCAGAATGGAAGTTGTTATTTTAAACCTTTTACACTGGTCTGCTGAAACATACTGGTGGACACACCCCCTGACTTGTGAAGAGTCATAGAAAGATCACATGCCCTCTTTCCTAAGTGCCCTGCGGGTTTGCTTCTGTCAGCCTATGACTAATTTAGCCGTACCATCATAAACATGCACATTCATCTTCCTGCCTACACAACCCTACCACCAGCCCACTACTTTATGGTACACTAAAATTTACTATATGATAAGACATTACTCAGGAATGTAGGCTGGGTGTGGTAGCACATATCTACAATCCCAGTATTTGGGTTTGGAGGCAGGGGGATTAGCAGCTCAAGATCATCCTCAGCTACATGGCCAGTTTGAGGTCACCCTGTGTCGAAATCAAAATCAAAATAGAGCCAGGCGGTGGTGCTGCACACCTTTAATCCCAGCACTCCGGAGGCAGAGGCAGGCGCATCTCTGTGAGTTGCCTTGGTATCACAAGAAGATTACAGCCTTGCACCATTACACCATTTCCTAAAACTGAAATTGTAGGGGCCAGTGAGAAGGGTCATCAGGTACAGGCAGGCATTTGCAGCCAAGCCAGAGGATCTGAGTTCAATTCCTGGGATTCACATAGGGGAAGGAAAGAACCAACTCTAGCAACCAACTCTGACCTTCACATACACAGAGACACACCCCCACCAAATACAATGTAATTTTAAAACATTTTGAATGAAATTGGAGCCTAGATGCCTCAGTAATTAAGAGCACTTAGTGCCCAACCATGAGAACCAGAATGGAGATCCCAGTAATCCCAAGTGATCTGCCACCTTCTTCTGGCCTCTATAGGCATCAGCACACACGTGAACACACACCCACACAGGCACATATATACAGATATATGCATACAAAAGTAAAATAAAGTCTTAAAAAGAAAAACGGGCTGGAGAAATGGCTCAGTGGTTAAGAGCACTTGTTCTTCTAGACGAACGGAGTTTGAGTCCCAGCACCCACAATGCCACAACTTTCTGTAACTCCAGTTCCAGGGGATCCAATGCCCTCTTCTGGCCTCTGCGGGCATCAGGCATACATGTGGCACACAGACTTACGACACAGGCAAAACACTTATACATGTAAAATAAAATAAAGTCTTTTTTAAGTGAAATTGTGCTGGCACCATGGCTCAAGTGTAACTATCCTTGCTGCCACGGCTACCTGAGTTCAGTCTTCAAGACCCATGGTGAAATAAGAGAATGAACTCCTGCAGGTACACCACCACCACTACCCCCGTGTGTGTGTGTGTGTGTGTGTGTGTGTGTGTGTGTGTGTGTGTGTGTCTGTCTGTGTCTGTGTCTGCATGTGTGTGTCTGTGTCTGTGTGTCTGTGTGTGTGTGTGTGTAATGAAAACAGAATGAAACTGTAGGCTAGATGTGGTGGTACACATCTGCAATCCCAGCACTTGGGAAGTGGAGACAGGTAGATCAGGAGTCATCCTTGGCTACATACCACGTTTGAGGCCAGCCTGGGATACCTAAGGTCATCTGAAACAGCAGCAACAACAAATTCGTAAAGCAAGGCACATAGCTCAGTAGTGTAGCTCCTATGTAACATTTACAAGGCCCTGTGTTTGGCCCCCAGTGCCACAAAAAATTTATTTCAGCACATATGCAGACATCTAAAACAGCTAGTGGTCAAATTTTAAATTTCCCGAAGTTTCTCATTCAGTCAACACATCTCAGTCCCTGGATGCTTATTTGATCCACGCACTTGCTCATGTATAGTAAATAACTATTGCAAGCCATTAGGGAAGAAACGAAGATATGGCCAAGTCCTTCACGTTCAAACTCGAAAGCTCTTAAAAGCTAGGCATGGTGGTTCATTCCAGTAAGCTCAGTACGTAAGAAGGTGAAGCAGGAAGAGAGCCTTATGTTTGAGGCCAGCCTAGGCTATATAGTGAGTTCCAGGCCAGCTTGGGCTCTAGTGGTAAGAGTGTCTCAAAAAAACGAAAACAGATGTGTTGAATGAGAAGGAAAAAGAAAAAAAAAGGAAGGGAGAGAGGGAGAGAGAGAGAGAGGGAGAGAGAGAGAGAGAAGAAAAATCTATCCATAAGCTTTCTGACATCTCTAAGTATAACGAGACAACTAGGGCCAAGGCAAAGTTTCTTGCCAAAGTAAGCACAGAACCACAATTCTTTTCATTCTTCATATATACTGGCTGTTGGAGGAAAATGATTACACAACCATTATCCATGGTGACACACCTGAGCCCCGCCCAGGACCCACTGAACCTGAGTCACACAAAATGATCATAACCTGAGCACTTATTCAAAGCAGTATTTATTCATACCTTGTGAAGCCAATTTGTAAGAATATGGTTTTCTTGGTGGACAGTCATTCATGTATGGCTATAATCCTATAATCAGAAGTGACACTTGACTGGCTAGGGCCTTGAATCTCTCCCCTCTTCACCATTCTCCAGGCACTAGTTAGGATAATCTGCCTCAGAGTACAAGAACTTGGACTTGAATTCTTGTTCTACCAGTTATTATGTGACCTTGGGCCTAATCCTCAAATCCTCAGCACAGTCTCATCACCCAGGTGCTTCCCTGAATACTATCTAGATCTTACCAAATGGCATGAGACTAGGAAAGTTCTCAACTCTGTCCTTGACATATTGCAAGTCACAACATTCTCCAAACCAAACCTTTTTGTAAACATTTGACTTAATGGATCAAAATTAAGTTACCAAAGTAGAGAAGGAAGTTGACTGCTTAAGCTGAAACTTTTTTCTCACGAAGAAAGTGCCCCTCCTTAAAACCTGTTACACTAATTCTCTTTCCAAGAAGTTCCTTCCTACCCTGCAACCTGTGTGCCAACACAGGTTCACTTTCCTATCAGAGGAGTTGGGAACTTTCCTCTAGTACAAAACATTTGCACAGGATCCCAAAACTTAACTCTTTGACAATTTGCTGAAGAAATAAGCATGGGGCTGGGAGGAATGGTGGGTAAAGGTGTGTGCTACTAAACCTGGTGACCTGAGTTGAACCCCGCCAGATCTACAAGGTGGAAACAAAGAAGTGATTCTCAAGCCAGGTGGTGGCAGTGCACTTTTAATCCTAGAACTATGGAGGCAGAGGCAGGAGAACCTCTGAATCTGAGGCCAGTCTGGTCTACAGAGAGAGTTCCGGGACAGCCATGGCTATATAGAAAAGCTCGTCTCAAAATAAATAAATAAATAAACAAAAAGTGACTCTCACAAGTTGTCCTCTGGCTTCCACACAAATGCCACACTGAGTGTATGTACATGTGCACACATACAAACACACAGTGAATAAATGGATAAAATGTAAGAACATTTTTTAGATCTGAAATGAAAGGTCTATGGGCTAGAGAGATGGCTCAGTGGTTCAGAGCACTTGTTGCTCTTCTAGAGGACCCAGGTTCAAGTCCTGGCACCCATATAGTGGATTACAATCATCTGTAACTCTGGTTTCAGGGGATCCAATAACCTCTTGTGGCTTCCTTGGACACTGCATTCTCACCTGCATGCAAGCAAAACACCCATACATGTAAAAAAAGTAATAGAAATAAGCCAGGCGGTGGTGGCGCACGCCTTTAATCCCAGCACTCAGGAGGCAGAGGCAGGCGGATCTCTGTGAGTTTGAGGCCAGCCTGGTCTCCAAAGTGAGTTCCAGGACAGGCTCCAAAGCTACACAGAGAAACCCTGTCTCGGAAAAACAAAAAACCAAAAAAAAAAAAAAAAATAGAAATAAAATGAAAGGTCTACTACTAAAATCAAAAGAAATTAATCCAATCCAAATGGGTTTTTTTTGTTTTGTTGTGTTCTGTTGTTTGCTTGGTGTGGTGGCTCATCTGTAATCCAGCCATCCAGACCCAAAGGCAGGAGGATTGCTGCAAGTTTGGATTCACTTTGGGCTACAAAGTGAGACATGATCTTTGTCTCAAAACAGAGAGAGACAGAGACAGAGACAGTTTATATATTTTTTTGGCAAGTTAAGGAAAGAAAACCAGAAATAAAAGTCAGTTGACCTATTAAAGAAGAATAAAAATCTATGTAATAGCCAGACATGCTATTGTTTACCTGTGATAGCAATTATTAGGGAAGTGGAGAAGGAAGGAACAGGAATTCAAGGTCATTCCTGTCACTCAGTGAGTTCAAGACCAATCTGGCTTTTGTGAAACTATTTCATTAAAAAAAAACAAAATCAAAGAACAAAAACTATTTCTACTTAATAGATTGATTGCTCTCTCTGTGTCAACAAAACACAAGTTTATTTGCTACACTGATGACTGAAAACTTTTAAGGAATACAGGAATGAACAGGGCTTTTAAGGAGGCCTCTTCCTTCAATACAACAGGTACATAATACAAACAAAGGTCGAGGGGTAAGATCTATTGATGACAGTATAGAAAGAGCCATACAGGGTTGGGACGGGGGACTCCATAGTTTAGCGCTTGCTTGATAATGTGTAAGACCCTGCATTTGATCCTCAGCACCACAAAAATAAATCAGTAAGCATTAGTGGAAGAGAGAAGCTATGATTAAGGGTTTGCAGGAAACTAAAGAGATGGATGGCTACTGTACTACTATTTACAGGTCGAATAGAACCATAAGAAACAGATATGGGGCACAGAGGAAGAGGAATTCGCACTGGATGTAAGAGCAGAAATAAAGCTTTTACTAATAGAAAAGGGAAGAAGAAAGCTAAAGAGGTTGCTGGCCTCCAATAACTTAAATATGCAAATTAAATGAAGACTAATTAGATTGTGTGAATGTCTTTAACTTTGTGAGCTTCCTATCTATACCAGTTCGTCCCCACTGTACCCTTACCTGGGAAGGTAGGCCATTCTATTAGCTTTGAGTCATCATTACAACATGGAAGAGCAATATAAGAACAACTCCTGGGAATCACCTTATGAATGAAGCGCTTATTCAGTAATTCAACTATCTGCATTCTCCAGGAAATTTCTACAGCCAAAGGAAACGCTATCTTGCTAAACCATTGCCACGTTTTCCAAATTATCCACTTGGCCTTTGAAGCATTATTTCACAGCTGTTTCTTAAGGAACAGACAATGTTATTGATCAACATTTATTTTTAGTCATTTATCATTTACTTATTTTTGTTTCCTAAGACATGGTCTCACTATGTAGCTCAAGTTGACTTAGAACTGAGTAGCGCAGGGAGCTCTATCAATCCTCCTACCTTAACTTTCTAAGCACTGGGATTACAAGTCCGCACCACCAGGACTGGAGAGATGGCTTGGGGCTTCTTCCAGAAGACCTGGCTTCCAGTTTCGAGCTCCTGTGTCATGCAGCTCAAATGCCTGGAATTCCAGCTCTAGGGGTCCCATTGTCCTCCAAAGGGACACACACACACACACACACACACACACACACACACACACACACACACATATAAAAATAAATCTAAAACAAAATGAAAATAAAAAGTATAAACTACCACATGTAATTAACTTTTAATTAACTTTTATATATCTTTTTCCCAGTAGGGAGGAATCTTCTGAAATTGAACATTATTATTGTGCTCACAGAGGGCCCAATAACTGCAACCAAACATTGTTTTCAGTACCAGGTATCTCCCTAGGGCCTTACATATTCTAGGTAGGTGCTCTACCAATGAACAACATTCCCAGTTTGAAACACAATTTTTTTTGTTTTTATGTTTTTTTCCCTCAAGACAGGGTTTCTCTGTGTAGCCCTGGCTGTCCTGGAACTCACTCTGTAGACCAGGCTAGCCTCGAACTCAGAGATCCACCTGCCTCTGCCTCCCCCGTGCCGGGATTAAAGGTGTGTGCCACCACTGCCCGGCAGGGTTTTTGCTGTTGCTGTTGTTAAGTCTCTTACAGTCCAGGCTGACCTAGTGGAAGGTGATGTGAACTTCTCATCCATCTGCATCTGTCTACCAGGTGTGCTGATTACAGGCATATACCACCATGGCCAGCTTCTGAAACTTAATATTGTTCATGTTACAAACTAACAAATGATTATAGCATTAAGAACTTGGTAAATTCCTTCTTTATCAATGTAAAAAGATGCCTCTAGGCAACAAAACATGAAGGACCAGAAACCACCATTTAACAGGCAGTGCGTTAAAAAAAAAAAAACAAAGACTGCTTGGCTGGGCGGTGGTGGCGCACACCTTTAATCCCAGCACTCGGGAGGCAGAGCCAGGCGGATCTCTGTGAGTTCGAGGCCAGCCTGGGCTACCAAGTGAGTTCCAGGAAAGGCACAAAGCTACACAGAGAAACCCTGTCTCAAAAAACCAAAAAAAAAAAAAAAAAAAAAAAGACTGCTTGGACTACATAGGTAGCAACATAAGACCCCAAATGATGGCAAGCTCATTCAGGCTGACTCCTAAGAAGGAAACCTCTAAAGCTGTAAAATACTTTACTCACATTCATATAGGGCAAAGGCTACACAAACTTGCAAACAATTACCATACTTGGTTTGGTTTCCCCCAATACTCTGAGTTAGTAATTATTACCGCTTAAGAACTGGAAAGACAAGAAAAAAAAGCAAGAATGTCTCGACACAGATTCTAAAGCACCAGCTTTGATGACAATAAATGGAAGTTCTGGCATCAGTGCGCTTGTATTCCTGGTTAGCACATAGAGCTGTCTCCTTGGCCTAATACACTATTGCCATTGTGCTTGCCTCCTCCCCTTTCAACCTGCCTGGCCTCTGCAGCCATTAGTGTGACAAATCTTTTAAAATTAGTTTTTTTTTTTTTTTTTTTTGGTTTTTCGAGACAGGGTTTCTCTGTGTAGCTTTGCGCCTTTCCTGGAACTCGCTTTGGAGACCAGGCTGGCCTCGAACTCACAGAGATCCGCCTGGCTCTGCCTCCCAAGTGCTGGGATTAAAGGCATGCGCCACCACCGCCCGGCTTTAAAATTAGTTTTATTCCATCTATTTATTTGTGTGGTGTGTGTGCATGCCACAGCATACATCTGGATATGAGAGGGCAACTTGTGAGAGTTGTTACTCTCATCCCAACACGTAGGCCCCGGGATCAAGATCAGATCATTGGTTTGGCAACAAGCACCTTTATCCACCGGGCGGTGGTGGCGCACGCCTTTAATCCCAGCACTCGGGAGGCAGAGCCAGGCGGATCTCTGTGAGTTTGAGGCCAGCCTGGGCTACCAAGTGAGTTCCAGGAAAGGCGCAAAGCTACACAGAGAAACCCTGTCTCGAAAAAACAAAACAAAAAAAACAAGCACCTTTATCCACTGTGTCATCTCTCCAACCCTTAGTGTGACAATTCCCAAATATGGCTTTAAAATTCAACCCACATGGCTGATTCTGGTGGCTTGTGCTCCTAATCATAGTACCTATGAGGCTGAGACAGAATGACTGTAAATTTCAGACCACCCTGTGCTACATAGTTTATGAACAGCCTGAGCTACATGGCAAGATGCTATCTCAAAATAATCAGCTCATGGAGAGACGGCTTAGCAGCTGAGAGCACTAGCTGCTCTTCCAAAGGATCTTCACTTGATTGCCAACACTCACATGGTGGCTCCCAACTGTATATAACTCAAGTTCCAGGAGATCTGACACCCTCTTCTGGCCTCCTCACACACACATGGCTCGTAGACATACATGTGGACAAAATACCCACACGCATAAAATAAATGTATTTAAAAAAATTGACTGGGTGGTGGAGGTGCACGCCTTTAATCCCAGCACTCTGGAGGCAGAGGCAAGAGGATCTCTGTGAGTTCAAAGCCAGCCTGGGCTACAGGGCAAATTCCAGAAAAGGCTCCAAAGCTACAGAGAAACCCTGTCTCAAAAAACAAAGAAACAAACCAACAAACAAAAATCAACCTAGTTATTCAGTCCACATGTTTTAATGGTCTTAACAAGCTTAGAAGATGATAATGATTTTATAGTTCTTTACACACCAACCACAGATCCCCCTCTCCTACCTCCTCCCACCCTCCACCCTATCTCTCCTCCCCCACCCCTCCTCTCCTCCTCCAACAGGGTAAGTTCTCCCATGGGGGGACAGCTAAGCCTGGTACATTCCACTGAGGCAGGACCAAGCCCCTCCCCAACTTATCAGGGGTGAGCAAGGTGTCCAACCATAGGTAGTGGAATCCAGAAAGCCAGCTCATGCACCAGGGATAGATCGTGATCACACTGTGCAGACTTTCTTATTTGTAATTCAGGATTATGTGAACGTTTATATGAATATAAAACAAAATGAAACATACCTTATGCGATCATAAGATTTTAAAAATGCAGATGTGAAACAGTGGTTGGGTAGCTCAAATCAGAGTTAAGTCAGTAAGATTTAAATTTAAAGTGGACTGAAAGTTTCTCAATTTAGAAAAAAGACTTCTCATGATCACAACACAATAGTTTTTAGCCAAGTGCCAAGTGAACAAAATACACATACCATATATATAATACACATAATACATACACACACATATAGTATAATATATATAATATAATGTATAATTATAATATTATATACATATTACAAGAAGAGCAGCTGAGGGTGTAGCTTAGTGGTAGAGGCTACAGGCAAGGACATCAACCCTTAATGGCACAAAGTAAATAAATAATTGAGGAAAAATTATGTTTGATAAAGAAATAAAAGAGGTAATCACTAAATATTTACATCAACTTTTCAGGTTAGTCAAATGTCCACTGAAGCATGGGCTTTTACCAACGCTCTATTTACTTAAATTACTTTTAAATGATCTCACTGAACCGAGTGCTAGATCACTTCAAGAGCAAGTTTCCTAGCTGTGAGGGAGCAGTGGCTCATGCCTTTAATCCCAGCACTAGTCAGGCTGAGGCAGGAGGATCCTGAGTTCCAGGCTTTTCTGGGCTACAGAGGCAGACCCCATCTCAAAAACAAAACAGAAAAAAAAGGAAAAGAAAAAAGTTAAACTTCCTAACTGCAAAACTAATCAGCAGAGAGATATTTAAACAGCGCCTCTTTATGGTAAAATTCTAGTCATGCATACTAAACGAACAGAATTGCCCTGTCACATTAGACAGGCAAGTGGAGTGGACAATATTTGTTGGTAATGGGCAAAGTATCCGAGTTGAAATGTTAAGCTCTAGAAATGAAAGATTACAGCAAAATAACTGTAATGTGTCTGTTTCCTAATTTGCTCTGCCACCCCCTCAGTAGTCTATCCTCTGTGGGAGAGGATGACAATGCATCATCATGCTAACACTTTATTCGTTCTACCGCTCCAAAGGACGCTATGTTGGGTTACCACAGCCGTGACACAGCTTTCCCTCCATCCAAGGACGTCCTGCGCCTAGCAGGCCAAATGCTCCTGGGGAAGAGCGCTGCAGTGTCAGTGTGACCACCTGTCCCCTGCTGCACCTCGCTTGCTCTGTGTGGATGCTCTGAGAGTACTCGCTCTCTTTGGGGAAAGGATCTCCCCACTGGTATGTGACCTGGCTCCACTATCAAGGCTGAGACTATTCAACTCCGCTGCGGGGGTGTCTTGGGAGGCCAAGATCCCCCCAGGCCAGGACTGGGCAACCCCAGCATGGTAGGTCCCCTTTTTGGCCTCCCTTCCTCGCCCCAGCAGCCGAGGGCCCAGGAGAGCAAGAGGCGCGGACTGAGAACGCAACACCCCGCCTTTCCCCCTCCAGCTAGCGTCCCGGTTCAGGGGCTAGGAGATGTCACCCCGGGCTCACCAAGAAACGTGTTGAGCTGGTACCCTGGTCCACTGCTCCCACCAATGGCCCCAAAACTGCTTTCTTCGCGGCTGCCATGGAAATCACTCAGCTTCAGGTCGGAGAGCTTAACACGACCCGTCTCCCGGGTGACCGTGGAGGGCGCGGAGGGCGGAGTAGCGAGAGCCGAGGGTGAAGCAGCGCGCTTCTGCTGAAGGCTAGCGCGGCTCCTAGGCAGCCCCTTTACCCGCGCCGGGCCGCGTCGCCCCGCCCCTCCGGCTCAGGCCCCGCCCCGGCCCGCATTCCCCGAGGCTTCGGGGGCGCGGCAAAGGGGGCGCTGTCTTCCCGGACAGCCAATGAGCAACCACGGAAAGAGGCCCCGCGGCGTGCCAGTCTGAGGACAGTCAGACGTCAAAGGGGCGGGGTCCGCTTTACGGCGGGGGCGGGGGCCCGCGCGGTGGGTCACATGGTTGGGGGCGGGAGACGCGTCTGCTTTTAACCAGGCTAAGGCTGAGCGGAGGGCGGAGGCGGTGGTTGTCTATTGGCCGGGAGCAAGCCCAGAACACTCCCCGCAGAGCCCGCCCGGAGGCTTGTGCCGGCAGAAGGCACCCGAAGTGCGGAACCGCCTGTTCCCTCTCCCGTAGGCTGTGCAGAGCGCGACCTCAGTCGTCCGCTGGACGACCCCGTCTTTTCTTTCCCGCGCTTCCCACGCCCCGTGCGCTCAGCCCCGGTTAATAATAATAAATAAACTGTTCTACTGGGATTGATCCCGGGTGCGACCTGCCGCAGGAGCCACGCGAATCCCTCACCTTTGTAGGCTAGGGACAAGGAACGCGAGAGTTATTTTGGTCTATTATTTACGGAAAACATTTCAAATTATTGTCTCCAGGTAGCTCAATTTGACCAACCAATAAAAAAGCCCCCGGCATCTCCTGGCCCTGAAGCGCCCTTGCTTTTTTCGTTTGGCTCCACTCGAATATGCCCTCCCCTGCACGCCATTTCCGCTCTCTTTATTAACCTCTATGGACTACGTTGGGAGCGAAAAGGGATTCTCACTTGACCTTGAATTTACCTTCCCCAGATCTTTTAGAGCCCTGTATTCTAGAGGCTTTTCAAACTTTGGTCTAGACCCACAGTGAGAAATAGTTTTCAAAACAACCTGGGACTGGTGTTTGTGGGCTCCTCATTGCACTTGCATATTTTATGTTTAATAATTAATTATATTCTATATAGTCATGTATATTTTTAAATATTTTCTAAAAGCACTTCTATGCTATGCATTCTATGTATTTCATTTTATAGTATACCATTTTTTTAACATCCTAGTAGAAAAAAATAGAGCTAGGCGATTTAGTGTGAGGCTATATAACCCACTTAGGAGGTAGGGGGAGGAGGATCAGAAAGGAGTTTGAGGCCATCCTTAACTAGCAAAATCAAGACCAGGCTAGGTTACATGATACCTTACCAAAAAGCGGGGGGTGGGGTGGGGGACCATAGAAATTATTTTTGTGAACCACCATATTATCTATCATTTTCAAAACTGATACTATTCCCAATCTCTTTCCATCCCTTTTCCGAATGTCACACTATTTTGCAACATCCCTTCTATTTTCACTAATTTACTTTACTCTGTACCACCTCACTCATCCATATTTGTTTATATACTTTTTATATGTGTGTTAATATAGTTTTACTACATTTGCTATTAAAGCACAATTTCCTATACTCTACCCAGACATCAGAGCCTGGTGTTCCAGATGAGGAAAGTAGGCCAGCCTCTGTCAAAACTGTGATAGGCATAAATTAATTCAATAAATTATATGGGAAAGGATTTCCTTAGTTCTAGAAGTCAGTATAAAACAAAGCCACCAAACTTACTATGTTGAACCATTAAAAAAAAATCCTGACCACGTCTGAACTTTAGCACAGTTGTGGCTCAGATTCCAACAGGACAGCAAATTATTTGTTTAGCAGCACAGTAGGGATCGGAATTCAGTCATTTCAAACTAAATGGAACTAGAGGTACATGAAAAGCCTTAAATTTCTTTTTACTGCGGTTCTTACAACAGTATATATATATCTCACAACTTCATTGCTTTCCCCAAAACAGAAGTGAAAATCAAAATATTATTTGAATTTTCAAAAATCTCTCATATCTCAAATGTCCTGTAAGAGACCAGAAAAGGGTCCTAAATGGGAGAGTCTAACCCAGCCTATCTTAATTCCATGACCTAAATATTTATTCTAAACTTTCACAGATTGATTTTTCTCACTTTTATCTGGGCAGGCTGACATACCTGGAATTCCAGCACATGGTAGATAGAAGCAGATGATCAGGAATTCAAGGTCATCCTCAGCTACATAGGAAATTAACACCAGACTGGTCTATATAAGACCTTGTCTAAAAAGGAAGGGAAGAAAAAAGAAGAATTATTCTGTTTTACTTCCCCTTTCTCCATCCCTTCAAGCCTCAGCTGCAGTCCAAAAATTCTGAATTTCTATGAAACTGAATAATAGGTATTGTGCTTCCATTTTTATATTGTCAGATGAGACAATATGAAAGTGTTGGAAGTAACACTAGGTCAGCTGAGTCCCAGAGAGCACAGACAATATACATATTTGAGACTAGCCAGCCTCCAAGACTAGAATTTCATTCTGACATCAAACCTAGTGTCCTTCCCAACAGCCTAAATGAGTAGAAGTTGAAGAGAATCAGAAAGGAGAGAATCCGAAGTGAATGGATAGAACAGAAGATCATACATGCTGGCCCTCCTTGGTCATTCTCCCCCTCACTACCACAGATCTCAGGCAAAGCAGTGCCGCTGCCATTCAACACTTAATCTTCGTGACCTCGAATCACTCAGGGCTTTCTTTTGCTCTCTGGTAAAATAGGGAAAATGTCACTGATAGTGACGTGATCGAGTTACTGAGACTTAACTGACGTAATAATGCCTCTGAAAGCACTGTACAAGCAGTACAGCTAGGCAGGAAAGGCCAAATTCACGTAGTTTTTTTGTCAAGTCTGCTTTTCCCAAAGCAATCCAGATGTGAAGGCTAGGACGGATGTTCTTCATGCAAATAGTTTAAGGAATCTGAGTCATCTAAAGCTCACACTGGGATAATTCTCCTTTTCCTTTCCTTTCTCCCTCTCTCCCTTTCTTTTTCTTTCACCGGAGTCTCAGGTAACCCAGCCCAGCCTCTACATTTCTATATTGCTGAAGAGAATGGGGTAGACCCTTCAACCTCCACTTTTCCAGGGTTGAGATTACAGGTGTATGCCATCACATCTGGTCCTTGCTGTCATGATTTTTGACTGGTAGAGCAGGAAACTAATGTTAACCCCTGATGGAGAATCTTTCATTGTTTCACTTATTCCTTCTCTGGTTTTTCCTGTTCTTTGTTAACTTATGCAGATCTTGAATAAACAGAAAACCTATTTCCCTAGAGAATATGCTAGTAACACTCCTTGATCTTCTCATGTTTGCCTAAGAACTAGCAGTTATTAGACATGGTGGCTGGCTTACACCTAGAAGCCCAGCTCTCAGGAGGCTGAGACAGGAAGATTGCCAAGAATTAGAAGTCAGCCTGGCTACAGCGTGAGACACTGTCCTTTAAAAAAAAAAAAGTTTTACTTAATTTTCAACCTAATCAATAATAATAAAAGCATAACATGGAAAGTTAGTGTTAGAAATGTTTATAATGAAAAGCACAGGCCTATCATTTTAAGGAATTGGGGTGACGAGCAGATCTGTGAAGTGTTTGTGTAATATGGCACCAGATGTAGAAACCGATAAGGAATTTAAACATACTTGAGTTTTAGCCTTGCCTCTCTGCAATTTAGAGACTCTATTCATATGCATGTTAGCCATGTGGTGCACCTGCAGTGCCAAACACTTGGGGAGGCTAAAGAAAGAACAATCATAAGGTTAATAACTGCTTAGGCTAGTGAGTGAGTTCAAGACCATCCTGGGCCAATTCTGTGAGACCCTGTTTCAAAATAAAAAGTAAAAGGAGTGATAGGAATGGACCTCAGAAGTAAAGCGCTTCCCTGTCATGTGGGGTAGGGAGAGTTGGTTTAATATCCAGTACAAAAGAATCTGACTACTAAAAATTGTATATCACTTCCCAGTGCTGTAATCATAACAGGGTGAGACTATAACAGTATCCTGCTTGTGTTTTGTGAACTTGACAAAAACCTCAACCTATCTGGGAAGAGGGAATTGTATTTGAGAAAATGTCTCCATAAGATTGGCTTGTACACAAGTCGGAGGGTATATAGTTCACTGTGGATGGTGCCATCCCTGGGCTGATGGTCCTAGGTTCTATAAGAAAGCAGGCTGAGCAAGCTATGGGGAGTGAGCCAGTAAGCAACACCTCTCCATAATCTCTGTATCAGCTCCTGCCTACAGGATCCTGCACTGACTTCCTTTAATGATGGACTGTGATGTGAAAGTGTAAGCCACATAAACCCTTTCCTCCCCAAGTTACTTTTGGGTTACTTTTATCACCACAATAGATAGCCTAACTTGTGATAAAGTTAATGATTCCCTCATGTTTAGTGATTAATAAAGGAAAGTCTCTTTAATACTAATTTGTAACTGGTTCTGGCTAATGCAGAAAAGGGAACCAGCCTCAAACAAAATTTTACCAGCCTTAGGTGTATACATTCTACATATGCTGTAATCTAAAATCTTCAGGTCCCAGCCAATTCCATTAACACAAAACTCTTTAGTTTAGCTTCTGACAAATTTTTAGGACAAAGGAAGAAAGCAGTCACATTCTTTGCAAAAATATCATAAGAACAGTCTAGTATCAGGGCCACTTGCTAATAGTCTTCCCCTCTGAAACTTCTTGAGCTGGGCCCCACAGTTCAAATTGCCCTCAGCATGGTCTTCCATGCTCCTGCTAAGGTGGCCCATTAAGGCGACACTTAAAGCATCCAGCCACTTTTCTAGTCCAAAGTCCCAAAGTCTTCCACATTCTGCTAATAAGCTGCATGGCCAGGCCTGTCACAGCAATGTCCCACTCCTGGTACCAACTTCTGTCTTAGTCACTGTTCTATAGCTGTGAAGAGACACCATGACCAAGGCAACTCTTACAAAATAAAGCATTTAAATGGGGGATTGCTCACAGTTTCAGAGGCTTAGTCCATTATCATTATCATTATCATCCATTATTATGGTGTGAGAATGGCCGCAGTTAGGCATGTTCATGCTGGCAAAGTAGCTAAGAGCTATATAACCTGATCCACAGGCCGGAAGAGACAGAGACAGAGAGACAGAGAGTGAGAGAGAGAAACTGGGCCTGCCATGGGCTTTTGAAAACTCAAAGCTCAACCCCTAATGACACACTTCCTCCAACAAGGCCACACCTACTCCAAAAAGGCCACACCTCCTAATCCTTCTAATCCTTTCAAATAGTTCTACTCCCTGGTGACCAAGCATTCAAATATATGAGCCTATGAGGGCCATTCTTATTCTAACCACCACACACAGTATTTTCTGGAACAATGAAAGCAAGACTCCAGAAAAGAGGCTTTCAGGTCAAATCTATCTGGAATCATCTGAGTCCTATATCCTAAGTGTGTGCTGTCTTCAGCAATCGAGGCCCAACTCAAGTCCTGAGAGGCAAGTAACAGCTATAGCCTCTTTTATTCTATCCCTCAAAATGTAACCGGGTAGGTTACTTGTTGCCAGGGATTTTGCCCTGATCATTGTTGTATCCCTTGGGCCTGAGTTTGTATCAGTGATTAATTAATGAATTACTTAATTAATGTAGTTCTCTCACATGCACACACACACGCACACATGCATGTGCACTGGGTAAGCTGCTAGACAGGTGGCTCCTAATGACTCATGCTTTCTAGCAATAATGCCCGTTTGTTGATCCCTCCCATGCTGACCTTGTGCTTGGACAATATGACTTGTACAAGTGATGGACTTTTTAGCAAGACACACATTGAGATTTGAAAAGCTCATATGTAGAAGTCAGCCCATCCCTCTAGGAACTCATCTGCCATTCTCTGAGAAAGATAATCTATACTGCCAGCAAATGAGATGCCATGTAGAGACCCAAGGTACCCCAAGTTAATAGTCATAATGTTTAGAGATGTCAAAATAATCTTGGATAGTATAACCCCAGCAAGTTCCCAGCTGTTGAAGCTACTGGATGAGTGACCTAGTTAAATGAATGACCTTAGTTAATGCTACATAGAACTTAAAATCCATTCAGATGTGCCTAATTAGTCCGGAAGATCACGATAAGTAATAAATGTTTGTTGTTTTTGGCCACTTAGTATTTTTAAAGGTTTACTTCATGCATGTGTGCATGTATCTGTGGGTGTACTTGCACTAATATGAGCAAGGTGTGTTTATATTTGTCTGTGAAGGTCAAAAGAGGATGTTGGAGCCCTTGGGGCTGTAGTTACAGAGATTTGTGAGACATCCAACCTGTCATGTGGGTGCTGGAATCTGAAATCCAGTCCTCATGATTGCACAGCAATTGGTCTGAAACGCTGAGCCATTTAAGCAGCATGCCCCATGTAGTTTTGGACTCACCCACTTCTTATGCAACAATAGAGAAATAGTCCATTTATAATATTTTAGAGTCATCTCTATGCAATTTAATTATTATTTTTTTATAACTAAAATCACAGAACATTTGAAAAAGTACTAATATGAGCGTGCAGACATTTTCCCCTTTTCTATCCTGGCATGGTGGCACACAACTTTAATCCTAGCACGGGAAAGGGAGAGGCTAATGGATATATATGAGTTCTAGACAAGTTAGCTTAGTCTACATAGTGAGGCCTAGGCCAGTCAATGCAACATAATAAGGTCTTGTTTGAGTGTGTGTATGTGTATGAGAGAGAGAGAGAGAGAGAGAGAGAGAGAGAGAGAGAGAGAGAGAGAGAGAGAGAGAGGAATTTCTCATCTTCCAAACATGTTTGAAGTATAGTAGTAACTGGTACTTGTTGAGGCATTTATAGTTTGGAAACTTGTTTTTAGGGAAGGGATTCATGAGTCCAACTGTTCCCTGAAGACATCCATGTGCATAATAGTTGATGAGGGATGAAGAGACATTGTCTTCAATGATTTACCACTAGTAAGAAGCACATGCTTCTCTAAATAAACTCTTTCCCTTGCTCCTATAAACAACCCTAATGGGGCTGGAGAGATGGCTCAGAGGTTAAGAGCACTGACTGCTCTTCCAGAGGTCCTGAGTTCAATTCCCAGCACCCATATGGTGGCTCACAACCATCTGTAATGAGATGGCACCCTCTTCTGTATACATAATAAATAAATAAATCTAAAAAAAAAACAACCCTAATGAAACCCCTCATTGGGACACACACACACACACACACACACACACACACACACACACACACGAATAAAAAACATGTATGTAGTGGGGCTAATTGGGAAGAAGAAGGGGTCAGTAGTAGTGAGAAGGGACAAGAAAGGATAATGGGGGTTAAATATATTCGAAATACATTTTGTACATATATGAAAATGTCATAATAAAACCTATTATTATGTGTAATGTTGTCCGGGACTATCCTCTAAGAAAAAAACATCTACTGTCTTCATATGAATTGTACATGCTTGCAAGAGTCTATGAGGAGCAGGCCTGTAGCCTGTGGATATTCTCCCAGAGAGGGAGGGAACTGTGGTGGGTCATTGGAACTTTATTTGGTATTCCAGCTAATTCTCCCAGCCATTTGGATGCAATTTTGTCTTAATTGCACATGGTCTCAGTGTATGGGGGAGGTACTAGAGTTTATTGGTGGGGGGAAGGCTAACAGAAGGTACTCCCATCTATGAGACCATAGGGAAGCCATTGTACATTGCTGGGAGCAGACCTTCCTTTGCGGCTGCTTAAGGTCACCTAAATTCCTGTCCATAACTTCTCACTCATGCTCTGTAAGTAAGCCTAATAAATTCAGTGGTTCCCGGGGTGAACGTTGTGGAATAACCCTTTGGTAGGTATTTAAGTCTCCCTGGAGAAGGAATTCTCACAACACTTGGCATAGTCAGCAAGATGTGGCAAAACCAGAGATGAGTTTGGGAGAGCAATGGCATTGTTTCTGTTATGGATAATGAGACAGACAACTGAAGCTAAGGGTGAAGCATCCCCAGAGGGAATTTTGACATGACTGTCCATCCCCATATGGCATGTAGCGGTATGCCCTTTGTGAGTAGCAGCAGTGGCATGGACAACCGAGAGTATAGTGAGATACATAACTAAGGCAGGGACACCTGAAGATGGAGTATCTGTAGTGGCAATCTCAGAGTGGTAGCTTCTAAGTGGTATGGAGTGGCATGTTTATTCAATGAGTGGGATATGCCATAGTCTGAAAATTATTTGAGAACTGTTGAATGTTTACGGCAGCTATTACAGTCTTTGAAAGTAGCACTTCAAGATCATGAGTACTGACAAGAGGCTACAGAGGTTGCTTGGCCATATTATGGGTAAAAAGAAATCCTTCTGAGGCCGAGTTAGTTGCTCAGAAGGAGCTTGTGAATGAAAGGGAGAAAATTCAATGAGAAAGTCATTCATCTGGCATCCTTTGCTTTGGCTTCCAATGTAGTGGGTGAATTGGATAAAAGAGAGGAGGAGCTAGAAGTATTGGCTTGCTATTTCTCATGGTTGGGGGGAAGGTAAAAGAATCACCAATCAGATCCATACTAAAGAGTCTTTCCTGGGAGCCCCTGGAAGGCCTAGAACTCATGGAAGGCCTGAGGATGTAAAGAGGAAAAGAGCAAAATAGAAGTAACAGAAGACAGCACTCTGGTCTAACCTTTGATACAGGGAAAAGAAAAATCTATGATCTGGCCTTGCTGATGGGGATCTTAACAATGTTCTGTGTGAGAGGCTATGGTAATCAGAGATTATTCAGCAGTGAAATTGCTGGAATTAGGGACAAGCCTTAAACAATTAATGAAGGAGCCTCTTTGTAGTTGGAATCTTCTTTGAGCTTCCAACCAGCTCCCAAATAATGACACAGAGACTTATTAATTATGAATGCTCAGCCTTAGCTTAGGCTTGTCCCACTAGTTCTTTTAACTTAATTTAACCTGTTTCTATTCATCTACATTTTGCCTTGGAGATTTTTACCTTTTATTCTTTATGTCCTACTTTCCTACTTCCTCCGTGTCTGTCTGTTTGGCCCCTGGCGTCTCCTTGGCAACTCTTTTTCTTTCTTCTTCTTGGATCCTAAATTCCTTTTCCTACTTACTCTAACACACTATTGGACATTCAGCTTTTTATTAGACCAATTAGACAGGCAAGGTAAAACAACAACACATCTTTACATAGTTAAACAAATGCAACACATCTTTACCTAGTTAAACAAATATCTGAAACATAAACAAAAGCAACACATCTTTGCACAGTTAAATATTCTGTAACACCTCTCCCCACCTAGTTTATGAGGTTGTGGGCTATGGGAACAATAGGATCAATCTGAGTGCTTCAGAAATAAACAAACTGAGCAGTATAACCACCTATCCTTCCTAGAAACAAAAGCTGCACAATCTGAGACAGTGAAAGGGCAGTCAGTTCCCTAATGGACTAGCTCACACAAGTTATTACAGATACTTTGTCATCACCAATAGAGGTCCCCATGGATATCAGAGGCTGGAAGACAAAAAGAAGATGGACAGCACACTACTGTAGGAACTGGGTATGAGGAAAGCAGTGTGTTATGCATGATGCCCAGTTCACAGGCTATATTAGTTACTTTTCAATTGCTTGATACAACACCATGACCAAGGCAACTTATAAAAGAAAGGGATTATTTGGGTTCACAGATCCAGAGGGATGAGTCTGTCATAGTGGAGCAGGGGGAAGACATGGCGGTTGGAACAGCATCTGAGAGCTTACATCTTGAAGTGCAAGCATGAAACAGAAAGAGGGTACTACAGAAAAGGTAAGGTCTTTACATTCTCAAAGCCTACCACCAGTGACATACCTTTGCCAATAAGGCCATACCCCTTAAGCCTCCTCAAACATTGCCACAAACTGAGGGCCAAATATTCAGATGCTCAAATAATATGGCAGGGGGCGGGGTATCTCATTCAATCCATCGCACAGTGTCAGGTAAAACTGTTCACAAGAGAGTTAAGGAAGAATTTAATTGGTCAGGAACCTCAATACTGGCATGAACTTTAGTGGCATTGCTAAGCTCCTTGGTGGGGTGGGAGTTTTATGAAGTAGGACAGGCTTTGATGTATCTAAGTGACCTTGACCAGCATGTAAATTATGTACACGAAATGGAAGGGCAACCTAGAGGAGATAAGAGAAAGGCAGAGAAAGAGGTCTGCATGGATTACTTGAAGGGAAATGTGGCAAGATTTGTGTCAAGCTGAAGTGTCTGAGGAAAAACTTGGCAGCCATTAATGTGCCATTGAACAGAAAAGTTTTGAAATCTCAATAATAGTTCACAGAAGGCAGTGATGGGTAAAGTGTAGGTAAAGAATATTAACTATATCCCAGGGGTAGGTAGTTATCCCTAAAGATTAAGTTACTTACTGTACATTTATCTCCTGCAAAAGAACATTCTAGGTGTGCTGGCTAGTTTTATGTCAACTTGACACAAGCTAGAGTCATTTAAAAGAGGGAACCTCAAGTAAGAAGATGCTCTCACAAGACTGGCCTGTGGGCAAGCCTGTGGTGCGTTTTCTTGATTGGTGATTGATGTGGGAGGGCCCAGCTCACTGGGGGCTGGTGGTTCTGGGTGCTGTAAGAACAAGCCAATAAGCAGCATCTGTCCATTGCCTCCATTTTAGTTTCTGCCTCCAGGTTCCTGCCTTGACTTCCCTCCACGAGGGACTGTTACCTGGAAACACAGAGCTGAAATAAACTCTTTCCTCCCCAAGTTGATTTGGGTCATGTTTTATCAGAGGAAAAGAAACCCTAACTAAGACAGAAATTGGCATCAGGAATGGAATATTGCTGTGGCAGATCTGGTCTTGTTTTGAGGAATATTGTGGAAAGATTTTGGAACTTCAGGATGGAAAAACTATTGAATGTTCAGAGCTTAATGGACTGTTGTGGGAAAATGAATGATAAGAATGTTGAAAGCAATGCACATAAAAGAGGCCTGGTTTGTGATGTTTCCGAGGGAAATTTGAGAGTTCCTTAAAGACTCTGTCATGGCTATCTGATGCTTTGAATTAAGAATCTTTGGCTCTTCCACCTACAATCTGTAGAACTACAGAGGGTAGGTGTAGAGTAAGGGACGAGAACAGTGGGTCGTGACCCTTTGGGGATCAAAAGACCCTTTTGCAAAGGTCACATATTAGATATCCTGCATATCAGATATTTACATTACAATTCATAACAGTAGCAAAATTACAGTTATGAGGTAGCAATGAAATAATTTTATAGATAAGGATCACCACAATATGAGAAATTATATTAAAGTTAGGAAGGTTGAGAACCACTGGACTAGAGGGAACAGAGCAATTTCCTTAGAAAAGGGAAATAGAATAGATAATCACTGATGAATGGGGGGATGGAACAGGGGGATCAAGTGGGGAGGGGGAAAGGAGAGGGAATCATGGGAGGGAGTACAGGGAGAGACAGCTAAAATTAAGGGGCGCCAGGCGGTGGTGGCGCACGCTTTTAATCCCAGCACTTGGGAGGCAGAAGCAGGCGGATCTCTGCAAGTTCGAGGCCAGCCTGGTCTACAAAGCAAGTTCCAGGAAAGGCACAAAGCTACACAGAGAAACCCTGTCTCGAAAAACAAAACAAAAAAAAAATTAAGGGGCAATTGAGGTGTAATATGGAAACCTAATACAGTAGAAACTTCCATATATACATATATATGTGTGTGTGTGTGTGTATATATATGAAGGCAATCTAAATGAAATTGCCAAATATGGGGGATTCAGAGCCCCAACTGGTCATCTCTTGTCACCAAGCTTCCAATACTAAGACTGGGTTATATCTCATTGAATTGTTGGCCAAACAAAGGAACCCCATGGGAATCCCCAAATAACCCAGGCTGTTACCAAGACTATAGGTAGTTCTCCAGAAACTTACAGCAAGGCCCCATTGCTGAAGACAACACTTATACAACTCATTGAACATGGAGATGTCAAGCTGGTACATACGTGAATTCTTCACCCCATGTTCTAGAGTCTTTGATACAGGAAGATACTCTGCATTCTATAAGAAGAAAAACCTAAACACCAAGCCAACCACAAACCCTTTGATCTACAATGGTGTGCTGCCTGCAATATATGCTAGCTCAATGGTGGCACAAAGCTTGTGGGAGTAACCAAGAAATAATTGATTTGACTTACAGCCCACACCATGAATTAGAACCCATATCCAACACTGCTTGGGTGACCAAGAACCAGAGACTAGATAGCCCAGTGAGTGACCAAGGGTAAAACCAAATAATACTAGTCTAAAAAGGAAAAAAAATAGTGATAAATGCTTCCTAATGATACTCTGCTATACTCATATCATAGATCAGTGTCTTGTTCAGCCATCATCAGAGAAGCTTCCTCCTCTAGCAGATGGGAACAAATATAGAGAGCCACAGCCAGACATTATGAAAAGAGTGAGAGACCTTGGGACACTCAGCCCTGAATGGTATGTCTCCATCAAATCCCTCCCTTGAGAGCTCAGGGAACCCCACCGAAGAAAAGCAAAGAGTGCAAGAGTCAGCAGAGATGGAGGATGTTATGAATTTGTGCTGGGGGGGGGCACCCTGAGGGTATCCTGCATGTGCGGGGAAACATGCTGGCATGCAGGGGAGATGTACACCATGCAGGCATGGCAGTGGCCAGTAATTCACAACCCAGATGCTGCATCCATGTGGAGAGTTTATTATAATAGAGAGATGAAAAGAAAGATAGGAAAGAGAAAGGAGAGAGAGAGAGAGAGAGAGAGAGAGAGAGAGAGAGAGAGAGAGAGAGAGAGAGAGAGAGAGAGAGAGAGGTTGAGGGTGCACACCTCGTGGTAGGAAAAGCAGAAGAGAAAGAGAGAGGAAGGAGTGGAGTTTTTCCTTAAAATGAGACTTTTACATCAAGACACGGAGCAGCACCAAGGGGTGGGTCAGGATATTAACAGAGGACACCAAGAAAACAAGGTCCTCTGTATTAGAGTTCTCTACAGACACAGGGGGTTGTCCTCTGATTTTTACATGTAAGCCATGATACATGTATGCTGTTTCTCTCTCTCTCTCTCTCTCTCTCTCTCTCTCTCTCTCTCTCTCTCTCTCTCTCTCTCACACACACACACACACACACACACACACACACACACACACACACATATACACACACATATATACATATATGTGTATATATGTATATATATAAATATACTTCATGGAGTGGGCCTTAAGTCAAATTTAAATGTATGTATATGGGAAATTACTAGAATGACTTGCAGTCTGCAGTCCAACAATGGCTACCTGTGAATAGAAAGTTTAAGTATTTGCTCAGTCCCATGAGGATGGGTGTCACAGCTGATCTTCTGTAAATGCTGTAATCCCTAAGGAGTAGGCTCCAATGCCAGTGAAGAAATAGATGTTCTGACAAGGCCAGGGCAAGCAGGCAAAGGACAAAAACAGTACCTTCCTCCTTCCATTGTCCTTCCAGCAGAAGGTGTGGCCCAGATTAAAGTGTGCCTTCCAGCCTCGAGGTCTGGATTAAAGGCATGTTGTTTCTTGCCTCAAGGTCCAAATATAAAGTTGGCAGTCAAGAATATTCATCAAACCCTCTATATCAACATGTGCAAAGCTCATATGAACTCACAGCATACACAGGCCCTGCACAGGTCTGCAGCAGGTCCTCTGCCTATATATTATAGCTTCCAGTTTAGAGTTTTTATGGGAATTCTGAGTGCACAAATGAGTAGGTCTCTGATTCTTGTGCCCTCTCTTGGGCTCTTTTCATTCTGTTGGTTTGTTTTGTCAAATTCCAATGTGATAGATTTTGGTTTTATTATATTTTATTTTGTTATTTTTTTAAAAAATGAATGAATGAATGCAAACCTAGCCCCTGGGGTAAAGGTTAACAACTGAACTGTCATTTATACCTGCTGGGAGAGGGAAGCTCAGTTTTTTCCAGTGGATTTACATTGTGTATATCAACAACTCCAGGACAGGCTTCATGTTCAGGAGTAGTCAAGCAACATAAAAGGAACGCCACAGTTTTTTTATGTGTGCTTTTATTTGGTTACAGTTTGGTGTTTTGTTTTGCTTTCTTGGTTTGGGGAGGTTCTGTTGTTGAATTGAGTTTTGTTTTGTTTTGAGAAAGGGCTTAAAGTTGGGTGGGTAGGGAAGGGGAGAGAATCTGGAAAGACTTGGGGGAGGGGAAGAATATGGTCAAAATATATTTAAATTAAAATTGTTTTAAATAATAAAAGTATAATAAAATAGAAAAATGCAGTGTTTAAAAGACTAGCATCTATGGTTCTGGTCAGCTGGGACTGAAGAATTGGTTGTGGTTATTAGGAGACAAAACCCAGTGAAGTAAAAGATTTTCTTCGCTGGGGTAATTGATGCTGGATAGCTGGAGCTGAGAAATTAGCAGTGATGAAGAAGAGATCTGCATCACTGAGGCAAAATCTTCTAGGAAGTGTCTCTTCAGAGTCAACATATGGAAGCTGTGGTGCAGAAGCAGCGAAAGTAGTATCTGGTGCTGGCAGCTGAGCTTGGTAATGTGTAAAAGTGGACCCTGGGTTTTGATGCCATCAAGGGGTCATGGAGATAGGCTGAAGCTTGGCACTGTCTGGTAGGGGGTGGAGTCCCTGAAGAGATGCCAGCAGAGGCCGTTAGTGAAGGGGCACCAGAAGCCCCAGGATTGAAGGGGTAGGCTCGGAGTTCCTGAAGAGAGCCTAGGAGAGACTATTGGTGAAGGTGCAGTCCTGTTGCAGTGAAGACTCCCACGTTTATGAGATGCCAGTACCATGAGAAGACCACCAACGATGGCAGCTGTTGGAGTGGAACTGATCTGAACCTAGGAGATGAGCTATGTGTGCTGTAGAGAGTCAATACAAGATGTGGTCCAAGTCCTTAGGAAGAACCCAGAACATGGTGAGTGAATGCCAGATATCCAACACTGAGCTTTTTACACTATTGGACTTTGGTTTTGCTTTGTTCAGATTTGACTGTGCCTGGTTCTTCCTTCCTGGAGAAAGTGTGTAACTAATTTTGATTTTACAGGAAACCACAATTGAGAGATTTTGGAGTTTTAGAGAGAATTTGGATATTTTTAAAAGACTTTGGATATATTTTTTAATTTTTTAATTTATTTTACGTGTTTGAATGTTTTGCCTGCATGTATATTTGTACAACACATATTCCTGGTGCCTGTAGAAGCCAGAAGAGAACAGTAGATTCCCTGCAACTAGCAATACAGATGGTTGTGAGCCACCATGTGGGTGCTGGGAATCAAATCTGGAACTTCTGGAAGAACAGCCAGTGCTCTTAACCACTGAACAATCTCTCCAGCACAAGAATTTGGGCATTAAAGAGACTGAACTTCAGCTGGGTGGTGATAGCACACGCCTTTAATCCCAGCACTCGGGGAGGCAGAGGCTGGTGAGTTTGAGGCCAACTTGATCTACAGAGCAAGTTCCAGGACAGGCTCCAAAGCTATACAGAGAAACCCTATCTCAAAAAAACAAAAGAGAAAAAAAAAAGAGAGACTGGACTTTGAAAGTTTGAATTTTTAAAGACTATGGGACTTTTAAAATTTGGAATATGTTTTATGTTGTGATATTCATATTAATGACACTGGGAACAAAAAGACAGGAAAGTTTATGATTTAAAAGTGCTGTGTTTAAGTCGGGCAGTGGTGGCACACGCCTTTAATCCCAGCACTCGGGAGGCAGAGCCAGGCTGATCTCTGTGAGTTCAAGGCCAGCCTGGGGCTACAGATTGAGTTCCAGGAAAGGTGCAAAGCTACACAGAGAAACCCTATCTCAAAAAAAAGTGCTATGTTTGTGTGTCAAATTGACAAGGGGTCAATTGTGCCGACTAGTTTTATGTCAACTTGACACAAACTAGAGTCATGATGATCATGGACTCTGACCCTCTGGAACTGAGACTCTCAATAAACTCTCACTTTTATAAGTTGACTTGGTCATGATGTCTCTTTAAAACAATAGGAGAGTAACTAAGATACCTCCTAGGGAGTTATTGGTATACAGGGATGGCCCTAGAAGACCCTAATCAATAACGGCTATTGCCACTGTTGTTGGTTGCACTCCAGAACTAAATAGTAAGAGCCTATTACTGAATTCACCACATGATTTGGTTTCAGGACTTAGAAAAATAAAGGCAGGGCTGAGCCAAAATTTGTCCCCTTCCTGTATTCTAGGTCTTGTATTGCTGGAAAGAGCTATTAAGGTTGCTGGGGAGAATTATGGCCAAAAGCCCTACTCAGCTGTGAATCCTGCGTGCTTCATAATGGAAGTGCCAGACAAGATGTATTAGATAGTTCAATACATTTGTGAGTGGTTATGAATAGAACTAACTTTTTGATGGGATTAAGGCTCACTCCATGAGGAGAAATTCATATCCAGAACTGGATACTTAGATTAAAAATCTGTAGCTAAAAAAGTTGTGGTGGTTTGAATGAAATTGGCCCCCATAGACTCATAGGGAGTGGCATTATTGGTTGTGTGGCTTTATTAGAGTAGGTATGGCCCTATTGGAGGAAGTGTGTCATGGGGGAGTAGGTTTTGAGGTTTCTGAAGTTCAAGCCTGGCCCAGTGTCACTCTCTTCCTGCTGCCTGCAATCCAGATGTAGAACTCTCAGCTCCTTCTCTAGCACCATGTCAGCCTGTGTGCCACCATGCTTACCCCTATGATGATAATGGACTAAACCTCTGAAACTGTATGGCAGCCACAATTAAATGTTTTCCTTTATAAGAGTTGATGTGGTCATGGTGTCTCTTCACAACAATAGAATACTGACTGAAACAGAAGTAGTAGGCACCAGTGAAGAAGTAACTGCACTTACTTTGTTAAATGAATGTGATATACCAGCTGAGGAGCTTTCCGAGCATACTGTTTATGGCAGTTAAAAACAAACAAAGAATAATCTAGGTGTTGCACAAAGGAATACATGGATAAAGTGAGAGTAGCTTGGGAAGAAAACTGATTTTGTAAAAAGAGTGTACCAGAAACCAAACTGGGCTAGCAAGAACACTGGAGCAGTACGGTCACTTGTTTTACTCTAATGCAGGTGGTGATTGTGTCTTTTCACCATTGACTGGAGTCCAACCTCATGGTCTTTCCTTATTAACTAGTTATAAAAGAATCAGCGCAAAAGTAATGAAGGAAAGGGGAATGGGCTCAGCCTCTCAGGCCATCAGGTTCCAGAACTGGGGATGGTGGCCCTTTTCATAAACAAAGTTTAACCAGGTAGAGGAGACTAAAAGATTTTCACAAAAATTTTACAAGGTGGGAGAAATGAATATAGGCCCTTGATGGTCAAAATATTGTTCATAGAGAAAAAGCTCACAATCAACTTTGGTTATTGTTGCTGTCAGTGTCCTTCAGATATTTTTCCCTTTCCCATTTTCTTCCCTTTCCTCTCAGGTTTTCTAGTACTCATCACCCATCACACTCTTCGGCTGGAGGAATTGGTGAGAGGGCATGAAGGTTTAGTACCTTGCTGGAGCTGGAGAAGAGTCAGGCAGCTCTGTCACCTCCTCTAGGGCTCAGGGACCATCGTGGAGAAGGGAGGCAGAAGGAGCGGAGCGTAAGAACCAGAGAGAGCAGTGGAATGTTGTCCTGCGCTCTTTCCCAAGCAAAACTGCCACTGTGCTGATCACATCAGCTGTACCTGCTTGTAAGAGTCCACAGGAGGCAGAGAGGAAAGGGTGGGGTCACTGGACCTGTACTTGATATTCCAGCCACTTCTTCCAGTCACTTTTATGCACATGGCTTTCATGATTAAGGGAGGTGCTAGTTATAGGCTGGAGGAGGCTAAGGGAAGAGGCTTTGTCTACACTGCAGTGAGAAAGCCATTGCCCAAGCTGAGTGAGTGCTGACCTTTCAGTACAGACAGCTGCTTCAGAAATCTCCTACACTCCAGTCCAGCTCCTAACTGCTCACCCATGCTCTGTAAGCATAGCAAACTCACCGGTCTCTTTGGGTGAACTTTAATGGAGTCTTACTTCAGGGGTAGCAGCAGTTGGTTTGGGCAGTGCAGAGGGGAACCTTAGTAGGAGGAAGTAGGTTTTGTTCACCTCTCCACAGGGAAGGGATTCTTGAAACAGTAATTTGCATATGCTAATCAAACATTTAAAATGTTCAAGATCAGCCCAGGCGGTGGTGGCACACACCTTTAATCCCAACACTCCAGGCAGGGAAGCAGAGGAGACAGGTGGATCTCTGTGAGTTCCAGTCCAGTCTGGACTATGGAGTGAGTTCCAGGACAGCCAGGGCTACACAGAGAAATTCTGTCTCAAAAAAAAAAAAAAAATGTTCGCCGGGCGGTGGCGGTGCACGCCTTTAATCCCAGCACTTGGGAGGCAGAGCCAGGCGGATCTCTGTGAATTCGAGGCCAGCCTGCGCTACCAAGTGAGTTCCAGGAAAGGCACAAAGCTACACAGAGAAACCCTGCCTCAAAAAACCAAAAAAAAAAAAAAAAAAAAAAAAAAAAAGAAAAGAAAAAGAAAAAGAAAATTTATTCTGGGACAAGAATGATTCCTGGAACATCTTCAAGATCATGGTTGGATTTATTAAGGACAAAGTGGTATTTAAGTTAGGATTACTGGCTGTTTTGGCGCTCTCTCTCTCTCTCTCTCTCTCTCTCTCTCTCTCTCTCTCTCTCTCTCTCTCTCTCTCTCTCTCTCTCTCTCTCTGTGGTTTGGAAACATGGTCTCACTAGGTAGCACTTGGCTGACCTAGAATTCACAAAGATCCACCCACCTTTGCCTCCATGTGTTGGGACTAAAGATGTGTGCCACCATGACTGACTGTGTGTTTGTTTCTTTGTTGTTTCGTTTTTTTAAGATAGGGTCTTGCTACATAACTCAGATTAGCATCCTACTCATTATTCTGCTCCAGACTTCTGTGTACTGGGTATGCAGCACCATACCCGGCTGATCATTTTGTTTTTCTACAGCCTCTGACAGCAATATTCCTTCAAAACTAGTTTTTTTTTTCTCTTTTTAAGCCAGACTCTCAGTCTTTGACTCAGGTTGACTTGAACCTTACCAGTCTCACATTACCCCCATGCTTTCTTTCTTATGTACATGCTTGTTTGTCTTTATTTTACTATGCTACAAACCAAGTCTCTACTGACTAATGGAAGAGAGACAAAGGTGTATGTTCTTTCTGATTATTTGCCTATTGATACTTTATACAGAGAAATAAAAATTACATATACTAACAAAAATGCTAACTTAACCACAGTTGGGTTCACATTCTACATTTATATTACATTTAAACTTTTGGAGACTTTTGAGGTACTCTTATACAGAATAGTCAGCCTTCTGTACAAGTCAAGTAGTAGGCTTAATTTATAAATTGAACAAATAAAGAGTATTTTCTAATCTCAATGAGATTATAAACCTTCATTTAGTGACTTTAAACTAATGGGCTCATAATTAAAATTTATCAGGCTGAAAATTCAGTTATCACTGAATTAGGGCATAAAAAGAGAGAAGGACAATGATTTTAGTTGAAGTGTATTTGTTGTCTTTTGGGTGTGTTGATCTTTAGAGACAAGTCTTGCTTTGTCATCTTGGATGACTTTAAAATTTCAGCAATCTCCTTGTCTCAAGCTTTCAAGTGCTTCGATTAAAGGTGTGTGCTGCCATGACTGGATTTCATTGTCTTTTTAGTGGGAACATCTCTTTTGGGAAGCAATCCACATTTTCCTTTGGGGGACATATATGTTTGTGAAGGAGGTGTGTGTGTATGCATACATATATGTGCACACAAAAATGTTTGAGATATCCTAGTTTGTTGATCTCAAACTTACAGGTTCAAGTGATCTTCCAAACTCAGCTTTCTGAATAGCTGGGTGCTGGTGATCTTGGCTGACTACAGTCAAGATGGCGGGAGCTGGAGCTGGCGCTGGCACTCAGGAAGCCGGGGAGTGCCTCTTTCGCTGGTCTCGGGGCTAAGCTAGGGAGCTGAGACCGGACTAGCTGCTCCCTCTTTAGGGAATGGAACCGTGTAGGCGTTCCCTGGTTATATGGAACTTTGCAGGCGGGTTTAGGTACCAGCTAGCTGGGGAGGAGGCTGAGGGTGGGAGCCACCCAGGGCTTTGGAATTTGCCCCACGTTGGGCACCAGATATTGGTGAAATTATTAAGGCCACTCCACGTAGTTAAAGGGAGATTTATTTAATGGCATAACTTACAAATTAAGGGATAGGTAGGTCGCGGAGTCTGGGGAAGGTGTATCACAGTCCAGCGGTGTTCTCTGGAGCTCTGCTCCGTCCACCTCCACTATCCAGGGTCCCGGAACAGAGAGAGCGCCCGCCGATCCAGATCTCGGGTCCCCAGGCGCCTCCCTTGGCCCCACCTTGTAGGCATGACAGTTGCCGAAGTCTCAATGGGGGTTGGAACTTCCAGATCAAAGCTGGAATGGCTACCCACTACAGCTGGGACCAATAGTTCATGCTACTATGTCTTGCTTGGATTTTCTTTATTAAGAGAGTAGAAAGAGTTGTGTTAATTCAACTGTACTTACTATAGATGAAATAAATAAGGATAAGAATCAAGGTATGTTGTGGAATGTTACTCAAATGTGACATCAATCACTAGGTTATGGGATGCACATAAATGTCTTTTGTACTTATCATTATTCTTGAAAATAAAACTTAATGCATATGTTATATAATGCATAGAATCAATCAAAAGTTACTCTTCTCCAAGATAAAAACAAAAACATTTCATATACAAATAATTGGGCCATCACTGAAAAATATTGTGACATTATTTCAGAGACACTTTCTATTTCTTTTCTTCTGTCTCATATCCCCCTCCCTTATTCCCTTCCTCTCCCATCCTATCTTCCTTTCTTTCTTTTATAGGGTTCTCATGACGCCAACACTGTCCTGGTATTCCTGATCCTCCTAATTACTAGGATTACGAGCATGTCCCACCATGCCTGGCTTCAGCTTTAATTTTTGGGGTGAAGTGGGGGTTAATGTTTTGAGATAAGGTCTCTAACCCTATCTATATAGACTGGCCTCTACCTCCCTAGGGCTGGGATTACTTTAGTTTACCACCATATCTAGTTTATGAGGTGCCAGGATAGAGCCTAGAGCTTCCTGCAAAACAGGCAAGCACTTTACCAACTAAGCTGAATCCCGATCTCTTGTTTCCTGTTTGTTTTTGAGACAAGGTTTTACTCCACTGCCCAGGCTGTCCTTAAGCTAGTGGCAGTCTGCATTTCAGCCTTCCGAATACTGAAATTACAGGCATGAGCTACCATGTTCGGCTAGGATGATGGTTTATTATATACCATACAAACTCTTAGCATATGATCCAACAGTCACACTCCATGGTATTTACCTAAGTGAATTGAAAATGTATTTGCATTTAAAAGCTCACAAATGATGTTTACTGTAGCTTCCTTCATCATTTTCAAAGCTTAGACTCAACCAAGATGTCTTTCAGTAGGTGAATAAACTATGATATATCCAAATAATGGATTGTTATAGAATGTTAAAAATAAATCTACCATTGAGCTATAAAAACATGGAGGAAACATAAATGTATATTATTAAGTAAAAGAAGTCGATGTGTAAAGCCTACATGTTGCATGAGTCTAACTATGTGATGTTCTTTAAAAAAAGATAAATGTGTCGGGCGGTGGTGGCACACACCTTTAATCCCAGCACTCGGGAGGCAGAGCCAGGCGGATCTCTGTGAGTTCGAGGCCAGCCTGGTCTACAAAGCAAGTTCCAGGAAAGGTGCAAAGCTACACAGAGAAACCCTGTCTTGAAAAACCAAAAAAAAAAAAAAAAAGATAAATGTATAGAAAGAGTATAAAGGTAAAGGTTTGTTTATAGGGAGATGAGATGAGATAAGGAGAGGGTGGAGTGGGCTAACCCAAACTAAGGATGTATGAAAAGCCTTTCTTTGGAAACCCACTGCTTTGTAAACTAGTTAAAATACATAATGTTTTATAAAAGCATTTAAATGGAGTTGCCCTGCATGTGTGGAAAATGTTTTCCCCAGAAGACATGGGTTACTACATGAAAACCTCAGTGCCAGCAAAGGATACCCCCCCACAAGTTATTAGTCAGGGAGGTTCCAGAGGTTCCCCCAACAATGCAGGCTATTGCCATTGTTCTTAGTTGCCCACTATAGCGACATAGTCACACTCTATTGCTGAAGACACAACACACTTTGGATAACAGTTCCTCCCTGTTAGCAAGCTATCCTAGTGTCTGAAGTGCAATGTAGGCTGCTGGGGGAGAAAAATAGTCCATAGACATAGGCAGAAATTGGCCCTGCATGCTACAATGTGGACTTCCCAGGCAAAATATGCCTACAGGTACAATACTGACGTGGCTGTTATGGGGGTAGCCAATTGCTTTCTGATTGGATAGGAGGACTACTTAACCGGAGGAATTCATGCCTGGTACTGTGGTGATATTCTGTTGTACTTTAATAAAGCTTGCCTGAAGATCAGAGGACAGAGCCAGCTACAGAGTTAGCCATAGAGGTCAGGCAGTGGTGGCACACACCTTTAACCCTAGCACTCGGGAGGCAGAGGCAGAGATCCATCTGGATTTCTGTGAGTTCAAGGCCACACTGGGCTACATGAGATTAATCTGGTCAAAAAGAGAAACGGAGCCAGGCAGTGGTGGCACACACTTTTAATTCCAGCTCTTGGGATTACACCTTTAATCCCAGCACTAGGAAGGTTGAAGTAGGAAGTGATATGGCTGGGCAGAGAAAGGAATATAAGGCGGGAGGAGACAGGAACTCTGGCTCTTGCAGGCTGAGAAGTTGATGAGGTAAGAGGTGGTGGCTGTGGCTTGCTCTGCTTTTCTGATCTTTCAGCTTTCACCCTGATATCTGGCTCTGGGTTTTTATTATAAGACTAATTAGAATTCGTGTAACATGGTACTATAAACCTGGTCAAAGTCCCATGAAGGGGGAGATCTTAGGCACTAGGGAGGAATCTGCGACTGTTATTTTACTAAGTAAGCATGTTGTTACACTGCCTTCTAAATATTTATGGTTATACCCATAGATTAGTGGCACTCTCAACCTTGGTCAGAAAAGCTTTTTGCAGTGGGAGATGATTAATGTAGACACTCATAGCTAGTCAAATTGCTGAAAATAAGTGACTGTTGAATGCCCATCCCTACATAAGACACCTATATCAAATCCTTCCCCCAAGGCTCAGCAAACATCACTGAAGGAGGAATGGAAAAAAGCGAAAGAGCCAGAGGATGGGGAAGACTTGTAAAATGCTAGTTTCTGAACATGGCATGACCACTGTACTCATGAACTCACAGCAGCTATGCTCACCTGCACAAGACCTGTACAAGATCAAGCCAGTTGGTATTCTGGCATGGATGGGAAAGAGGATCATGAAGCTCCATCCATGGCCAAGAATCTATTGGCAATTGATGGCTACCAGGGCAAAGGAGGTCATTTTTACCTCAGGTGCGTGCCTACTCTTAGATTACCTATGGTGACTAGCCCCACATCCATGTATATGAAGCAGCACTAATTGAGCTCAATGGTTTTTTTTAAAAGACATGAATGTGGGAAGGGGAAGAAGAAATTAGGTCTGGAGGGCGGAGGAGGAATCAGGTATGAAATTGCCAAAGATTTGTTTTAATCTTAAAAATATTTGTTATTGCCAGGTGTTCAAGGAGGGGGGTAGATTGAGTGAGATTTTTAGAGTATTGAAATTACTTTGTATGGACACTTAATGGTGAGTACAGTGTGTTATATATTTGCCCAACCCCATAGAATGTACAATACCAAGAGTAATCGCAATGCATCTGAAATGGTGTCACATACTGTAATCCCACCGCTGGAAAGGTGAAAGCAGAAAGATCAGAAGTTCAAGATCATCCTGAACTATACACACACAATTTTGCTACATGAAACCCTGCCTCAAAACAAACAAATAAAAAACCAAAACCAATGTGGTTGATATATTGTGTACCCCAACAAACTTATCTGGGGGTCAGAGAACAGAACAGCCACTATATTAAACATAGAGGTTAGGCAGTGGTAGCACACACAGCTTTAATCCTAGCATTCCAGAAGCAGAGATCCAGCTGAATCTTTGTGAGTTCAAGGCCACACTGGAAACAGCCAGGCATGTGACATACACCTGTAATCCCAGAACTTGAGATCTCATGTCTTTGATTGGGAAAGACACATGCCTTTAATCCCAGGAAGTGATGGCAGGAAACAGAAACGTATATAAGGTGTGAGGACCAGGAACTAGAGGCTTTTTAAACTTTTAGGCTTTTTAGCAGCAGTACAGCTGAGATCCATTCAGATGGGAACTCAGAGGCTTTCAGTCTGAAGAAACAAGATCAGCTGAGAAGTTGGCAAGGTGAGGTTCGATGTGGCTTGTTCTGTTTCTCTGATCTTTCAACATTCACCCCAATACCTGGCTCCAAGTTTTTTTTTTTTAATTAATAAGACTGTCTAGCAATTCGTGTTATAAACCCAAACAAAGAGTGACCCTACTGCGACTATGGACTTTGAATGATGATGTAACAGTGTAGATGTACCAGTTGTAATCAGTGTTCTACTCTGAAGTAGGAATCAGGTAAAGGGGGAAGCATGCATCTTACAAGGTTGGAGGAGGATGTGTGGGGTATATTAGTGCTTTCTTCTCAGTTTGACTGTGAACCCTAAAAGGCTCCATATAATGTCCATATAATAAAGTGTTCTTTTACAAACTGCAGCATAGTATTGATTGATTTGGATGTCTAACTCTTCTTTATCTAACCGCTCATGACAAGGTATCCATTATCTTGTGTGGGGAAATCCCCACACTTTCTCTCCTCTTATCACCACTTCTATTTCCAGCCGCCCTCCCCCTCACTGGTGACCACAGTGTTGGCAAGCTTTATTCCATAGTTATAATATAGGTGATATTATTAGATTACCTTTTAGTTACATTGAAGTATTCTTATTAATTTAACAACTTTTAAAAGTTGAAACAATTTCAAATGTTTTGTAAGCTATTAGCACAAAATGAAATCACTAATTTATGCAGAGTAGATTTTTCCCCCTTTTAAGAGAAACTCCAGGGTTAACCCTTGGGCTGGAGATCTAGTTCAGTTGGTAGAGTGATTGCTTAGTATTCCTGAGGCCCTGGGTTTGACACTCAGAACCACATAAAACAGGTGTCAGTACATGTGTAATATCAGCTCTTGGGTGGTGAAGGCTGTAGGATCAAAAGTTCAAGATCATCACTCTGTAGAGAGTTCAAGTCTACCCTGGGCTAAATGAGACCCTATCTCCAAATAAAAAAGGGCTGGAGAGATGACTCAGTGGATAAAGGTGCTTGCCACCAAGTCTGATGGTTTGAGTTCAATCCTTGGGACCCACAAAGAAAGAAGTATACCAATTGCTGAAAAGTTGTCCTGTAACATTAACGGACACACCATGCATGGCACGGGCACCACTCCCACACCCGTACACACATACAAGTACAACAAACAAATAAATATAACAAAAAATACCCCCACCAATCCTTGCTATTCAGGACAAATTCAAGTATGTTTTTCAGTTTACCTTTCTAAATGTACTTAACTTTTCCCTGCCCTTCATGGCCTTTCCCCTAATTGCTGATTAATGACACTACAGCCCACAAATGGAAATTTTTTTCTTATGAAGTTTGTATCTGGCTGCTGGGAAGTGAAGGTGATGTCACAATCGTTGGTTTGAAGTTAAGCAACATCCTAAGAGGAACCTGGTTAAAGGGGAAATAACTTCTATTTGTAAATGAGCATGTGTGCAATGTAGAAACTCGAAGTTTGTGTCTCATCTCCTGACTCCTCTTCTGGATAGGGTAATGTGGCAACTTCCTACTGAAGACTTGCATTGGTAGTGTCCATGTGCAGACATGTCTGGTGTCTGTATTGTCTGCATATTTAGTTGGTTACAGAGTGCATATTTCTGAAGTCCCCGGAAATCTCCACTCTATCAATCTCACACTGATAATGGGCACTCAGGCTCATGTGCCTGTTTAGGAATAGGAAAAAGACTGACTACTTTGAACTTGAGATTCACAGCTCTGTGTTAATAAAGATCCAAGCCTATCTCAGATCAGGGCTTGCTGCCTTTTGTTTCACGCTGTGGTGAAGCATTCTGTGCAGAATAGTTTTTCCCTCTGCAGTGATGCTTATTGTTTGTAAGTCTTTTCTTCTATCCAGTACAAAAAAAAATTCATAAGATAGGCATTGCAGTTCTCACCTGTAATTTCACCATGGAGGACGCTGGGGAAGGGAGATAGCCATGGGCTCAAACCCAGCTCATTCTTCACTGTGGATACCAGACCAGCCAGTGTTCCGACGTATAACACAACAAAGCAAAATTGTAAGATCTATGGGGCTGGAGAGATGGCGCATTGCTTAAGAGCACTTGCTGCTCTTTCAGAGGATAGGAGTTTGGTTCCAAGTACTCACACTGAATGGCTCACAACCTCCTGGACCTCCAGCTCCAAGGGATCTGGTGCCCTCATCTACGAGTACCCATATGCACATGTATACACATGTACACATAAATAAAGAGTTCATTAATAAAGAAATCCGTGATGTGCATTATATTCAGAAAATTATTTTCATTCTTTTCATATTTCCTTGTGATTTCTGCTGCAATTGTGTTTTTCTAAAGAAAGAAAGGCAGAGCCTGGTGTGGTGGTGCATGCCTGTAATTCCAGCACTTGAGAATTAGGAGTTTAATGTTGGCCTTGAGTACATAGCAAGATTGAGGCTGGTCTGAGCTACATAAAACTCTCTCTCAACCTAAAATAAAAATCTTAGAAAATAGGTCTATAATGTACTCAGTTGGGGGAGTGATTGTTTCCATACATAATGTAGCACTCTATACTACATAAAACTGGAATTTCACCACTCAAGAAGTAGAGGCTAGAGCCTCCCACGTAGTAAATAAGCATTTTACCATTAAACTACACCCTCAGCCCAGTTATTTTCTAGCCATATATTTATTTCTGATGCTTTGAAAGAGGGTTTCATTCTGTAGCTCAGGCTGGCCTGGAACTCACTCTGTAGCCCAGGCTGGCCTCACAATCACAGAACTCCTCCTACCCAGAGTTCTAGGATTACAGGCAATGACCAATACATCTGATTCTAGATTAGCTACTTAGACCAATGTTTCCATGGCTTTAGAATCACATTTCTACAGACTTCAATATTATATCCTCCAGAGATGTATAATATATCTTAGAAAGCTGGAGGTAGCTGAGTGTAGTGGCTCATATCTGTACTACCAGAACTTCGGAGGCTAAGGCAGAAGCATCACTTTGAGTTCAAAGCCACCCAGGGAGAAGGACCCTGTCTCAAAAGGGAAATAAAAAGGCTGGGCTTGGTAGTGTGTAACTGTTAACTTGAAAGGCAGATATAGGAGGCTCTTGACTTCTAGGTAATCAACTACATATTAAATTTGAGGCCAGCCTAAACTACAATGAGACCCTGTCTCAAAAGGAAAAAAAAATTCAGAAGGAAGGAAGAAAAGGAGAGAATGGGGAAAGAGAGAGGAAATGAAGACATTACGCCTGATATTTAATTCAGCTGTAGGGTGCTTGCTTTGCATGGATGAGCCCCTAAATTCAATTCCCAGCATCAAAACCCAAACAAAAAGTACCACAAACTGATGGGCTTCTTAAATCGTCTACTCCACCTGTCCTTGGCCTTTGTTCAAAGGCCCTTTTTCTTCTCAGTATCTCCTTTCCTCCTGTTGATTGTACTCCTTCATATTCTAGCAGTAATGGCTCTCGATGTGATTAAACCTCCATAAATCAGAACCTTTGCCTAAGTCCCATTCACTCCATGCTTATCCTGGTGACTTCATTTGGCAAATGGGACAACAGTAAATAGGGCGTGAAGAGGGATTTTAAATGAACTTCTTGCTGGGAATGTGGCTCCGTGGGTGGGTGATCTAACACTTACTTAGCATATGTGAGGCTCAGAGTTTGATTTCCAGTACCACATAAAAAAGAGCTGGGGGATTAGTGTGGAGGGGTCAAGAAAGGGTAATGGGAGCAGAATATGATCAAAATACTGTATGTGCATGTCTGAAATGCCATAAGGAAATCCATTCTATGTAGTTAATATATGTTTAGAACATTTTTGAAAAAGCTTCTTAATTAATGGGGTTAAAATTTCTTTGCTGCTGGTTTGGGAATCAGACCTCCATGTAAAGAAGCCTAGGCTAGCTTGGTAGAGAAAGATCTCAAGGAACAGAGACAATTCATTGCCCCTAATGTTCTCCAAAATATCCAGCTTGACAATCACAGATGTGAGTGAGCTCATCCTACAACATCCTGCCTCAGAATAGCCATTGAAGACCAGAGAGTTTTCATGAGTATCCCAAGTGCCCCAGATATCACAGACAATCCCCGAAATTGTCTAAACTCCTAAACCTCAAGATGGTTGGTTATGTACATCCCAGGTATGTAGCTAGACTCAGCCTTCCACTTCCCAGCTTTATTCTCCTCCTTGTCCCGCCTACACTTCCTGCCTAGCCAATGGCCAATCAGTGTTTTATTTATTGACTAATTAGCAACACATTTGCCATACAGAACATCCCACAGCACTTCCCTTTTTTTTTCAAAAAGGAAGGTTTTAACCTTAACAAAGTAAAATTACATACAATTTGGGAATTTGGGCATAGCTTCTCTTACTACTTCCTGCTGGAGGGGGGCGCTGTATCTTATGGGGATACAAAGAAAATTTTAGGATCATGGAGTAGTCCGTGAGGCTGTATCCTCTGAGCCAGTTGCCTTCAAACCATTCTGGATGTTGGATCATCTGGGCCATGGTGTCATCGGAGACCTTTCAGAGGGTCTTGACTGGTCAAACCTGATGTATCTTAATCTTGAACAAATCCATAGCCTCTGACTTTGTGTGGAAACAAAAGCAGAGTCTCCTTTCCAAAGCAACATATCCTTATATCCAAATTTTGAAGTCAAGGTATCTTTAAAATATACATTTTGGCATAACTCAACAGCTTTTACAATCAAATGTTTTTCTGCAGTTAAAAATCCCAAAGACAACACAATCCAGATTCTCTGTGTAATATTCATCTTTACGTGGCTTATTTTTTATATTACCTTTATTGTCTCTTTAAAGACTTTATTTTTTAAAACTATGTATTTGTTTCTATAATTCTATATATCACCCTTTTTGTCTCTTTTAAGCCTACGTATATTTTACACATATTGTAAACTATTACATCTGGATCTGTCTTATTGTGAATCTATTGCCTTAAACTGCAGCAGCTGTGGCTGCTGGCTCCACCCATCTCAGCTTCCCAATATGGCCATGGTATTTTACCGCCAGCTCTGGGAGCTATCGTGGGTCTATGCTTTTAGCCAAGCTGCATGTAGCCCAGAAACCTCTTTTTTTGTTTTGTACTAGTAAAGTCTAAATCCACCACGCAGCTTAATGTGCCACTTGCAGAGGCCTCATTCCTGCCATACTGCAGGTCGAGCGCGCACGCTAGGAACCCACCAGTAGCTCAAACCGGCAGCTGCCGCTCATTTGAGAGAAACAATTAGGAAGCTGTTTTTAGCTCTGTTTTAGAATCTTTTTTCAGGTTTTAGGTGGAAACTCTTGCCACCACGTTGGACGCCATATGTAGCTAGAGTTTTCCTGCCTGGCCCACAGTCAGGACAAATCTCTGTCACCCGCCAGTCCCACAGCCGTCAGACCTAACCAAGTAAACACAGAGACTTATATTGGTTACAAACTGTATGGCTGTGGCAGGCTTTTTGCTAACTGCTCTTACAGCTTAAATTAATCCATTTCCATTAATCTATACCTTGCCACATGGCTCGTGGCTTACCAGCATCTTCACATGCTCTTTGTCATCGTGGCGGCTGGCAGTGTCTCTCTGACTCAGCCTTCCACTTCCCAGCTTTATTCTCCTCCTTGTCCCGCCTACACTTCCTGCCTAGCCAATGGCCAATCAATGTTTTATTTATTGACTAATTAGCAACACATTTGCCATACAGAACATCCACAGCACAGGTACACATCGGGTTCACTTCTTCACCACTTGAGGGAATACTGATTACACATCTGGTTATCCCTCATCCCTTTTCTTTCATTATGGAAACAGGATATACACAATATACACAAATGTATATAATGGGTTGGAAATAAGGTAAACTTTTGCATCATGTTGGGGATCAAATCCTCTCTTGCACGTTAAGCAAGTAATCTGTCATTGAAATACATCCGTAGCTCTTGTTTTTTAATTGTGTTTGTGTGTGTGCATGATGTGTGTGTGTGTGTGTGTGTGTGTGAGAGAGAGAGAGAGAGAGAGAGAGAGAGAGAGAGGCCTTAGCACATGTGTGGATGTCAGAGGACAACTTTGTGGATTTGCTTCTCTGCCACCATTACATACGTTCTGGGGATCAAACTCAGATTGTCAGGCTTGTACAGCAAGTGCCTTTACCTGCTGAGCAATCTTGCCATGCCATTTTGTTTTGTTTTGTTTGTTGTGCTAGGGATAAAATTTAAGGCCTAGGAGAGAAGTTTCTGTATGCATTGAAGAGTGGAATGTCACCATGCTGTGGAGAATGTCACATCTAACATACAGTCAGATCTAATCAGATGCAGAGAATTTGGATACAAAATAATGTGTAAGAAAAGATAAAATATTGATATTTTTAAATCTCTATTATTATTTTATGGATGGAACATGGGGATTTAAGAATGTCTTCATTTGTGCTTGCATTTGCCCCATTAATGTTTCTCGTACAGGCAGACCTTGAATTAGCAATTCTCCTACTTCAGTCTCTATGGTGGCTTAGATGACAGGCATACACTACCTCACCCAGCTGAGATGAGGGAAGGTTTTGATGACAAAGCATACAATGTTTTTGACACAAGACCTGAAGCTTAAACAAATTTCATATTTGCTAGTGCTAGGACTAGACTCATCCGAATCTACCCACCCACCCCCACCTGAAACTCTTTCTCCCTTCTGAAACTCTTTCATTATCTAGTCTATTTTCCTTCTTCACTCAGAGGATGGATTTTTTTCTCAAGCATTCATCAGGTAGCAAGTTGCACAGGGCTCCAAAGGATTCTTCAGTCTCAAAGTCCCCAAGGCCTCATCCTTTTGTGATTACAATCTATCCATAAATACAGTCCTCCATGAAGAAATATTTGCCTACTCCTAGCATCAAATGGTCCTCCTGATCTGGCCAACTTCAGTGGCATGGAACAAATGGCGTGGGAAAGAAGTTTGTGTATCTGCTTATTGGCTGGAGTTTTGTTGATCTAGGCTGGGTTCAGCTGGACATTCCTGTTTCCGGCCCAAGAAGCTACAGTGACCTTTTAAACCACCCCAGGTGATGTCTTGGGTTGAATGGCTCTGCTCTGTGTGTACTCATCATCCTTGGGTCAGTAAGAAGGTTTTCTTTTGTACATATTGTCCTGGTGATGGAAAAAGGACGAATGGAACTGGGTGTGGTGGCACACACCTGTCATCCTAAAAGTGACGAGACTAAAGCTGGAAGAGCACTAGTTGAAAGCCATCCTGAGATACTGTATTAGTTAATTTTCTCTTGCTGTGATCAAATAGTATGACCAAAGCAACTTCAGGAAGGACTTACTTTGGCTTAAGGCTCCAGAAAGATAACAATCCCTTATGGTGGGGAGGCAGAGTAACAAGAGACAGACAAGATAGCAGGAGTGAAAAGCCCAGAGCTCACATCTCGAATCACAAGCCCAAAGCAGAGAAAGTGAACTGGAAGTGGTACAAGGCTTTGAATCTCAAAGCCTCCCCACAGTGATGCACTTCCTCCAGCCAGGCTGTCTCTCCTCAACCTTGCTAACCAGTGACATCAATGTGGAATCATATGTTCAAATAGTTGAGCCTATGGGGGACATTCTCCTTCAAACCACTACCTTCCACTCCCTGGCCCTATAGACCTAATAGCCATATTGTAATGCAAAATGCAGTTAGTCCAACTTCCAAAGTCTCCATAATCTTTCACTATCTCAACACTATCTAAAAGTTCAAAGTCTCTTCTGAGAATCAAGGCAATCTCTTAATTGTAACACAACTGTAAAATTAAAATCCAGGTTACATACTTCCAACATATAATAGCACAGAATATACATTACCCTTCCAAAATGAAGAAATGGGATAATAGCGAGGAAATACTGGACCTAAGCAAGACTGAAACCCAGCAGGGAAACATCAGACCCCATAATTTCACGTCTTATGTCTAGGACGTTAGTTTCAAGGAGCTTAGTTGCATCTGCCCCTCTAGTTTTGCTGCTTGCAACATACTTCTCTCTCGTGTGCTGGTTCCACTCCCTGTATGCAGCTCTCCTTGGCCGGACTCCCTACGACTACAGGATTGCCACTGCAACTCAGACTTCACTTCAATGGCTTCATGCAATGGTATTTCACAGACTTCTTCCCTGGAAGGGCCTTCATGCACAGGATCCCCTGTCACATGCTGTCTGGTCTCAGTGGCTCTCAGAAACCATAGAGGGAAAATACCCTTTCACTCTAACATCCTTCATGCTTCTAAAGCTAGCACCATGCAGATCACATTGTCAAGTTTGGCTGCTAGTTTGGGATTCCCCCCACATACACTTCTAATCACATTAGCAACAGATCTTTTATTCAGTTGCTTTATAGGAGCAGAAAACATGTTCTTTTTCCCAGTTTAGAAAATTAGCTAGGTGGGATCTTGCCCTGAGTGTACCCTTCCCTTTATTACAGTGTTGAGCACAAACCTTCTCCTTAATGGTGTTCATCCCCTTATCTCTTACAGCACAAGCCTTTGCTGCAACATTAAGCCACCCAGTGCGCTTTATTTCTCTTCAAACTGTACATTTTGTATTTTTTCCAGCATCATTTTCTCTTTTTCATTATAAACCTGTATAAGAGTTATTAATAACCATGACATAAATTTAATATTATGCTGCCTTGAAATTACCTCTATCAAGGAAATTAGTCCATTAATTCTAATTTAGCCTCAGTCAAGTTCTTAGTGCAAGGGCAGAATGCAAACAGATTCTTTGCCAAAATGTCACAGACTGGCCTCTGGCCCACTTACTAATATTGTTGCCCTCTGAGACCTCTTTATCTGGGCCTCCACGGTCCACATTTTTCTCAGTACTACTGTCTTCCAGGCTCATACTAAAAAGGCCCTTTAAGCTCTGCTCACAGCATTTAAGCACTTTCTTAGTACAAACTTCCAAAGCTTTCCACATTACTCCAAAAACTTGCCAGACTCCTGACAGCAACAGTCCACCGCTGGTACCAACTTCTGTACTTGTCCCTTTTCTGTAGCAGTGATAAAATACAGTGACCAAGGCAACTTAAGAAAAGAGTTTATTCCGATTATGATCCAAAGGGATAAGTCTATTTTGGAAGGGAGGCATAGTGGCAAGGCATTGTGGCAGGGGCAGAGAGCTGATAGCTCACATCTCAATGGCAAGCACAATGCAGAGAGAATGAACTCAGAGTGGCAAAAGGCTTTGGAATCTCAAAGTGTGACTCCAATAAGGATGTATCTCCTAAACCTCCCCAAACAGTGCCACCAAACGTGGACCACATGTTCAAATATCAGCTATTCGATGTCTCCTAAGGGATACGTGATCATTCAGAGCATGGCAGCTCCATATCACGATTCTTTTAAGAAAAGTGCAGAGGGACAAATAAAAATGTGCTACCCCAACCTGGAATCAAAACTTCCATTCTTACATTTCCCTTCAAGTTTTATTATCTGAAGCAAGTTATGTGAGCAATTTCAAAGTCAAGGGGCAGGAATGTAAACTCTCCGTAATATGAACTTGGCAAATGACTGCATGCAAGTGGACCTGAAGAACTGAAGCTGACATTGCCACCCTGAGCACCTTTCCCCTTTGATGACCTGTGCATCTATGCTGGACCAACACAGATGATAATCATGGTGACTAGTGGTAGAAGTAGAAGACATAGATCCAGGTGATAGAACTGACTTGTTCCTAAGAGTGGCTTTCAATGTTACTAAGAGTCAAATATTGACATTTAAATGAATGAAGGGAGGCAGGAATGGTGACTCATATCTGTAATCTGTGTACTCAGGAGGCTAATGCAGAAGTATTGTTGAGTGTTCCAGGAAAGCCTGAACTACGGAATGAAATCCTGTCTTAACGAATCAAATTTAACAAGGCTGAAAAGATGTCTCAGTGGTTAAGAGCACTGTCTGTTCCTTCAGAGGACTCAGGTCAAATTCCTAGCATCCATATGGTGATTCACAATCATCTGTAACTCCAGTTACAGGGGACCTGATGACTTCTGACAAATATGTGGTGCATGGACATATATGCAGACAAAACACCAATACATATAAAATGTTATTTGAAAATCAAATTTAAGATAGTCCCATGCCTATATTGCTTCTGCTGGCCTTTTTCCCCTGAGGTGTTTTGCTTGTTTGCTTGCTTCTTTTTAGAGATAGGGTCTTACATAGCCTAGAGTGGCCTCAAATTATGTTGCTAACGATGATCTTGAACTCCTGATCCTCCTTCCTCTCCTGCAAAGTGTGGAAGTGCTAGGATTACAGATGTTCACCACCCACATAGCCTTTGTTTGCTTTTGTTTTTGAGACAGAGTGTGATGTATTCCAGGCTAGCTTCAAACATGTACATCCATGTAACCATGGAAGACTTTACATTTCTAATCCTCCTGCCTCCCCCTCCCCGATGTTGACATTAGAGTTCTGCACCACCACCGCTAGTTTGTGTGGTGGTGGATTCATGCATCTTATTGACAAACACTCTACCAACTGAGCTTTACTCCCTGTCCTATACCTTTAAAAAAACAAAGCTATATCCCTAGCCCCTTTCCTTTCAAGTCTATTTTGAAATAGTGTCTTCCTAAGTTGCCTGTGCTGGCCTTGAACTTGCTGTGTAGGCAGACTTCAAGTGTGCGATTCTCCTGCCTCAGCCTTCTGGTTTGCTGTGATTACAGGTCTTCACGAGCACACTTGATTGATCTTGATTGTTTAAAGAACAAAATCAGGGTCAGGAAGTCATAAGACTCAGTATGTATGAGGTAATGGTAGGAGGAAGAAGAAAAATTGTAAACCACAGAGGTTCACTCTAATCGTCCTGGAACAGGGTCCTGATGCAAGTTAGTTGCTATCAGAGGAAAGGTACTAGGTATCAGGAGAAGTAGGGGAGGAGATAACTCCCAGCACTTAGGGGAAGAAGTTGACACAAGCCCAACAGGAATATGAACTCTTTAAACTTCCTCATCTCTGAATTCAAAGTAAGCTGCTGTTTATCTTTCTATCCTCACCACTTCCCCATGTGTACGCTAACCACTGCCAATGAGCATGGTCTTCGTTCTCCAAAGACATCCTGCTCTTCCCTGGTCTCTGCCTTTGACCTTGGTGTTTCCTTCATCTAAGATGCTGTCTTTCTAATTTCTGCCTATCAAATTGTTCTTCTTCCAGGCCTAACACCAAGTCCTACTCCACCTCCTTTTGAGCCTGTTTGTTTGTTTGTGACAGAGTCTCATGTATAAATGGCCTAAACTCTCTATGTAGCTGAGGATGACCTTGAATTCCCATCTGCTTTCAGGCACCTCCCATGTTCATGGTTTTGATGAGTTCCTGAGGCTCGCCTGGTGTTTACTATGTAGCTGAGGTTGTACTTAATCTTGTAATCCTCTTTTCTCTGCCCCCTGACTGTTGAGATTACAGGTCTGTATGTACCACAGTGTTAGTACAGAAGGAAATTGGCGGTGATTTTCCTGCCTGTGCCTCCTCAGTGCTGGGATTGCAGGAGAGTACCAACCACAACTGGCTATTATTATTGTCATCATCATCATCATCATCATCATCATCATCACCATCATCATCATCACCATTTTGTATTACCAGTGCTTGTTTTATCCATCTTTTCTCCACTTTCCCTCTTACTGCTTATCTCTTGTGAATACTAGGCATTATCTGGATCAAATAAAATGAAAGTACTTACTGCTTCTGCTCTTGAAAGACTCCAGTTGCTTCAAAGGGACTTGTATTGGGTAAATAAGAATTGCAACCTTTAGAACACACTCAACAGAAGTAAGCATAGGTGGTATGAAGATCTCTACGAGGGGACTAGTAACTATTATTTAAAGACAGTCTCATGTAGCCCAAGTGAGCCAGAAACTCATTACATAGCTGAGGGTGACCTTGAACTCTACTTCCCAGGTCCTGGGATTACAAGCCTGTGCCACCAAGCCTGGCCTCTAAACAGTCTTTCAAAGACAGAATCCTGAGTAAAGGGCAGACAGAGGTCATTTCAGCAGAGCCAGCAGCTCATGCAAAGTTCCTGGGGCTTTTTAAAAAAGTGCCAAAAGACCCAACACATTAAATATTAGTGTTGCCGGGCGGTGGTGGCGCACGCCTTTAATCCCAGCACTCGGGAGGCAGAGCCAGGTGGATCTCTGTGAGTTCGAGGCCAGCCTGGGCTACCAAGTGAGTTCCAGGAAAGGCACAAAGCTACACAGAGAGACCCTGTCTCGAAAAACCAAAAAAAAAAAAAAAACCAAAAAAAAATTAGTGTTTAGATCTTGCTTGATAAATTAATAATCTAAATATATAAATTACACAAATGCTTTTACATTTGCTGTATCTTCTGCCACCCTTTCATGATCCGTTATTAACTCCAGTTTATAAAGAAGATAACCCAGCATCAGGGTTTAAATGACTATTCTAGAGAAAACCAAATTAACAGTGGCAAACCCAAGATGCCAAAATAGGTTTTCTGATGCCAAAGAAGTGCTCTTTCCTCTACATTCTGCTTCTCAACTCTGGTTTTCTCTGATAGTGGAAAACTGAGCAAAAGGTCAAACAGAGGTTCCAAGAGAAAAGTTAGGAATTGCAAGGGCGAAATGGTAAGACCTTTGCAAGGTTTGTTCTTAGGTACATTCTATTTAAAAAGCTATACAAAATCACATGTCCCATAGGTAGGCTAGTGTCCTCATCCCTTCCCATGACCTCTTACCTGTTTTCAGTGGTTGGCACTGCCATTCACATAGGTAATAAAGACAGAGGCGGGAAACAGGCTGACTTCTAACCTATTTAAATAACTGACATGGAGGTGGTGGTAAGAGCCAACAAAAATGTCATAACATGGAAAGGAAGCATAAAGAACTATCGGAGAGGAGTTGTGCAAATCACTTGCCTGAAACTCTGTTGCTTTCTGTTTTGTTTTGTACAGAGTCTCACTGTGGAACCCAGAGTGGCCACAAATGTGGGCTCCAACTGCTTAAACTTCTGAGTGTTGGGATTCAAAATGTTGTGTAAACCTGACGACCTGAGTTCAACACCCGGAATACACAGAAAGGTGGCAGGAGAGAACTGACTCTTCTGACCGCCACATATGGACTATGGCAACATGCCCACACATGTCAAACACGGAAATATATTCATAATAAATAAAATAAGGGGTGAGGAGCTGGATGGTAGGTGGAGAGCACTTACTGCCCACCAGTTCAAACTACCCAACCAGTGGACTTGAACGAAATTCTATTTTCTATACAGTGTCACTCTAGCGATGTGCCTTTAAAACACCAACCACTAAAGAACAGATGCTAACACAAAACAGGTTGTTCCTTTGATATAAGGTGAGACTCTCAAAAACCATGTAGTGGGAGATCCAAGAAAGGGCAATACGGATAAATATGATAAAAATACATTGTATATCTTTTTGTTTGTTTTTTCGAGACAGGGTTTCTCTATGTGGTTTTGGTGCTTGTCCTGGATCTCGCTCTGTAGACCAGGCTGGCCTCGAACTCACAGAGATCTACCTGGTTCTGCCTCCCAAGTGCTGGGATTAAAGGTGTGTGCCACCACTGCCCGGCTTGTATATCTTAAAATTATTATTATTATTATTATTATTATTACTGAGACATGGTCTCACTACATAGCCCTGGCTTTCCTGGAATGTGCTATGTAGACCAGGCTTGCCTCTGACTGTTGTGCTAGGATTAAAGGTGCATGCCACCATACCTGAAAATTTTTTTTTTAAAGAAGTGTAACAAATAATAAGATTGTTATCTGCAAAAATTTGGTTCTCCTTAGAGAACAGCACTGCCACCTTTAGTAAGACATGGAAATTGCAATTGTCAAGGAAAAATACTATTTTTATATACATATATATGTATATTTTATATACATATGACAATCTCTCTTAATTTTTAGATTCAAACAATTTAAAATTTGCTAGTAGCACATGGTTAATAAATGACCAGGCTAACGATTTTCTGCTTTTTATGACACCATGTGACCTTCTTGAATTTTTAATAATCTTAAGGAAGTTATAGTAAGAAATAACAATATCGCCGGGCGGTGGTGGCGCACGCCTTTAATCCCAGCACTCGGGAGGCAGAGACAGGCGGATCTCCATGAGTTCGAGGCCAGCCTGGGCTACCAAGTGAGTTCCAGGAAAGGCGCAAAGCTACACAGAGAAACCCTGTCTCAAAAAACCAAAAAAAAAAAAAAAAAAAAAGAAATAACAATATCAAGGTGGAAACTGAAATTCTAATGGCTTCAAAAAATAATGCCTTAGTTTTCCTGAGGTGTGTACCTAACTGAAAAGACACAGATTAGAACATGCTAACTAGTAGTTTGTCTCTAAATTTTTATTTTATGAGTTTATTTTATTGATTTAAAAAATGGTTTCTTTATTTTCCTGAGTGTGATCCACACACCTTTAATGTGGACCAGCACTCAGGAGGCAGAAGCAGATAGTCGTCTACATAGTGAAGCCCTGTCTCAGAAAAATAAAGGAATACAAGTAAGGCTTTATTTCTATTCTCTTTCCTGCATGTATGTATGTGTACCATGTGCATAGGCAGCACCAAAGAATCAGAAGTGAGTATCAGGTCATGTGGAACTGGTATCACAGCAGTCTGTGACCTACCGTATAGACCTTGACCAGAGCAGTAAGTGCTCTCCACCTACCATCCAGCTTATTTTATTTATTATGAATGTATTTCCGTGTTTGACATGTGTGGGCATGTTGCCATGGTCCATATGTGGAGGTCAGAAGAGTCAGTTCTCTCCTTCCACCTTTCTGTGTATTCCGGGTGTTGAACTCAGGTCGTCAGGTTTACACAACAAGCATCTTTACTTGCTGAACCATCTCACTGGCCCAGCAGTTTGTCTAATGTCTAAGCATTGTTTATGTGCTGAAAAAATACATCTACAGACTAAAAGGCCCATGTCCCTAAATCAAATGGTTTTTCAGTAACAACGAATTACAAGGAGAGGCCAATGAGATGCCTCAGCAGGTAAAGGTGCTTAATGCAAAGCCTGAAGACCTAAGATCGAACCCCAGAATCCACGTAGGAGAAGGTGATCAACTCTTTCAAGTTGCTCTGACTTCTACACATGCACTGTGGCACAAACACAGACACACAACAATAAATAAATGTAAAACAAAAGAGAATTAAAAAAAATCACCCTTATATTTTACCACCTAACCCCCCAGCCCTGAGCCAGAGTAGGTACAAGTCCTAGAGATACTGAAATGTCAGATCACTGCATAAAGTGGTTGAAGCAAGGCTTATACCATCTTCAAACTCCAAAAATCCATTTAATTTATTGTCCTTAGAGGACATACAAGATATTAAACTTAAAAGAACATGTATTATATACTTTATCTTAAGCACAAGGCAGAGAAATGATTAATAGTTTATTTTAAAAATACTTTTTAGACTTGGTCTCTGACCTTGAATTCATTATGTCACAAAAACAACCTTGACTTCTGATCCTCCTGCCTCCACTTCTCAAGTTTGAGCATCATATGTAGTGCCACCACATCAGCTTGTTTTTCTCTTTTCTTTTTTTCCCTTTTCTTTTCTTTCCTTTCCTTTCCTTTCTTTTCCTTTTCTTTCCTTCTCTCCCTCCCTCCCTTTTTCTTTCTTTCTTTCTTTCTTTCTTTCTTTCTTTCTTTCTTTCTTTCTTTCTTTCTTCTTCCTTCCTTCCTTCCTTCCTTCCTTCCTTCCTTCCTTCCTTCCTTCCTTCCTTCCTTTCTTTCTTTCTTTCTTTCTTTCTTTCTTTCTTTCTCTCTTTCAAGTCAGGTTTTTACTAAGTAGCCCAGAATGGCCTAGAAGTCAATTTTGTGGCTTTTTCCTCCAAGTGTGGATTGTGGGTTTACATGTGTTAATCACCAAGCTAAGGCTGGAACTTTATACTCATTTCTAATATTAACGGGCTGAGTGATTTTGGGTTAACTTCTTTACATCTGTATTTCTATTTTTGACATATTTTATATTTTCACCCCCATGTGTCTCTGTATCTGCCTCTGTCTCTGTCTCTGTCTCTGTCTCTCTCTCTCAAGTGATGGGATTATAGGTGTGCACCCAAGTTGTTCCTGGGATTACGGATGCCCAGAGCCACTCCTGCTTTATCTGATATGGGGAGGATCTTGGGACTTTATGCATTCTAGGTAAGCCCTCTCTACCAACTCACCTGCTCTCTCTCTCTCTCTCCCTCTCCCTCCTTACTTCCCTCCCTCTCTTCTTTCCTCCCCCACTCTTGTTTTTTCATTTTCTCACATGTATGTTGAGTCTGGTATAGAACATATTACGTAACCCTTAAACTTAACAATGATCCTACTGCCTTAGCCTCTCAAGTGCCGGGATTATAAATGTGCATTACCACATGTACCTTCCTTGAGGGAGGGTCTTATGCACTCTAAGATGTCCTCCAATTCATTGTGTTGCCTAGACTAGCCTTGAACCCTTGACTCTCCTGGCTTCCAAGCACTGGGATTATAGGCAAATGCCAACTTCTTCTTCTTCTTCTTCTTCTTCTTCTTCTTCTTCTTCTTCTTCTTCTTCTTCTTCTTCTTCTTCTTCTCCTCCTCCTCCTCCTCCTCCTCCTCCTCCTCCTCCTCCTCCTCCTCCTCCTCCTCCTCCTCCTTCTTCTGGTTTTCTGAAACAATGTCTTTCTATGTGTCTCTGACTCTGTCCTCAGACTTAGTATATGGTCTGAATAGGCCTCAAAGATGTGACAATCCTTTTGCATCAGTCTCCTGGATGTTGACAGTCTTATATTTCACCTTTCATATGAGCTACATTCATTCAAATTAACCTGAACAGATGTCCATGAACTCTCAAGTGAAAAATGGGTTGCAAATTGGAATTTTTCACTACAAAGGCCAGGGGAAGTATGACTAATATAATCATTACCTCAGCAAATATAATGGGTAAAGAAGAACAGAAAACCTTTTTCTTGTATTTATTATAAAATAATCAATCCATAAAAATTCAGTGAAGTAAAAATATAAATATCACCAGTTGGTCATATGGGAGTTATTTAGTTTCCTGTGGTTCCTGTGAACAACAACAACAACATAAACTTTTTGTTTAATACCAAGTTTAAAAACACACATTCACAGTCTTACGAGTCTATGGTTAGCAGTTCAAAATGACTCTCACTGGGCTAAAACCAAGGTGGTAACAAGACTGCATTCTTTTGGGGAGAGCTGTTTTCTTGCCTTTCACAGCTACAGTGGTTGTCTGCATACCTCGAGTCAGCACCAGCCAGTCTGGTCTTTCTCATCTCTTGTTATCCTGACACCCTTGTCCGCTTTTCGGGACACTCGTAATTGCATTGAGCCTGGCAGATAAGCTAGGATAATTTCCCCATTGTAGGCTGTCGGATCAGATTATTGTTAGTCTTTGTGAAACTGGAAACCTTCATTTTCTGTTGCCATGTAAGGAAATGTATTCATGGTTTCTGGGGATACGAATATGGGCATATTTGGAAGACTGTTACTCTGCCTACCAAGGAGCCTAAGGACAATAGCTGCTGTCGTGACTAAGGAAGCCTCCACTGCAAACCTGAGAGTGTGGAATGCTAGTGATTCATCTGGAGAGGTCAAATGTGATGTCACAGTCTCATCCTGACAGGACTTGTGTATCTAGTATAGTCTGGAGGGAACCCTGTTATATTCATTTTGTACTTAAGTTGAGCCCGGGAAGCAATAGGATTTCTTTTTCTTTAATTGCTTCATCTTTTCCCCTTTTGGTTTATTTTTATTTTGAATTTGTGTTTAGTTGTGTGTGTGTGTGTGTGTGTGTGTGTGTGTGTGTGTGTGTGTGTGTGTGTTGTGTATGTGCACGTGCACCAGTGTGGTGTGCTTGTGAAAATCAGAGGTCAATACAGTAGTAGTCAGTTCTCCCCACCATGTAGAACTCAGAGATGAAACAGTTCATCAGGCTTGCTGACCTGTTACCATTGAGCAAACTCATCTACTCCTTTGGGTTTTAGAGACAGAGTTTCATTGCATAGGCCAGGCTGGCCTAGAACTCACAACAACCCTCCTGTCTCAGCCTCCTGAGTGCTTAGAGTGACAGGCATGAGCTTCGATACCTAGCTGGATGTGCTATTTGATCATTCTGTAATGCACAGATGTATCAAAATATCATATTAGACTCAGTAAATATCTACGATTGCAATGTATAAATAAAAAACATTAGTAGTTACCATTTCCAGTGATGCAGGCCTTTAATGCCACTTAATTGGGAAGCTGACAAGAGGTATGTCAAAAGTTCAAGGCCAACTTGGTCTACACCATGAAGACTCCATAATGAGAACTTATAACAACAAAAGAGCCGGGCGGTGGTGGCGCACGCCTTTAATCCCAGCACTCGGGAGGCAGAGCCAGGCGGATCTCTGTGAGTTCGAGGCCAGCCTGGACTACCAAGTGAGTTCCAGGAAAGGCGCAAAGCTACACAGAGAAACCCTGTCTCGAAAAAAACCAAAAAAAAAAAAAAAAAAAAAAAAAAAAAAAAAAAAAAGAAACGAGGTTTTTGTTCATGTGTTCAAGGCTCTGGTCTTGGACAACTCTGTCACTATGGCAGGTCTGATCTTGCAGCGACAGTGTGGGGGAGGACTCTGAGCTGCAGAGACAAGAGTCATGGCAACATAAGCAGTCAAAACTGTCTTCTGCTCTTTGACAGAGTGTTGGATGAAGGAATGCAGCTGAAATTGAAACCAAACGAGGCCTTATTGCCTCCAGAAGAAAAAAACAAACAAACTGATGGCAAAATACTGCAAGCAACAGATCAAGAGCTAAAAAACAGGATGGGGATATTCAAACAGTTTCTGTGAAAGTTGGAGACCAAGTTTTTCTCTCAGAATATTGAGGCACCAAAGCAGTTCTAGATGACAAGGATTATTTCATATTTAGTCATACTTCATATTTCAAAAACAGGAGGTTGGGTTCTAGCTCAGTTGGTAGTGTTTGTCTAGCATTCATGGAACCCTGAGGTCAGTCCTCAGCACTGCACAGACCATGTGTGTGGTAGTACATACTTGTAATTCTAACACTCAGCAGGTAGCAGCAGGAGGTTCAGGAGTTCAAGGTCATCCTTCAAGTCCCCAGTCTCAATCCCCAGTGCAATAAAGAAAGAGAGAAACAGAAAGTGTGTGAAGGGGAGAGGAAGACTGAGCCTCAGTTTGTTTTTGTTGTTTGCTTCAATGTTGGATCTTGAACCCATGCTAGGAAAGCAATCTACCACTTAGTTACATCTCCAGCCCAACATTATGCTCTTTGGAAAACAACTTTCTTTAATTTCCCAGAGAAAGAAAATTACTTATAAAGTCAAAAAATCCCCTAGAAACCCTTGCTGGCTGCTTTCCTCCTGCAATGCTTTTCTAGCACATTCTCCTGACAGAGCTTACCCTGGTAAGGTGACAAAAGAAGCCCATAGCCACATGTGGTGGCTCATATATGTAATCCTATCACTTGCCCGGGGCTCTTGGGGTGGGTTATCGCAACTTTAAGACATTTAAGACAGAGACATTTTCCCATAGCTGAAAAGAATGACTATGGATCTGAGAGCCAATGAATCAATGAGTGACACAGGAAGTATGAAAAAAAGGCAAGGGAAGGTATTGAGCAAGATGATATCTAGGGAGAACATCTTTCCAAAGTCTTCGGAAATGTTCACATAAGACACCTGCCACAAGTAAGGTTCCATGTATACACAGTAGCTAAATGGTAGGTTTCCTCTATCTGTAAGAACCAGTTACTAGTTTTCTGCAGATAAGAAAAAAATTTATATTCACTCTCGGTCCTGTGTGCATCCCCTTTTTTATTCGTTATACTGTTTCAGGCAGTATAAAACTATTCCACATCCCCCAGAGTCCTCAGTTAGCCTTGGCTCTGTTCTTAAGATGTGTTAGCAGTGGTCAAGGGATATTCAACTGAAGAAGTTGGCTTAAACAGCATAACACTAGGATAATGTAAGAGCTATTTATTCCATTGACAAATATTCTTTGACTGTTTTGGTGGCTTATATCTACAACCCCTGGACTTAGAAAGCTGAGACAGAGGATTGCTGCAATGTCTATTATTGCAGTGTGGATTGTTGCAGTGTGGGTTGAATAGTGTGATTACTAGATTGATTTGAAATTTTCTGAGAAACCGCCATACTGATTTTCAAAGTGGCTGTACAAGTTTGCACTCCCACCAGCAATGCAGGAGTGTTCTCCTTACTCTACATCCTCTCCAACATAAGCTGTCATCAGTGTTTTTGATTTAAGCCATTCTGACAGGTGTAAGATGGTATCTCAGAGTCATTTTGATTTGCATTTCCCTGATCACTAAGGAAGTTGAGTAATTCCTCAAATGTCTTTTGGCCATTTGAGATTCTTCTGTTGAGAATTCTCTGTTTAGATCTGTACCCCATTTTTTAATTGGATCATTTGGTATTTTGATGTCTAGTTTCTTGAGTTCTTCATAACTTTTGGAGATCAACCATCTGTCAGATGTGGGGTTGGTGAAGATCTTTTCCCACTCTGTAGGCTGTCGTTTTTGTCTTGTTGATCATGTTCTTTGTCTTACAGAAGCTTTTCAGTTCCAGAAGGTCCCATTTATTAATTGTCGATCTCAGTGTCTGTGCTACTGGTGTTATATTTAAGAAGTAGTCTCCCGTACCAGCGCTTTCAAGTTCTGTCAGGTTCAGTGTAACTGGATTTATGTCAAGGTCTTTGATCCACTTGGACTCGAGTTTTGTGCATGGCAATAGATATGGATCTATTAATTGTCATCATAAAACCTTCATCCAGTAACTGATGAAAGCAGATGCAGAGATCCACAGCCAAGCACTGGGCTGATCTCCAGGAGTCCAGTTGAAGAGAGGGAAGAGGGATTACATAAGCAAGGGGTCAAGATCATGATGGGGAAACCCACAGAGACAGCTGACCCAAGCTTGTGGGAGCTCAGGGACTCTAGACTGACAGCTAGGGAGCCTGCATGGGACTGACCTAAGCCTTCTGCATGTGAGTGACAGTTATGTAGCTTGGTCTGTTTGTGGGGCTCCTAGCAGTGGGACCAGGATCTGTCCCTGGCACATGAACTAGCTTTTGGAACCTATTCCCTATGGTGGGTTGCCTCGCTCAGCCTTGATGCAGTGGGGAGGAGCTTGGTCCTGCCTCAACTTGATATGCCATGCTTTGTTGACTCCCATGGGAGGCCTTACCCTTTCTGAGGAGAGGATGGGGAGGCGGAATAAAAAGGAGGTGGGGGGTGGAGAATGGGAAGAGAGGAGGGAGGGGAAACTGTGGTTGGTCTGTAAAATAAATAAAAAAAAATAAAAAAGAATAGTGGATACTAGGTCAACCTGGGCTACAAAGTGAGACTGTCTCTCAAAAAACTAATTAATTAATCAATTAAAATAAATGCTCCCCTTTTAAGGGAGGGGGGTTTATTTGGACTCACAGTTTGAGGATCCAGTATGACATGGTGGGGAAGGCATGGCAATAGGAATTTGAAAGAGCTAGTCACAAAGTATCCACAGACCGGAAGCAGAGATGAGTGCTCACACTAGACTTGCTTTCTCCCTTTCAGTTAGTCTATGATGTCAGCCCTTGGGATAGCACCATCCACGCTTAGGGTGTGTCTTGGTGTTTTGCTTTGGGGCAACAGAGGCAGGGTCTTGCTTTGTAACCCAGGCTGGCCTGAAGCTCACAACAATCCTCCTGCTCTAGCCTCCTGAGTACTGTGATTACTGATTGGAACCACCATATCTAGCTGCCATTCTAAACTCCTTACGAGAGACCTTAGTAACATGCCTTCCTCGCCTCAGCTTATATGAACTAACTTGCTTTAAAGTAATGTGTTTGGAGTGAAAAAGCAGATGATGGCCATAGGAAGTCCAGGTCCTGGGTCCTAATCAGATCTTTTTTTTTTTCTATTTTAATTTAATTTTGTTTATGTATATAAATGTTTTCCTTGCATATATGTCTTTGTACCATGTGCATGTCTAATGACCACAGAAGCCAGAAAAGGGCATTGGATCTCCTGGGACTGGAACCATAGACAGTTATGTGTTGCCATGTGATCGCTGGAATTGTACCCAGGCCCTCTCGAAGAGCAGTGTTCTTAACAACTGAGCCTCTAGAGCTCCTTTTTTAGAAGGACAATATTACTCTGTGACCCAGGGTCTCACTGTTTGACCCATGCTGGCCTTGAAATGATGATCTTTCTTGTGCTGCTATAGCCCAGTACCACAACCCTGTCTTTGAATTAGATGGAAAAAGAGCCGAAGGAGTCAGTACTCTGGAGAGAAAGAGCCAGCCCAGATCAGGGATGGTTCTACTCACTGTCTCATTAGAACCATTTTGTGTCTCACAAAAAAATTATTCCCACAAGGCTGGAGAGATGGCTCAGCAGTTAAGAGCACTGACAGCTATTCCAGAGGTCCTGAGTTCAATCCCCAGCACCCACGAGGCAGCTCACAATTGTCTGTAACTCCAGTTCCAAGGGACCCGGCACCCATGACAAAACACCAATGCCCATTAAGGAAAAAATATTCCCGCTCCTGTGCCACGTGGAGACTTTCTTTGTTTGGCAGTGTCAGGGAAAGAACCAGGCTTGTGAACCTATTGGGCAAGTGCTCTGCTACTGAGTTACATTCCCAGCTGCCAAGATGGAGCTTTGAGACAGAAACGTCTCCTTTGTCCCGAATTAGCTTTGACTAAAACTACTTCTTTTCACTGATTTCCATCTCCCAGATTTTCACTCCAGCGGTGAGCAGTACAGAACTTCAGTTTCAGAAACAGAACTAAGCTACTGCATTTCCTCAACCCGAGTAATTGTTTGCCTCACCCCTTACCTGGTCTTCCATAACGATCTCCTAGTTTCCAAAGAACAGCAAACAAATCTGTAAAACATTGGCCAAGAAGGACAAAATAACAAATAAAATAAAAAACTGTTAAAGAACATCCCTTGGTCCTAGTCCTTCATTAACTCAACCGTCTGTGCCAGTCAGAGCCCTGTCTGAACTTTGATTCCTGCTACAGAAAGCAAAATGAGGTTTATGTATTTATAAATTTGCAGTAGATTCACTGATGACCTTCATGAAAAGGTGACCACAAGTAACTACCTTTTCCTTAACACAAATATTTAACACTTATGATAGAAATATAAACAGAGCAATGATTCCTGATTTCTCAATATGTTCTTCCATGCTGAAGCACCTTTAACTAGCTTTGATCAGTAGTCTGGAAAAACATAGAGCAAACTTAGTTTTGCCAACAGTAAGGACACACAGACAGGAAAAACAAACTATGAAATAAATAAAAGGGGGAGAAAGCGTGGCACTATTCAAATTTTAATACTAAAGATATCTATCAGTTAACTCAGGAAATACAACTTCGCTCAGGTTGGACTCAGGGTGTTGTATTGTTTCAGATTTTATTAGAATAAAGCACTTGTCTTTCTCTTAATATTCCTTTTTATTTGAATTCCAAAGTTAACGGGCAAGTTGATATTCAACTTCGGGCAAAGACAAAGGGGTAGGTATTTATCTTATAACAATTGCCAGTAAAGATACTACCGCTCTTTGTTGTGCATTTCACAACCAGATTACATAACCTTCCAAGGGTATGTCATCAGCAGCAGTAGCATTTAAATAATATGAGAAGCACACATGGATACTGGGCCTTTATTCAGTTTGGTTTCAAGTACACCACATTACTCCCTGTTTTTCCTATTGGTGTGTAGAATGGGAAGAGAAGGCAAGGATGACAAAAAGTCTTACCAGTCTGCTAGAAGAAAGTCATGAAGAGCTCGCCATTTGTTTCATTCTCCTCTGAACCTAACACCCACACCCACATTACATAAGAAGCTCCTAGCACATGAAAGAGGCTCTTTATATTGCCTTGAAAATGACACAACAATGATGTGTTTCTCAGCTTTCTTTCCTTGTACTTACATGCCCAAAGCCACACATGATTTCCCCTTCTTATCCAACTGGGGCTTTTCCTCATACCATATTCATACTGTCGTGATCCATTTCCTTGAGAACCTAACATCTTGGACATTGTCTTCCAGTTTCTGTTGTAGTTCAGCTTTAAACATGGTGAAAAATATATTACGCGAAGAAGAAATGTGTCAAACAGGAAGTCAATATTTGCTGAGAGTCTGCTACTGGCTTATATCTTGATCCAATGGCTAGTGGATGAAATGCCAGACGTGCACTCCCAAGCGGGAGATTCTAATTTATACAATGAGGGCTTCTCCTATCTGGATAGTTATACAAAAACTGAGTTAAAGAGATGCGTCAGTGAAGAAAGTCATCTGTTTCCAGTCCTGATGATGAAAGTTCAGTCCCTGGTACCTGTATAAATTGGGGGTTTGGGCACCAAATGTATAAAATGAAGACATGCTCTCTCCAAGGTATGGTTGAAGGGAAGGATTTAGAGGTATCTGGGAGAGTCCAGAGCAGGGAACGAAAGTAGTAGACTAGACATGACTGAATCAGGCCATGGGAGGAGAGCAGGGAAAGAGAGAGAGAGAGAGAGAGAGAGAGAGAGAGAGAGAGAGAGAGAGAGAGAGAGAGAAGAGTGGGCCGAGAGAGAGGGGATCAAGAGGAGACCAAGAGAGCCAAGATATCAAAGAGGGTGAATGGCTGAAACAATAGGGTTATAAAGGAATGGGAAGCCAGGCAAAGGGAAGCCCATGAGTTGGATAAATTTAGGGGAGGGAGGATGAAAAGAACCAGGAGGAGCCAGGATGGCAGCATGGACTCTGTAACAGGTATTTGTGATGCTGAGATAATCTGGAGGCCAGCCTGTACTTTGGTATGTGCTAGGCACCACAGTTAGTCATTTGTCCTGAGTTTCCTTTGGACCTGACAGTACCCTCATGGTGGAGGGAGAGAACTGACTCTGACAAGTTGTCCTCAAAGCTCCATACTTGAGCTGTGTCATACCTGCCATGCTCACCGAACTGATGCACACAGAAGAAAGAAAGAGGGCAGGGAAAGAGGGAGAGATTGAGGAGGGAAGACTGAAAGGACAAAGTTGTGCTGGCTCCTATAACCCCATCCTCAGGAGGCAGATGCAGGAGGACTGCAGCAAAAGGAAGTTTGAAGTTAATTTAGGCTACATAGGGAGCTCGAGGCCAGCCTGGGCTCCAGTGTAAGATTCTGCCTCGGAAACAAAGAAGTAGGGCCTAGAGAGGTATCTTGGTGATTAAGAGCATTGGCTGCTCTTCCACATGACCCAGTTTCAATTCCCAGCACCAGCATGGTGGTAACTCTAGTTCCGTTCTCTCTTGTGGCATCTTCATGCACCAAACACACACAAGATACACAGACATACACCCACACACACATAAAATAATAATCAATCAAAAGTAAAACAAAAAATCAGTGTATCCAATCACCTTAAACATGTACCATTTTAAAATGTTTTTGAAAAGATATATTTCTATTTATATGTATGTATATGTGTTTTTGTGAATGAATGTCATGTCTGTACAGGTGCCCACAGAGGCCAGAAGAGTGATCAGATCCCCTAGAGCTGGAATTAGAAGTGGTTGTGAGCCTCCTGACCTGGGTACTGGGAACTGTACTCAGGTCCTCTGGAAAAGCAGCAAATGCTCTTAGCTAACCAGCAATCTCTCTAGCCTCTTTTATTGTTTTTGTTGTTGTTTTGATTCAAGTGGATCAAAGACCTCAACATAAAACCAGAAATACTGAACCTGATAGAAGAGAAAGTGGGGAACAGCCTTGAATGCATCAACACAGGACACAACTTCCTGAACAGAACACCAATAGTGCAGGCAGTAAGATCAGCAATTAGTAAATGTTGTTTTCAGATTAATACAATTTCTTTATTCTTTGGGAACTTTACACATGCTTACAATGTATTTAGATTGTATTCACACCCTTAACCCCCTTCTCCAACTCTTTATGGATCCTCATCCCATATCCTTCTCCCAATATGTCCTTTTTTAAAAATAACTCACTGAACCCAGTTAGTACTGTCATCATACACATGGGTACAGGGCCCTACACTGGAACATGGTCAATTCATTGGGTATTTCACCCCTAAAGAAAACTGACCTCACTCCACTTGCAGCCATTAACTCTTAGTAACTCTCCAGCTAGGGATAGGGGCCCATGTACCACTCCTTTATCCATCCTGGATCTTATTGTGTTTGAAACAGCATCTTTCTACATATTTCTGACTAGTCTGGCACTCACTGTGTAATCTTTTGCTGGGCTAGTGATGGGCAGTAGCTGTTGCTAGAGTTTTCCTGCCTGGCCCACAGTCAGGACAAATCTCTCTCACCCGCCAGTCCCAAGCCGCTCAAACCCGATCAAGTAAACACAGACACTTATATTGGTTTCAAACTGTATGGCCGTGGCAGGCTTCTTGTTAACTGTTCTTACAGCTTAAATTAATCCATTTCTATTAATCTATACCTTGTCACATAGCTTGTGGCTTACCGGTACTTTACATCTTCCTTGTCCTGATGGCGGCTGGCCGTGTCTCCTCTCTCCCAGCTTCCTGTTCTCTCAACTTTTCTCTCTGTTAGTCCCGCCTATACTTCCTGCCTGGCCACTGCCAATCAGTGATTTATTCATTGACCAATCAGCAACACATTTGACATACAGACCATCCCACAGCAAGTAGCAGCTAGCCCTGGCCCTCTTCTGACCTCTACAGACACCAAGCTTGAATGCTGTTCCTATTCATACATGCATAAAAACCACAGATACACATAAAATACAAGGTAAGTGAATCTTTAACAGAAGGATACCAGTACTGGTGAAAAAGAGAGAAAGGGGATTAAATCAATTTACTATGTAATTGAGAATAACCTCCAACTCCTGATATTCTTGACTCCACCTTTTTTTTTAGGTATTGGGATTACAAGTGTGTGTCACCATGCACAGAAAAAGTTCTACTTTTATATAAAAATGACTTACTTTCAAAATGAACATATAATTATAGAATGAGCCATGGAATTAACTAGGATATGTTTTTCTCTTTTCATTACTGAAATAAGCCATTCAATTGTACATGTTATAAATCTATTTCATTTTTATTTGTTTATTTTTAGAGACAGGGTCTCACTGTATATCCCTGACTAGCTTGGAACTCACTATGTAAACCAAACTAGCCTTGAACTCACAGAGGTCGACCTGCCTATGCCTGCTGAGTGCTGGGATTAAAAGCGTGTGCCACTATGATGGTCTACTTCTATTTTTAAATTATTTATTTATTTATATGTGTACATGACATGTATGTACATGCATATGTAGATGCAAGATGATAACTTATGAGAGCAGATTATCTCTTTCTGTGTGTTTCCTGGGAATTGAACTCAGGTCATCAGGCTTGTCTTTACCAGCTGACTCATCTCACTGGCCCATAAATCTATTTTAATGTAGCTATCAGGCATAATATGAGATATAGATATGAAAGGTAATACTTTAGTGTGCTATCCAGTGAAACCTATGTTTGAAATATGCTTTCATATAGTGAGCGCATACTTCTATATTGTACTATGAGAATGTCATAAAAATCTATGGTGTAGACAACGGTAAATGACATCCAGTAGATTATGAAGAGAATTCAAAAGAAATGGAGCCACAGGCTGGAGATGTTACTCAGTTGGCAGAGTGCTCACTTAGCATGTACTGGGTTTGATCTTTAGCACCACATAAACCAGACATAATGGGGCCAAAAAGTACATGGAGGGCAGGGTGTGATGATGCATGCATTTAATCCCAGAGCAAGGGTGGCAGAGACAGGTGGATGTCTGTGAGTACTAGGCCAGCATTATCTACATATCAAGTTCCAGGCTAACTAGGACTACATATTAAAATCTTGTATCAAAAATAAACAAATAAATGAAATGCCTACATGGACCCAGGCATGATGGCACTTGCCTGTAGATCCTGGCAGTAAGGAGGCAAAGGCCGAAAGATCAATACAAGTTCAATGTTTCAAGGCTTCTGAAAGCTACTAGTGACTTCCAGGCCAGGCTGAGATACAGAGATGGACTATGTTTCAAAACAAATAAACAAGTCAATAAACAAACAAAGCAAGTCAAGTGTGGTGGTGAACACTTATAATCCCAGAATCCTGGAGGTAGAGACAGGAGGATCAGCTACATAGTGAGTTTGAGGCCAGCTCGTGCTACGTTATACCCTGTGCAAAAATTTTCCCATAAGGTCAGGTGTGGTTCCACACATGCAGTCCTGTGTAGTTCATTTGAGAGGATTTAGAGTTTGAGGCCAGCCTAGACTACATAGTGAAACTCTGTCTCAATTGTGTCCTTGAAGAAAAAAAAATCCAAAAACATATGATGAGTCAATAATGATCTATTGCAGAGGTTGCAATGTGAATGGCACATCTTTGATTTTTGTTTTTATGTGGTTGGGACTGAACCCAGAGACTCCCACATGTTAAGCAAGTACTCTATCAGAACTATGTCCCTAATGCCCCCCACCCATTTTGAGACATTGTCTCTGTATTATGTAACCCTGGCTGTCCTAGAAGTCACTATGTAAAACAGGCTACCCTTGAACTCAGAGATAGACTTGGCTCTGCCTCTCATGTTCTGAGATTAAAGGCATAAACCACCACACCTAGCCCTCGACTTCTTTATTTTTATTTTTATTTTTTCTTTTTTTTTTTTTAGATTTATTTATTCATTAGGTATGCAGTGATCTGCCTGCATGTATGTCTGCAGGCCAGAAGGCAGTATTAGATCTCATTATAGATGTTGTGAGCCACTATGTGGGTGCTGGGAATTGAACTCAGGATCTCTGGAAGAACAGTCAGTGCTCTTAACCTCTGAGCCATCTCTCCAGCCCCTTATTTTTTCTTTTTGAGATGGGGTCTTATTAGGTTGCACAGGCTGGCCTTGAACTCACTCAGTAGTCCAGATGGGCCTTGAACTTTCAGTCTCCCCAAGCAGCTGTGATTGTGAATAGTACATCTTCAATGGCTAATGCAAACAATCATTCATACAATAAATCTGCTTTGACATGAACATTGTTTATATCACATTAAGCAGTAGATTATTCCAGGAAGAACCATCATATAGCTTAAGGGAACATTTAATGTCCTGAAATGCATATGACTGTATTCAATATGTTATAGAAATTGACTTTTAAAATGTTTCCATTTTGTTTTATCTTGTTTTTTTACATTTACTTTTTACTTATTCCGTGTGGAAGGGAATACATGATGTGGCCCATGTATGAAGGTCAGGAGACAAGTTGAGGGAGTTGGTTCTCTTTCTACCATGTAGGCCCTAGGAATTGAATTTAGGTAGATTTGGCAGCAAGTGACCTTACCCACAGGGCCATCTTACCAGTGTTATTTTTTTTTTATTTGAGAAAAGGTCTCATGTTGCCCAGGCTGTTCTCCAACTCTAGATGTAGCAGAGGATGACCTTAAATTCCAGATCTTCCAATCTCCATCTCCCAAGTGCTAGGATTAAAAGTGTGTACCTACACTAAAGTGAAATTGGTTTTGGTGAAGTTGTCTCTTACTTCCTCATGAGCAGATGTGGGGTCCTAAAGATTCTATAATGACACAGTGTGATGGTAATAGTGCTTTTGTGTTGTGAAGTTCACTTACACATCTATGAAGCATGTTTGTGTTTATCCTACATTGAGCACATGAGGAATCCAGAATGTTCATAACTTAGAATGTTGTATGAACATTGTCCATTGAATTGTACAGTGTGCCTGATTAAATAACTGATATATACTTCTATGTCACTATATGATATAATATCTGTCAGAATATGGAAGAACTGCCATCCCTGTTCATGCCACTTACAAACCACGTGGGTCATCAAACAATACCTTATGGCCCACTCCAGCCATCTGAACTGTTATACTTCTGTCCCCTGAACCAAGATGCAGACTGTCTCCTGAATACAGCAAACCAGGAACAATGCAGAGGATGGTGATCTGGGAAATGTAGTTTCAAAGTACCTAAGTTGACATGATTCAAATCCATCATATCCTCTATAAGTAGCGTTGCTCATTGAGGTTTGTTTCTCTCAGTTGGGTACTTCACGAACCTTGATAAAGATGTCATCCATACTTCAGTAACTTTCCTGCATCAATTCTTGTTAGGGGCTTTATTAATTAGATTTATTGTATAACAAACCATTTTTGCATCTAGTGGTTTAAAACAAGGAACATTATTAATATTTGTCATGATTCTGTATTCTAGTGGACAATTTCTGATCAGGCTCTGCTGGAGGCTGAGTGGTCCATGATATTTTCACTTACTGATGAAGTCCAGGTCATAGGTCTCAGTGTGCCTAAACAGGGTAGCTTGTTTCTGTTTTACTCTGCATCCTTTTCTGAAAATGTACTGGCCTTGTATTCTTTTGCATAGTAAAGGTCTGTGACATTCCTTTACACTCCAAAATGCATGTCCAATTATTCAGTTTTTGAAACTCAGTTCAGGATCTCCAAACATGACTGACTGTCACCCAGAGGTTTTCCCCTCAGTAGCCTCATGGATATTCGTTTTCCACAAAGCCATTTCAGTTTGGCACCTACATCATAGCACAGCTGGTGATGCTCTCACCCAATGAGAGTAGCTCGGTTTTTATCAAGTGTGCTTTCACTTTAGATTCTTTTGTTTCGGGGGAGAAGGAGTTGGGGCAGGCAGGGTCTCACAGTCTAAGATGGCCATGAACTCTATTATGAAGGTTGCCATTGAACTCCAATGGCATGTTCAGATACAGGGAATCTATATCTTGGTCAGAGGTCAGGCTGCACTCTTTATTACTGGAAATTATTCTCATGCAGATTGATTCCTCCTGGCATTACTCATTAGGATCTTACTTACCTGATTTTACTCATCAATAAGAGTAGCCTGAATCCCAGTTCAAATGAAGGCTGGGGTCACAGGTGTACAAGTCATAATAGGTCCTTTTCAATATGGGTCCCTCCTCGTATTATTTTATTACCTTGACCTTATCCACAATATGTGCTAACTATAGTGAGTCATTGGCTAGTCTCTCAATATGCATCTGCATTCATATTTTCTGGATTTTATCCATGCTAGTCTCTTTTCCTAGAATACTCTCATGAAATTCTACTTGAAGAGTTCCTCTTTATTCTTCTTTGTTCCAACATTTATTTATTTAATGTGTGTGTGTGTAAGAGAGAGAGAGAGAGAGAGAGAGAGAGAGAGAGAGAGACAGAGACAGAGACAGAGAGACAGAGACAGAGAGACAGATAGAGAGAGAGACAGAGAGAGAGAGACAGAGAGAGAACTGCTGTGGGATGTTCTGTATGGCAAATGTGTTGCTCTGATTGGTTGGTAAATAAAACACTGATTGGCCAGTAGTCAGGCCAGGCAGGAAGTATAGGTGGGACAAGGAGGAGAATAAAGCTGGGAAGTGGAAGGCTGAGTCAGAGAGACACTGCCAGCCGCCACGATGACAAACAGCATGTGAAGATGCCGGTAAGCCACGAGCCACGTGGCAAGGTATAGATTTATGGAAATGGATTAATTTAAGCTATAAGAACAGTTAGCAAGAAGCCTGCCACGGCCATACAGTTTGTAACCAATATAAGTCTCTGTGTTTACTTGGTCGGGTCTGAGCGGCTGTGGGACTGGCAGGTGAGAGAGATTTGTCCTGACTGTGGGCAAGGCAGGAAAACTCTAGCTACAGAGAACCGTAGTGCAAGTGTGAATGAAAGTCACAAGACAGCTTGGTTTTCTCCATCCATCCCATGTGAATTCTGGAGATCAAATTTAGGTTGTCGGGCTTGGCGGCAGGCGCCTTTACCCCACTGAGCCATCTCACTGCCCTTTTCGTTACTAACTCATAATCCTCTTTCCTCTACTCCTCAAATTCCAAATGCTGGATTAGCAGGAATTTATAGGCATGTACTTTATATTGGTTTTGGTAATTAAATCAATTCTTAGGACACTATCTTTCTTCAAAAATACTCAGTTAAACGACTGAATAGACTTTTAATTAGGGTCTCAAAATAGAGCAGAAAAACTACCATAAGCAAAATGGAGGAAAAGGCTATGCCAAAATTTCAGATGACAACAACTAAGTTTAGTGATAATTTTAGCTGAAATGTCTTCTAGAGGTCTGTCCCCTTGAGGTGGGTTTGACTGGGAGAATAAATCCTTCTAGTTCTAAGATCACAGTGGAATTTATCTGGGCAATGATTGGATTTCTACTGCTAGGAAATACTCCTTGTTTTAATTTTCCCATATAATATATTTTGATCATGTTTTCCCTCCCCCAATGCCTCCCAGATGCTTCCCACCTCCCTGTACACCCAACTCTATGTTCCACTTCCTTTTTTATCTCAAAAGCAAAAACGAAAACAAAAAAAATCCCCAAACAAAAATCAAAACAAAAAATATCAGTAAGACAGAAAAATGCCAAAACAAAAAGCCCACAAAACAAAACCAACAATCCTCCTCCAAAAAACAAAAACAAAAACAAAAAACAAAACAAAAAAACCATGGAGTTCATGTTTTATGTTGGTCAGCTACTCCTGGGGATGGGACCTATCCTAGAGTGTGGTTGATAAACCCAGTGAGAATGCATTGGAGAAAAATGATTTCCCCTTCCCCAGCAGGTATCAAGTGAAAAGGGTTTCTTGGTTAGAGGTGGGACTTTGCACCCACTTTCCTCTCTCAGTACTGGAAACTCTGTCTGGCTTGAACCTTGCAGGGCTGTGTGCGCTGCCACAGTCTGTGAATTTATATATGCATCAGCTCCGTTGTGTCTAGAGGACACTGCTTGGAGTCACCCACCACCTCTGGCTCTTACAATCTCTCTGGTTCCTCTTCCACATAGATCCCTGAACTTGAGGTGAGGGGTTTGATGAACACATTCCATTTACTATAAAGAAATACTGTTTTGATTTTGAATGTCAAGAAAGGCAACGTTTTTACTTTAAATTCTCTTTTATTTTGTGATTATAATACCATTGTATCATCTTCCCCTTCTCTTTCTGCCCTCCAAGCCCTTCTACATACCCCTCCTTGCTCTCTTTCATGGTTGTTCAATACTAAATAGTTGTGAAAACATACTGTTAGGTCTCACAAACAAAACAAACCAACAAAGAACCCTGGAACAAGTCTTACTAAGTACCTGTGGCTCCTTCCAGCACTTCTTACCAGGTCCCCTACCCTAAACCTCTCCTACCCAGAGGCTGGGCTTTGCTTCCTTTCCTCTAGCTTCTGATTCCTATACAACCAGCCATTTGGGCTACACACTCTCTAGGTCTCCTGACTCTTGGCCTCTTGGCTCCTGGTTGGCTCACTCTTGACCTTCTTACCCTCTCTTCTCTCTCCTCTTTCTCCCTTGCCCCCTCCTCTCCTCTCATAGCCCCGCTCAGTTTGCCAACCATGTTTGGTTTAGCCTCTTCCAGATGCCTCTCCAATATCTCCAATAAAACCCTTCTCTTCAACCATACCTAAGAGTGGTCATGTCCTCATTTTCATTCACATGTGTACATACAACATTATAGATGCTGAGCAGGGAGTGTTCATGCATGTACATATGTGAATATACACATAAGTGTACATATATATATGTAATGGCAGTTACTGGGAAATACTCTTAGCAGGGAAGTGGAATGGACTGCAAAGCAAGTGGCCCTTACTGGGTTTGGAGTTGGAAGGATAGGTTGGTCTTGAAGGACTTGATAGGCCTGAGGAGGGGTTCCCAGGGAGAAGACAGGTTAGTCATCACTCCCTTTTTTCATTCATATGCCTGAGACGTTTAGAGGGCAGAAGCAGAACTGAAATCTCAGGGGAGAAGGGGGCAAATGGAAGGGGAAAGACAGACATAGAGAAGCCGAAGCTAAATGCGTAGCATCTTTAGCTGCAGAACAGAATTCTTTCTTCCCTGCTTACTTGCTGGTAAGAGCTATTGCCCATTGAGGCAGGGGGTTTGTGGTCCCCAAGCCCTTTCCTTTCTTGCAGACTTTCCACTCTCAAGGCAAGAAGGAACAAGCAGGGTTTTAATGTGAGACTGAAAAAAGGCGTAAGTGTGGTGGAAAAGTAGTGTCGTAGTACACACTAGGATGTAGACTAGGAGGGTGCAAGGAGGAACTCCTATTTCCCAAGCCCAGGCATGGTCCAGAGGGAGGAGCTTTCCTCGGAACAGTGAAAGACAGGAGATGTTAGCGTTGTTGTTGTTGTTGCTTTTATCTTTATCATTTTTTCTGCTTCCTTTCCTTACTCTCTCTTCCCCACCCCTCGCCTCTCTTTCTCCCATCTTTCTTTCCCCTAATTCTTTTGGTAGGATCTCACTATCTTGCCCAAGCTGGCCTTGAACTCACAATCCTGTCTCAGCCTCCCAGGTGCTAAGATTATAGCTGTGCATCACCATGCCTGGATCACGTTCTTGTGGTAAGTGATAAAGAACGCGGCTCTGGTCTGTGGGGATTGTTCCACTGCCCCATCTTCTCCAGAAACAGGTGTGCTTTTTGAAGAGTGTCATATGCTCAGCACGACACAAACCGCAACGTTTTCCCTTGTGCAGATTTGTTCACCACATCCTGATCTCAGAAATCTGAAAATGTAAAGTCACTCCTGCCCTTTTTAGGGCTCTGTTCTGACTGGCTCCTGTGAACGAATTCCTTGCTTACATTTTCCCACAGTTTCTTCTTCTTTCTATCTTCTTGAGTAAATTAAACAAACATTTTTATGGGTTTGAATTTGATATTCACACAGTCAAGTACTGGGGATTGAACCAAGGGTCTTCCGTATGATAAGCAAGTGCTATCTGTGCCTCTGAGCTACATCTCACCTTGATGTGATTTCTTGTGACTGGGGACTGAGGCCAGGACCTGTGAACACTAGAAAAGGGATTTGCCACCAGCCCTAAATTTTTTTTAAATCAGAACCTCACTAGGTAGCCTAGACTGGCCTCAACTTGCTATGTAGTCCAGGATAGCCTTGAATTCAAAATGATCTTCTTGACTCAGTCCCCTAAGTGCTGGAATTATATGTGTACCATACCCTCCTAATTTTTTTACTAAATTACTTGAGTAAAAGATCTACTGGTGTGATGACTCATGCTTATAATCCCAGCCGATTTGGGAGGCTGAGGTCGGGAGATCAGGTGACTCAGCTGTTTGAAGCTGACTGCATAGTAAGTTCCAGGATAGTCTTGAGATACAGTGTGAGACCCTGCTTCAACATTTTTTTTGTTAAAAACAAACAAACAAACAAACATATTTTGGATGGGAGAAAGCACATTAGCATCAGCCTTACCCAAAGAATTACAGATACCTAAGGAATGCTGAGAGTGAGATAGTCTTCCCCAGGGAAGAGCATACCTATTGATTATACACCACCAAATGGCCAGTCCTGAAGTCAAACATACATGTCATATTATGCAGACTGAGCAGGGTGCATTTATGTGTTTAGAAATATACGTGTATAGACATACATATATGTATGTAATAACAATTAATGTAAAAAGAGGCTATGAGGGAAGGGGCAAATATGGTTATATTAATCTCAAAGAATAATAAATAATAATAAATTTGACAGTTTCTTACATGGATGCAATGTATCTTTAGCACAGTGGTCCTCAACCTTCTTAATGTTGTGACCCTTTAATTCAGTTCCTCATGTTGCGGTGACCCCCAACATAAAACTATTTTCTTTGCTACTTCACAACTGTAACTTTGCTACTGTTATGAATCATAATGTAAATATCTGATATGCAGGATATCTGATACGCAACCCTCCAAAGGGGTCATGACCCACCAGTTGAGAACCACTGCTTTAGCATATCAATCCCTAACTCCTTGTTCCCACTCCTCCCAGACACCCTCCAACATGTACTGCTCTCCTACATTCATGTATAATTTTTTTAAATGTGAAAGCAGCAGCAAAACACTCTGCACTTTTTAAAATTTTTTTCATTTTACATACCAACCATAGTTCCCCCTCCCTCCCCTCCTCCCGCTCCCCGCCTCATCCCTCCACCCCGCCCCATCCACTCCTCAGAGAGGGTAAGTTCTCCCCTGTGGAGTCAGCACGGTCTGGTACATTGGGTTGAGGCAGGACCAAGCCCCCTCCCCGCTCCATTAAGGCTGAGCCTTGGCTGTCCTGGAACTTGCTATGTAGACCAGGCTGGCCTCCAACTTACAGACATCTGCTTGCCTCTGCCTCCCAAGTGCTTAGATTAAAGGTGTGTGAAACCAGGCTCTGTTAGCATTTTGCTTTAGAAATAATACTGTTTGTGTCTTTATTTGAAGTTTCCCATTATTGTTTTTAGTTAGGAGATGATTTAGTAAACTGATTTTAAATATTAGCTGCCATATAAGCCCTGTGTGCTTGGGAAAGCTATACAACTCTCTGGGTTTCTCTTTCCTTATGCCTAAACTAGAACTACTATGGGTTACTGTTATGAGAGTTAAATATATTAATTCTTTGAAGTTTCTGGTTTGTTTGTTTTCAGATATGGTCTTTAGTATGTAGTGTTGGCTGTCCTGGAATTCACTGTATAGGCCACACTGACCTCAAACTTGCAGTAATACTCCTGCCTCAGCCTCCTGAGTGCTGGGACATTTAAGTTTTGTGATCACATTTCAATGTATAAGGTAATAATGTCCTGTTATTACTGTTTAAACCTCAGATGGCTCAAAGAAGGAAAATGACCTGATATAGTATCATAGGAACAAGTTAGGATTCAGAAGGATCTGCACTGTAAATCTTGGTCCTTGTTTGTGCTTTTAAAATTAAGTTTTTCTTTTCTTTTGCTTTCTGTTTTCTTTTTTGAGACAGGCTCTCACATAGCTCAGACTAACCTTCAATTTACTAGCTAGTCACAAATGTCCTTGAATGTCCTTGAATGTTCCTCCTGCTTCCAACTCCCAAGTACTGAGATTGCCTGCATGTGCCACCGAGCTTGACAACACTTTTTTGTGTACCACATTATTTTTTCTTACAGCTATTTATTTATTTAGTGTATAGGGAAGTGTATGTGTGTGTGTGTGCACAGAAGCTGCATGCTATGGTGTGCATGCAGAAGTTAGAAGACAACTTTCGGAATTTGATTCTTTCTTTCCACCATGTGGGTGCTGGGGAGAGAATTCAGGTTGTCAGGCTTGGCTGCAAGAGCCTTAATCCACTAAACCATCTCTCTGACTCTAACTTTGCTGTTGTTTTTACAGTTATTTAGTTAGTGTGTGTGTGTGCGTGTGTGTGTGTGTGTGTGTGTGTGTGTGCGCGTGCGCGCATGCCATGCCATGGATGTTGTCTTATTTACTGTTACATTGCTGTGAAAAGACACCATGACCAAGACAATTCTTAAAAGAGAGCATTTAATTGGGGGCTTAAATACAGTTTTAGAGGGTTAGTCCATTATCATCATGATAGGAAGCAGGCAGGCATGGAGCTGGAGCAGTAGTTGGGAGCTTTAGATCCTGATCCACAGACAGAAGGAAAAGAAAAAGGCACCAGACCAGGTGTGGACTTTTGGAACATAAAAGTACAGTTCCAATGACACATCTCATCAAACAAGGCCACCCCTATTCCAAGGAGAATATATCCTCTAAACCTTCCCAAACAGTTCCACTGACTGGGGACAAAGCTGTCAAACACATAAGCCTATGGGGCCTTTCTCATTCAAATCACCACACATAGGTCAAAGAGGGTCAGTTCTTACTTTCTCAGTTCCAGGAATCAAACTGAAGTTGTCGGGTTTCAGGGCAAGTGCTTATCCCTGCTGAGCCATCCTGTCAGCTGCCAGCATTGTTTGAGATACTGTCTCATTTAACCCTGGCTGGCCTCATTAGGTAACAGAGGATGATCTTTAACTTCTGTCCTACTGAATCCACTGCCTGCATGTTGGGATTACAAGTGTGTGTCACACCCAGCTTTTTCAGTGCCAAGGAGTCATACTCAGAGCTTCTTGCATTCTAGATAAGCTCTGTACCAACTGAAATGCATCTTCAGCTCCAATGCTCATAACTGTTATGAGCTTCAATTCACTTTTTATAAACAGAGATTATATATACCTGTGAGATTTACTGTGAGACTTGAGACAATAGGGAAATAACCCATGTGTTACATATTCCAATCTCAGCAATAAACAGATACGTGCATATACAAACTTGCCATTTGCTAGTACTGCTAGACTTATTTAGTGAAGCCATTCTCCAACTAACCTACTAACTGAACATTCATAGGTTCCATAAGTGTGGGGGACACACCCCCACCTTTTCCCCCAGGGTGCTCTTGAGGAGTGAGGGATAAGAAATTTAGATAGAAATATAGAGGGGAGAGAGACAGACAGAAACACAGGATAGCCTTGGGAGGGCCTGAATCCTAATACACTGGCCCCTTCTGCCTCTTCTAAAGGGCTTTTTAAAGGAATGCCAAGGGGTGGAGCAAAAGACCTCCCCCTAGCACAGCCAAGAGCAAACCCTTCCAAACACCTGATAACCATGCACGTGGTCAGTCCATCCCCTTATGCAGCCCTGCTGGGTAAAGCAAGCTCAGATTTCACTAGGAAACCTCTGTGGGCTCCCACACATGAAGTAAAAGCAATGTGCATAGTAGTACCGTGTAGCTGAGGAGGCTGGCCTTGCCTCTTCCTCCAAAAATGTTGGGATTATGGGTGTGTACCTATGTGTTTACATTTACATTTAGGGCACAAAAACAATAATAATATTCCTGGATCCTTGGCACGAATCAAAGCTATGATACCAAACAGTAATAGAATTATTATATTCTTTACAACTCAACACTCACAGAAAAGTCTCACATTTAAGCATGTCCTTCATGAAACAGCAGATATTAATTTTATCCAACACTGACCCTTGGTGATGAAATGTGAAGCATATATGAAATGCTTGCTGCTGTATACGGAAACACATGAGATGGCTCCAGGAAAGACATTGGAGTGGTTGAGTTGCCAGTTCTACTAGGAGCTTTCTCATGAAATTTTTACCTGAAAGAAGAACTGATGAATTTTAATTTTGCAAACTTGGACATCTGGCAGACATTTTCTTAAAAATAGATAAAAGGTATCTGCCATTTCCAGGATGACAATTGTGAGTCAATGTTGCCAGTTAGAAAAATCCAAGTTTTCAAATAAAAATTAAAAATTTGTGCCAGGTGGTGGTGGCACACACCTTTAATCCCAGTACTTGGGAGCACAGGCAGCTGGAACTCTGAGTTCGAGGCCAGCCTGGTCTACAGAGCGAGATCCAGGACAGGCTCCAAAGCTACACAGAGAAACCCTGTCTCGAAAAAAACAAACAAAAAAAATTTTGTTACTTATTTTTTAAACTTTGTTTATACACTTAAAGAAAATTTGCTTATAGCACAATTTGCCTCACATATAGTCCAGGTGTGTATTTGTTTTTCAGTTACAATTTTTCAATTAAAAAAAAGGATTATTTTCTGTTTTTAGTTTATATAAAATAAATAACAATAAAAAATGTTTCTGTTGGGTGGTGGCGGCACACCTTTAATCCCAGGACTTGGGAGACAGAGGCAGGCAGATCTCTGTGAGTTTGAGGCCAGCTTGGTCTACAAATCGAGTTCCAGGATAGCCAGGACTGTTACACAGAGAAACCCTGTCTCGAATACTCCCCGCTAAAATGTTTCTGGTACACTACCAACAGAACACAAAAACAGTGTACCTATTTTGCAGTGTTGCTGTTTTTTGTGCTTATTTTTGACTGTACACAATCCAGGCAGAGTTACAACTCTACACTTCAACAACATGCTATCAGTCCTAAAAACTGCCTTTAAAAGAAGCATGATCCACCTTCTTACTCCCTTATTTATATGCATGCATATCATTTAAACTTAGGATCTGCGTATTAGTGAGAACATGCTATTTTTGTCTTTCTGAGTCATCTCACATAATACTATCCTTTCCAGAACCATCCTTTCTCTTGAAAGTTTCATGACTTCATTTTTTTCTTCATGGTTGAGTAAAAATCCATTGTGTTATATGTGCCACCAAGAGAGGAAGTAGAGGCAGTGAGAAGGAGGTGGGGATGAAAGGTCACATGTCACATGAAAGTAGAGTAGAGCCTACTCAGGATGGTATGATTCAAAAGAGGGAGGTGTGTGCTGTCTAGAATAAGGTTCAATGACAATACCACCAAGAGAAAGTAAAGAAACTACAGAGCGATGAAATAGTCATTACTATACATGTACTTGTTTAATAGTTGTGGAGACATTTTATAAGTTATAAGCAAATAAAAGGCAAAAAGCAATTTGGCTCAAGAAATTTAATCTGTCCTGGGCTGAGAAGATTGCTCAGTTGAGTAAAGTACTTGCTGTGGGAGTGTGAAGACCTGAGTTCAAATCCATAGAACACATGTGAAGGTAGATATAGCACCCAGTGCTCCTATGACCACATGAGAAATGGAGACAGGAGACTCCCTGGAGACTCATGGATCAGCTGGCCTGATGAATGCAGTGCTGAACAAGGGACCCTGTCTCAAAATGGAAGGAAACCTGGGGTTGTCCTCTGATTTTTACATGTAAGCCATGATACATGTATGCTGTTTCTCTCTCTCTGTCTCTGTCTCTGTCTCTGTCTCTGTCTCTCTCTCTCACACACACACACACACACACACACACACACTCACAGAGAGAGGGAGAGAGAGAGAGAGAGAGAGAGAGAGAGAGAGAGAGAGAGAGAGAGAGAGAGAGAGAGAGACTTATGAAAAGACATTTTATGCAAGCACTCAGGAGGCAGAGGTAGCCTGGTCTACATAGTGAGTTCCAGGACAGCCAGGACTACATGGTAAAACACTGTCTCAAAAATAAGACATTTAGCATATTCTGTATACCTTTTTCATTTTGCTATCATCATTTGTACAAGGTCTTGACAGTGTATCTGAGCATTACCATCGCTATCTGCTTCCCAGATCATTTCTTCAGCCCTTTCATCTGTTAACTTCTCTTCAAGGTTTGTCATCACATACTGAAGCTATGTGCATTAATACAGCCTTTGACATCTTTATCAAACACACAGGATGCTTATATAATCTCTTTTTACTCTCTGTGCCTTAATTTTTCTGGCCTTATTGTCAGAAATTTAAGGAAGTCTATTGTGCCATTTCTATCAGCATCTACTTTATTAATCATATCTTGTAACCCTGTCTCTGTGGGATTCTGCCCAAGAGACATCATCACACTTTCTATTTCCTTTGTTCTCCTGTTTCCATCACCATCCTTGCCAAACAACCAAAAGGCTTCTTTGAGTCTTGCAATCTGCTCTTCAGTCAGTTGGTCCACCATGTTGCAAAGGCTGGCTTCTGAGACGTGTCTGGGCTTGCTATCTCCATTCAGACTGATGCTACTCTTCTCACTAATGCTTGTGTTTATGGGTTTTTTTTTTTTTTTTTTGGTTTTCTGAGACAGGGTTTCTCTGTGTTGTTTTGATGCCTGTCCTGGAGCTTGCTCTGTAGACCAGGCTGGCCTTGAACTCATAGAGATCTGCCTGGTTCTGCCTCCTGAGTGCTGGGATTAAAGGTGTGTGCCACCACCGCCTGGCATTTGTGATTGTTTTTAAAGCAGGGTCTTACCGTGTACATTCCAGACTGACCTTGAACTCAAAATCTTCTTCTTGCTTCAGTATCCTGAGTGCTGGGATTACAGGCATATAGCAGCAATATCCAGATAACTTCTTTTTTTGTGTGTGTGGGAGAAAGTTACCAATTGTATGTTATTTATATTATCATGCAATTATTCTATCATTATGAATTTTCAATTAATAAGTGAGTATTTTAAAATATTAGTTTCAAATTTTCTTCAGTATTGTGGATTGAACACATGGCATTGCACAGGCTAGGCAAATAAACGTTCTATCACTGAACTATATTTCCAGCTCTGTTTAATCTTTGAAAAACTACCACACTACAACTGGCCAAGGTGCAGAAAATGAGAGACCAAAGTATTCTGGGAGTAGATAGCCAATACAAAATTAAATCAATGGTATTTTTGGAAAATTTTTGTCTCATATTGCTTTGTTTGAGCATTTTTGTCTTATTCTTCTGCTACTATACTTTGGTTTATTTTTTGTGTATGTGTGGATATGTTTTTGGTATGAGTTTCTTTGTTTGTTTGTATGTTTGTTTTTAAAGAGATAGAAAGTCCATGGAACCAGGCGGGTAGTAAGGGGGGAAGGATCTGGGGAGAGTTGAGGGAGGGAAAAAACATGAGTAGAATATGCTGTATAAAATAGTGCTTGAATAAAAAAGGAAAAATGTTAGTATGAACTGCTTAAACCAAAACTCTCTGTATTTTCTGCAATGTTTAAGTGTGTAGAGCATTCCTAAAACCAAAGATCTATTTGAAATCCTTGTTTCTGCTGGGTGTGGTGGATCATGCCTGTAATTACAGCATGTAAGAGGCTGAAGCAAGAGGATTGTTATGAGTTAGACACTAGTCTAGGCTAAAAAGTGACAACTTGTCTCTCAAACAAATAAAGCTGAGAGGGAGAGAGGGAAGGAGCACTGTTTCTGAATACTAGGATGGCGAATAGTGCAACCCTGTACTCATCTGCAAAGATGTTTAAAGATATCAATGCTGTGGGCTCAGCAAGTAAAAATGCTTGCCACTGGGACCCACCTGGTGGAAAGAGAGAAGCAACTCCAGCAAGTTGTCCTCTGGGTTCCACATGTGCACCATGACACCTGCATACCCAGACACTAACGTATACAAGATAGATGATAGATAGATAGATAGATAGATAGATAGATAGATAGATAGATGGATGGATGGATGGATGGATGGATGGATGGATGGATGGATAGATAGATAGATAGATAGATAGGTAGGTAGATGGATAGATAGATACATAAATAAATATAAAGGTAATAACAAAATATATCAATCAAAATATATCAATGCCTAGCAGTCCATGGTGTCATGTGTCTTTAGTTGTATAACTCAGGTGAATCAGGAGGATTGTGATTTTTCAGGACAATCTGGGTTGTTATGTAGTGAAACCCTGTCTTAAAAACAAACAAAAACCAAGTAACTAATTAACCAACTAATGCCTATCCCCATTCTGCATGAGTTAAATAATAATCTTTCAGTCTGGAGTCTGAACCCTAGTATATGCAGTGTGTATATTTAAAAATGACCAGGTGGCCCCTTGAGATAGCTCAGTAGGCAGGAGCGCCTGACATACATGCCTAATGACATGAATTTGTTTCCTAGAAACCGTGGTCTAAGGAAAGAACCATTTCCAAAGGTTGTTATTTGACCTCCACATGGGGCATGCTCGCACTCACACACATACATATCATGCACACAGTAATATTTTTTTTGAGACAGTGTCTCACTGGGTAGCCTTGGCTTTTCTGGAACTCACTCTGTAGAACAGACTGGCCTCAAACTCATAGAGATGCACCTGCCTCTGCCTTCTAAATTCTGGGATTAAAGATGTGCACCACTATGCCCAGCACAATAGTAAAATTTTAAAAATAAAATTTCTTCAGGTAATAGTAGTGCCCATTCAGGATTGAGAATTATTTTCCTTTTGTAGCTTTCCCCAATCTTGCTTCACCATAAGAATCATGGAAACAGTTACTAAATATAGCAATCCTGAGATTAAATATAACGAATTGAACTCAACACACAGAAATCTGGAGTATTATACATCTTACAAGTTTCTCTGGACTGCTGCTTGCTTTTTGCCTTTAGATAAGGGAGGATTCATTCAAGAAAACAGCCAGCAAAATGAGCATTCAGATTAGTGATAGAAATATTGTTTACCTTACATTCTTGAGACCCTGGGATCAATCCCCAGAACCACAGAATAGAACATGAATCGGCCAGTTTAGGAATCATTGTCTATTGACTATAACATAATACACTTGCACAGAATAGTTCTCATCCTGATCCTGAACCTCTTCTTTTTAGTTACTTTGGAGAATATTGTCTTTGTTTTCTTCCATGTTTATGCAAAAGATAAATTTTTAAAATATATTTTTATTCATTCTTTAATAATTTCATATTCATCGTGTCCCCCAATTCCCTCTTCATCTCCCCTACCTCCTCTTACCCACCCAATTCCATGTCTCTTTCTCTCAAACCCACTGAATTCACTCTGTGTTGACAGAATATTAATATTCCTGGGTGTGCGGGCTGTGCTGGAGTGTCGATGATATTTCAGCTGTCGCATCATAAAAGAAAACTGAAACTGACTCTTCCTATCCCGGTAGCATGATCTAGTGCCTCAGCTATGGAGCAAGTGGCTCTTTATGTACACCTCTCACAGGAAAAGGATTTTTTTTTACTTTTTTTTTTTTTGTCTTCCATCAAAGGAAAACTTCAGGCTCTTCTGCTTGTCTTATTTCCCCTGCATTTCCATACTGACATAATCACATTTCTCTGAAAAGTATGCCTGGAAGTCCTGTCTGTGAACAAGTCTTCAAATCTTTGCGTTCCTTTTCAATTCTGCATAGTGTTCTGTGCTACAGGTGCCATTTCTGGATCTGGAGCTGGTAGAGGTTGCCAGCCCCATGCTAATAGCCACTTCCTAGAACTCCCTACAGCTCCCTAGACCCTTGTGTCCGCAGGGTCTAGTCCTCAGATAGCAGTATCTTGAGTGTCTCCAGACAAATTTCAGTTCTAGCGACACCAGCATCCAGCTGTGGAAAGAGATGTTGGGGAGAAAGAGGTGGAAAAATAGCTGGACCTAAAGAGGAAGAGCAGCAGAAGTCTCCAGAAGGCTCACTTGGCTCGCTGGCTGGAGTCTCCAGGTTAGGGGAGGGTACATTCCCATCCAGGACATCAGTATTCATCCACTGGGTGACTTGATTAGAATTGTAAGTCTCCAGTTCCCCAGGAAAGCTGTCCATCTTTCCTGCGACCCTGGAAGGGCCTTGCTGATCTGAACAACTTAACTCAGGCAGTCCTAGGATAGGGGGCTGTGGCCACATTGTGATCCCACTGGGGATTCTCCGGCTTCTCTTTGATATTCGCGCTCTTCGGTTATGAAACCACACATGGGCTTGTGGCTCTGAATCTAGATCGGTTTGGCCACTTATCTGATCAGGATATTGGTTCTTTTCAAAGGCCTGAATAATAACCTGGTATTGGTCTTTGTCAGACTTGGTCCTCTCTTGTCTCCTGATTCCAGGAGATGTGACAGAAGCCATGACTGGCTGTGTTCTTGCAGCTGATCAGGTGTCTCAATAGAATCAAGTTGATTCTTGGGCTGCTACATTTTAAAGTAATATTTTCCTGCGGAATTGACTTTAAAACTCAAAGGACCCAGGTGTGGTAATGTGAAACTATAATGTCAGCATGCAGGAGGCCGAGGCAGGAAGTTCATGAATTGAAGGCAAGCCTGGGCAGCATAGTTCATTTTAAGCCAGCCTGAGCTACAGAGGTCTTATCTCAAAATAATCAAACAAATAGGCTGGGTGTGGTAGATCATACCCTCAATCCTAGTACTTGGTAGGCTGAGGCAGGAGAACTGTTGTGATTTCCAGGCCAGCCTTGGCTATGGAGGAAGACCCTATCTCCAAAAATCAGAAGCAAAACAAAATAAAGTAACCGACCCTTCCCTACCAAACAAGACTCACCAAGGAACAAGGATACAGAAGTCCTTTGACAACATTCCTTCTCTGCTGGTGGGAATGCAAACTTGTACAACCACTTTGGAAATCAGTATGGCGGTTTCTCAGAAAACTGGGAATCAACCTACCTCAAGACCCAGCAATACCATTCTTGGGCATATGCCCAAAGGATGCACAATCATACCACAAGGACACTTACTCAGCTATGTTCATAGCAGCATTGATCATAATAACCAGAACCTGGAAACAACCTAGATGCCCCTCAATTGAAAAATGGATAAAGAAAATGTGGTACAGAAGTCCTTTGTCAAGGTGTTATTCTTCTGTGGAGGGACTCTTGTCGTCTCTCAGGCTACTCAAGTTTCATACAGTTCTGAGGGAAGTTTATAAATTTGACTTGGTTGAGTGAATTCTGCAACTGACTCCTTAGCTCAAGTGTTCAGAGAGACCAATGTCAGAGAACTTCAGAAAGAACCAGTTTTTCTTGATTTGATCATCCTGCACTTGGGATAAAAGCTTTGTAAATAGAGTGTCATTTCCTTATGGATTGTAAGAAGGCAAATAGGTACAAGGAGGAGTTCAAACGAATTACCTTGGAATGAAGACTACAAAGTAGTTTATGAGAAATCATAGTGGAGAAGCAAAACTTCCCTGAAGGAAATGTACCCTTAAATTCAACTTTCCCTCTTTCTCTTTTTAAATATTCCTTTATTTTTTATATTAAATACAGCATTTAACCTTTCCCTTTCCTCCCTTCAAAGCCTCCCATATAACTTTCCTCACTCTCTTTCAAATTCACAGCCTCTTTTTATTAATTGTATATATATATATATATATATATATATATATAAATTATATACATAAATACAACCTGCTCGGTCTGTATAATGTTACTTGTATATATGTTTGCAGAGCTTACCATTTGGTACTGGAAAACCAACTGGTATGTCTTCCCTGGGAAAGACTATTTCTCTCACTTCCAGCATTCCTTAGTCGTCTGTAGTTCTTTGTGTAGGGTTGAGAGACCTCATGAGCTCTGGATGCCATCATATTTCTTAATTAACATTTAAAATAATCTGCATGTATTTATTATGAATACTTAAATACTCTTTATAATTATAGTAGAAATGAGACTTGTGAGATGTAAAATCTAAAAGAAGAAACATATAAAGTAATCAGTAACTGGAAAAAAATACCTATTTTCAAAATGTCACAGTATAGTTTACAATCAATTATGTAATGATAAGACATTAATTTGTTATTTAGTATATATTCTACAATGGCATAGCTACCAGTAAAAATGAAAATGAATCTGTTGAGGGTTGCCATCTAATTGAAAAGCAATACCAATAAATCATTACCTTAGTTGAAAAATTCCATCTTTTCTCTTATGGTAAAACAGTAAGAATGCAGTTAGTGTGAAATAATAATTTCTTGTCTGCTTAGCCATGCTCATTCTTTTCCTGGTTAGAGACAGATATATGGAAGTCACACAACTACTTAGCCTTTTGGTTTTTAGCTGGCAAATGCCCAATATCTGTTTTATAATAAATAAATAAAATAAATAAAAAGTAAATATTTTCTGAATTGAATATTGTAGTGATCAGTTGGGCATGATGGCACACACCTGTAATCCCAGCACTTGGAAGGTAGAGGCAGGAGAATCAGAAGTTCAAAGCCAGCTTTGGCTACATAGTGAATTTGAGGCCAGATGGATTGAGCTACATAAGATTCTGTTTCAAGAAATCTAAAACCCAAAAGATACATCACACATGACTTGAATCCCAGAATATGAGAAACAGGAAGGAGATCTTTGAAAATTTATGGACAGTCTAGCAAACATATCGAGTTCCAGAACAGCCAGTACTACATAATGAGACCCTATCTCATATAAACAAACAAACAAACAAATAATCAAATAAATAACCCAAACCAAACCAAATCAGAACAAAATCCAAAAATATCGATCCAGTGATAACATCTAAATCTCAAAGTCAAAAGGGTATTAAATAATAATTCCGCCAGGCGGTGGTGGCGCGTGCCTTTAATCCCAGCACTCGGGAGGCAGAGGCAGGTGGATCTCTGTGAGTTCGAGGCCAGCCTGGGCTACCAAGTGAGTTCCAGGAAAGGCGCAAAGCTACACAGAGAAACCCTGTCTTGAAAAACCAAAAAAAAAAAAAATTCCATCTGGAATATTTTAATGTAATTTTTAATAAGGCTTCACTTTCCATCTCTGACAAGTTTAAATTTTGAATTACTTAATGAGACAAGTAGAGACTTCAAATAGACCCTGAAGACAGTGCTTTTTCTCTCTTGCCTGCCCAGACTTGACTCTCAGAACTTCATTCCTTATACTTTCCAACTTCTTCTCCACTATTATCTATAAATGGAAGGTGTTCAAATGCCCAAAATATTAAACTTATTCTAGTAAGAGGTAGAATATGAAATTTGTGTGCTGGAAGTGGCCTGTCATCCCCATATTTGAGAGGCTGAGTCCAATCTTGACAGCCAGAGCTACAGTATGAGACTCTTATATTTAACAAAATTCAAAAGAAGGAGAATGGAATCTGAGCTGGAGGAGTGTGTGTTTCAGGGGTAGGCCGCATGTGTGAGGCCTTGTGTTTCATCCACAGCACTGTCGAAAATTTAAAAAAGAGAAATATTATTAAGTGACTCCTCCCTCCCTACCTCCTTCCCTCCCTCCCTCCCTCCCTCCCCTGCTTCCTTCCTTCCGTCCTGTGGTGGTTTGCCGAAGATATCTCCCATCGCCTTGTACATTTGAATACTTGGTCTCCAGTTGGTGACACTGGTTGGGTAGGCTTAGGAGTTGTGGCATGGCTAGAGGAAGTACGTCACTGGGGCAGGCTTTGGGGTTTCAAAAACCATGTGCTTTTGAGTGGCTCAGTCCCTGTCTCTCTGCCTCCTGTTTGTGGTTCTAGATATGAGCTCTTAGCTTGTTCCAAATGCCATGCCTGCCTGTTGCCATGCTTCCCACAGTGATGGCGATGGGCTCTTATCCTCATAAAACAATAAGCCGCCCAAAACCATCCTTCTGTAAGTTTCCTTGCTCATTGTGACAATAGAAAACCATAAACATACATTCTTTATTTTAATCGTCCTGGGGATTGAACACCCTATCATGGCGGCTTCATGATTAACACCCTTCAGCTGAGCCTTATACACAATCCCATTTATGTTGCTATATTTTTAAAACAAAGTTTCAATAAGTTATTCATCTTGGCTTCAAATCCACCAGCTTAGCACAAGAAGGCCTTCAACTTATGATCCTTCTGCCTTTGGTTGTGGGAGACAGTGTCTCCTGTAATTCATGCTGGCTGTTAACTCACTGTATATGTAGCTGAGGATGACTTTGAACTCCTGAGCCCCTGCCTCCACCTCCCAAATGCTGAGATTACAGGTTTCCATTACTATGCCTATGTCTAATTTTGTTTTGATTAATGGGATGTTAGCCTTTTTCATATTGTTGTTACTTCATTTACTTGCTAGACAGGTGGCTTATTTTCCCTCATTATCCTAGACATGTTGTCCCTGGCAACATCCATTCCTCAACTCACTATAGACCAGTGAGCTCTCAACCTTCCTAATGCTGTGACCCTTTAATATAGTTCCTCATGTTATGGTTACCCTCGACCATAAAATGATTTTCGTTGCTACTTCATGACTGTAATTTTGCTACTGTTATGAATCATAATGTAAATACTTTTGGAGCTAGAGGTTTGCCAAAGGGGTTCTGACCCACAGGTTGAGAACCGCTGCTATAGACAAATGAGCAATTCTAGATGAGATCAACTCATCCTGGTCCAAACCACAGTTCTGCCTCCTACAGAACTGTGGACTAAAGAAACTGATACTATTTAAAACCACAAGCCAGATGTGGGAATGAATGCATGTAACTTCAGCGCTTGAGAAGTAAAGACAGAAAAATAAGGATTTCTTTTCTTTTTCTTTCTTTCTTTCTTTTTTTTTTAACTTTTATGGATTCTTTGTGGATTTTCACATCATGCATTCCGATCCCATTTATCTCCCTCTATCCCATTTTGTGTGTTCAATTCATTCTCTCTCTCTGGCGACTCTTCTGACTCTGCCCTTCTCTTCCTCCAGCCTACCCTTAACCTGGCTATTGGCCAGTCAGCTTGTTTATTAAACCAATCACAGCGACAAATCTTCACAGTGTACAAAGGGATTATTCCGCAGCATCCAACAGTTCATAGATTTGGTGGATGTTGGGGTGGGCCAACTCATAGCCCTGGTTCTGGGCCTGGGTGGTAACTGGGTTGGTCAGCTCACTAGCTTTCCCTCATCAGCACCACCTAGGCAAGCTCTCCATCACTGCCTCACCCAGTGCAGCCTACAGCAAGGAGCAGGGCCAGTTCTCCTTCTCTCAGGCCCTCAGTCTGCTCACCTGAATCCCCAATCACAGGGTCAGCTCTAGTATGCTGCCCAGGCGAGGTGCATATCTATGGTGAGGGGTAGGGCCATCTTTCTTGAGTGTGGGGGCCAGCTCTTCCCTGAGGGGTAGGGCCAGCTCACCTGCTGCAGGATTCAGCAAGGGGCAGGGCCAGCCATCCCAGGGCCAGTGAAGGGCAGGGCAAGCTCAGCACAGCATGGTTCCAATGACCTTTGTGCTAACACAGGCCATAGACAGCACCACTGCCCCAGCTGCAGCAGGACCATGGACCCAGACATGGCCCTCAGCAGCACCATGGCCCTGGACACCATCATGGGCATGGTGGTAGCACAGGCCACCCAGATTAACATGGCCCTAGCAGCATGGCCCCAGGCACCAACAGGGTTGCAGGTGGCTGACCAGACCCCAGGTATCTGCAGAGCCATTGGTGGCAGCTGGAGCCACAGACATCACCCCAGACCCCAGTCTCCACAGGGCCATGGACCTAGACATGGCCCTAGGCAGTGGCTTGTGCCTAGACATCTCTATGGCTCCAGGTGGCAGCACCAGCCACCCAGATAGATCTGCATGGCTCCAGGCGTGGCACAGTCCTTGGAGACTGACATGGTCTTAGGTAGCTGACCAGACCATGGTCATTTGCATGGTTCTCAGTGACAACAGGAGCCCTGGACATCAACTAAGACCCTGGGTGCTGTAGGGCCATGGACCCAGACATGGCCTTCTGCTGCAGCCTTGGTTTGGATGACGCCATGGCAGGACACTCAGATCAGGATGTCCCTGGTGGCAGCATTGCCCTCAGCTGCCCTCATGGCCAGAGGTTATGGCTCAGACCCTGGGCATCCATGTGGTTTTTGGTGGCAACATGGACCACAGACATCAATACAGACCCTGTGGTATTCTATTTGAAGTATTTCTATAGTTTAATACAGAAAAATAGACTAATGAAAGTTAATCTAAACTAAGCTTGTACAAGTAGATTGTTGACTTTTGCCCTTTTCTATTTTATAACAATTTAACTCAGCAGTCTGTGTTTTCCTTTGATACATACATTTATTTTCACATTTTGTTTTCTGGGACACAGTTTCATGTAAGACAGGCTAGCCTCAAAGTTTCTATGTGGTCCATGATGACCTTGAACTTTGGATCTTCCATCCACTCCTTCATCAGACCTGGGACTATAGACATGCACCACTGCTGGGATTAAACCCAGTGTCTTGATGTAAGACACTTCAAACTGAGTCCTGTTCCCCACCCCCACCCATTTTTTTGCCTTTTTCCGAAACAGTGTCTCATAATTTAGTACAGGTTGGCCATGAACTATGGATTCTTCTGCCTCAGCATCCCAGATACTGAGATGACAAAACTATATCACTATATTCAGCTTTGTGCCACACTTCAAAAATGTTGTCTTATTCTGGATATGTCCAATTTGTATTGATTGTTATGGATTGTGGTAGTTTGAATGTAATTGGCCCCCATAAGCACATACGGAGTGGCACTATTAGGAGGTGTGGCCTTGTTGAAGTAGGTGTGGCCTTGTTGGAGGAAGTTTGTCACTGTGGAGGCTGGCTTTGAGGTATCATATGTGCTCAAGACAACATCTAGTGTCTCAGATCATTTTTTGTCACCTGCAAGATGTAGGACTCTCAGCTACTTCTCCAGCATCATGTCCCACCATGATGATAACGGACTGAACTCTGAACTGTAAGTGAGCTACCCCAATTAAATGTTTTCCTTTATAAGAGTTGCCATGGTTGTGGTGTCTTTTCACAGTAATAGAAACCGTAAGACACGTATATAAACTTTTCATTATTTCTCTTTAAACATACCCTAAAAGACTTGCATATAACATGTAGATTATATTACCCATAGTGTTCTAGTTGTGGAGTTAAAAAAAAAACCTGGGCCCAAACTTCCATCATACACTTTGATGCAAATCTTGAACAAAATAATCTCTGTAATTGTGTGTGATTTATATATATATATATATATATATATATATATATATATATAGAGAGAGAGAGAGAGAGAGAGAGAGAGAGGGAGAGAGAGAGAGAGAGAGAGAGAGAGAGAGAGAGAGAGAGAGAGAGAGAGAGAGAGAGAGAGACAGGAGCTAACTCTGTTATCCAAGGTAGTCTCGAAATTCAACACACCCCTGTGCTGTGGGATGGTCTGTATGTCAAATGTGTTGCTGATTGGTCAATGAATAAATCACCGATTGGTCAGTGGCCAGGCAGGAAATATAGGCGGGACTAACAGAGAGGAGAATTGAGAGAACAGGAAGCTGGGTGAGAGAGACACTGCCAGCCTCCATGATGAGAAACAGCATGTGAAGATGCCGGTAAGCCACGAGCCATGTGGCAAGGTATAGATTAATGGAAATGGATTAATTTAAGCTGTAAGAAAAGTGAGCAAGAAGCCTGCCACAGCCATACAGTTTGTAAGCAATATAAGTCTCTGTGTTTACTTGGTCGGGTTTGAGCGGCTGTGGGCCAGGCTGGGAAACTCTAGCTACACCCCTGTATCAGCCTCTCAGGTTTTGAAATTATAGGCCTGGCATTCTCTCTGAAAAGCCAAACTTTATTTCTAAAAATAAGCATACTTGCCTGAAATGTAAAAGAGTAATAGAGTTCTTGCTTAGCATACATGAGACCCTGGGTTCGATCTTTTGAACCATAAAAATAATAATAAATATCAGGGTTATTTTGATGATTTCATTACATAAATCAAACATGTTAGTCTACATTATACATGTACTAGACATCCTACAAATAAAATATTTGCTACAAATAGAGCCTCATGTCCAAATGCCAAAAAAAAGAAACATCTTGAGGGATTTTCATTTTGGGTCCTAACAGGAGAGTGAAGATACACATATAAACTTCATGGATGAACAGTTGTTGTCCTCTTAAACACAGCATACATCTCTGTGGGGAGAACATATGGAGTGGTTAGAGCATTAGGAAAACCTGCCTAGTCAGCTAGATTAGCCAAAGTAACCCTAGAGACCAATGAGACGACAGATGTTGCAGGCAGATTGACCATGGTGGTGTCCACCTCTAATACCATCATTTGGTCAAAGTGCTGAGAAGAAGTGACTGTTGAGTGCCCCGTCCTCACTAGGACATCTCTAACACCTCCTGTAAGGTCAAAGGAACATCGCAGAAGAGGAGGCAGAAAGACTCTAAGAGCCAGAGAATGGGGGAAAGTCCTACGGAACCCTGTGTTGGGAACATAACGTACAAACAGCAGCTGCGACAACCTGAGTAAAGCTTGCGCATCCACGGTCGGGAGGAAGGGGGACATCAGTGATCGGAAGGGGCAAGAGAAGGTAATGGAGCATGAATATTGAAGGGCTCTCTAGCATGGCAAACACAGGCTCAAGCATGGCAAACAGGGTGCCAACAGGGTTTTCCCCCTTTACCCTTCTCTTTCCCTTGTTAAAAACCATTAGATTACATTCCTAAAACTAGCCCCCAAGGTCCATTCCCTTATTTGGTCACTGACTCATTCCTTAGATAAAACACCATGGGCCATCAATCAAAATCCATTATTTGGCTAACATGCCCAATCAGGACTTACTAATTGACCCTAGCACAGACCTCCCCTTCTTCTCCTTAAAAACCCACTCCTGTAAAAACACCTGCTTGCTGCAGCTGCTTGCTGTGTGCCTCTGCTTGGTCCAGAGGCAGCATCCCTCATCCACACCCCTATACCCCCAACCAAAATTTTAAAGAAACAAACACAACTTGATGATACTATTTTCATTTCTCTATTGCTTTGTGAAACAATGTTACTGGGTTGAGGTTCTAGTTTCTCCTCTCCAGGCCTCACGTGTTTCTGGTGGCCTTCAGCATCCTGGGGATCCATAAGGTAGAAAGAGAGAACCATTTCCCACAAGTTCTCTTCTGGCATCTACACATATGCCATGCCATGCACCCATTTCCTCAAAACACACACACACACACACACACACACACACACACACACACACACACACACACACACGTGCGCTAAATGTAATAGAAAAGGAAATACATTATAAAACTACAAAATAACAAAAATGAAAACAAAGTACATGTTTAATTTTTTATGTTTATGGGTGTTTTGTCTGCATTTATATCTATACACCACATGCATGCCTGGTGCCTGAGGAGGCCAGAAAAGGGTGTCAGAGCCCCTGGAACTGGAGTTACAAAAGGCTGTGAGCTTCCATGTGGGTGCTGGGACTCGAACCTGCATCCTCTGGAAGATCAGCCAGTGCCATCTTTGCAGCCCCATTGTTTCCTTCTTGATAGTCATAATTTAACTAGGGCCCTGCACAAATGACGCAAATGTTTGACCATCAAGCTGGGTCTTTTTCCTTCTGGGTCAGTGTTTAAGAGCTGCTCAGTAAGCATTTACAATGAAGCCTATAATTTCATATCAGCCACTTGATGATGGAAGTTAAATATCTTATCAAAGTTCTGGATATAGGGTTGGTGACTTGGGTGAGTAGGCAAAGGGGCTTGCTCCAAACCTGACTGTCAAAACAAGCAAACATAGTTAAACTAAGTAAAACAACACACAGTCCGGAAACCATGTGGTAGAAGGAGAGAACCAACTCCCACAGGTTGCCTTCTGACCTCCACACATATGACATGGTGTGTGCACATGTGTGTACACACACGCACAATAAATAAATAAATGTAAAAAATGTAGAGTCTGGATACACAACAATATTTAAACTAGTTAGAATCCTTCCTTTCCAAAGCCATTGTTCTAGAGCAGTTTGGAGGAGAGAAGCATGGTAAAAAGGCACTACTGTCGGATCACAGTCCAAGAATGGAGTTGTGTAAGAACTCTGAGTGCTTGGGAGAGAACAAGACAAGGGTCTTGTGACCTCAGTTTCTTCAAAAAACGGAATTGTTCTTGGAATGTGTTTTCAAGCTCCTCCCAGGTGTAGTGGATAGGAGCGAGTTTACTTCAGCTGTTGTTATTCATGTGCCTCTATGAAAAAACATGCTTTGCCACATGTGGTGATTGTACACTTTACTCAGGTGACTCTTCTTAACTCTCAGAGTATACATTGTCTGATGCTCTGAATAAAGCTGGCTATTGCATGAGACTTTTAGCCCTCCTAATTCTTTTTTTTTTTTTTTTTTTTTTTTTGGTTTTTCGTTTTTCGAGACAGGGTTTCTCTGTGTAGCTTTGCGCCTTTCCTGGAACTCACTTGGTAGTCCAGGCTGGCCTCGAACTCACAGAGATCCTCCTGGCTCTGCCTCCTGAGTGCTGGGATTAAAGGCGTGTGCCACCACCGCCCGGCAAGCCCTCCTAATTCTTAAGCCTGGCTCTCCCTGGTTCACATCACCAAGTAGAGTGGTAAATAACTATCACCTTTGTATTTGAAAGCTTACTGTGCTCATTCTCTGCCTTATGGCTTGGGTAATCTAAATATACAGAGGCAAGGATGTTAAAGAGAATTGAAATAACATCGTATCTCAACATACAATTGATTTTAGGCTTTTGGTTCAGTGTTTCATTTTCATGTAACTTGGTCCTTTACAGAGGCACCAACAAGGACAGATAGATACCAACAGATTCAATTTCCCCCTTTCCTTTCAAAATTGTGAAAAGTGCACATAAAACAAGATAATGATAAACTTATGTTTAAAATTAAAATCAAGGCAGCTTCTCTATTAATTTAGCTGTATCTTTTGTTGCCTGGTCTTCACAGAAGTAAATTATTATGAAGCTCAAGCAGGGTTTATATAGTATATGAATTTGTGTGAACCTCAAAGAATAGGTAAATAACGTCAGTCGAGTGGAGATAGTTGTTCAACTAGAAAATGGAGCAAGTTGTTCAAGACCAGTTTTGGCAGAGGAAATCAGGCATTATCTTGACTTAAGGAGCAAATATCAACTTGAAAATTAAACTGGGAGAGAGACAAGGGAGAAAATGTGAAAGTTCGGGAAAGGGGATGAATTCTCTCAAAACATGCTTACTGGAAACAAACACCAAGCCAGGTACCAAATAAAGGCCAGTAATCCTAGAACTAGGAGGCTGAGGCAGAAGGCATCAGAGTTCAAGATCAGCCAGGGCTACATAGGAGACCCTGCCTCAAACAAAACAACACACACACACACACACACACACACACACACACACACACACACACACACACACTGTTGTGAGTTACTATCCTCTTAGCCAAGCAATCACCATCTTGGGGAGTTCAGTTGCATCCCTTTGTAAAAGGATTATCCCAGCTGGTTTTGTTGATTGTTTATTCCCCTCATGCAGGGTCGAGGAGGAGAATGAGTCCCTCATTTGAGTATCCAGCTGCTCCCTACCTCCTGTTGTAAACAAGTCTTCCTTAATTACATGTGGCCTCAAGAATGGGTTAGACTATGTAACCCAAGGAAGACTAGGGTGTGTTTCATCTGTGCAAGTATGGGTAAGCCCTCTTCCATGCTGGGTAAAGGCTTTTTCAGGTGTGGTCTGTTGGAGGAGGAGTACCCACAGCCCTGTAGATAACCCCTGCTCTGTAAGGAAGCCCAATAAACTCATTGATTCTGCAGAGTGAACTTTGGTTGAATTGTGCTTTGCTTTGGGGACCTCAGAAAAAGGAGTACATGTTGCTTACCTCTACAGTGGAAGTAGTTTTAACAACACACACACACACACACACACACACACACACACACACACACACACACACACGTATCTTGTCATACATTTTCAGGTGTACTTTAATTTAGAGTTGATGATAAGGATTTAAATTTTGGTGTAGGAATTTTGCTGATTAAGGCAAATTGCACCAAGTAAGAGGAAAAGGTAACAATTAGAAAGTAGCCGCCCAGGGGCCAGGGGAATGGCTCACAAGGTGGAAGTGCTAGCTCGCTGTGTACTTTGATGACCCATTTTGTACTTGAAATCCACACAAGAGCCTTGACATGGTGTCGCACATCTCTAACTCCAGCACTTCGACAGTGAGCTGGGAGGCACAGACGGGGGACTTGATTGGAAGCTCATGATCAGGCTAGCTTGCAGCTCTTCAGCCAGCTCAGCAGCAGAAGCAGGAAGAGAGACTTTGCCTCAACAATGTTGAAGGCAAGAGTTGACTCCCCAACGTTAACCTCTGACCTCTACACACGCTTCCACACTAATACATAAAAAAAAAGTTTGTAAAACCCAGAAAGCAGAATCCAATGAATATAACCATACATTCATGCTATTCTTTTTTTTTTTTTTTTTTTTTTTTGAGACAGGGTTTCTCTGTGTAGCTTTGAAGCCTTTCCTGGAAATCACTCTGGAGACTAGGCTGGCCTGGCCTCGAACTCACAGAGATCCGCCTGCCTCTGCCTCCCGAGTGCTGGGGTTAAAGGCGTGTGCCACTACTACCTGACATTCATGCTACTCTTTTTTTTTTTTTTTTTTTTTTAAATTATTTTATTTTTAGTATTACTCTTTTTTTTTTAAAGATTTATTTATTTATTATGTATACAGAAGAGGGCGCCAGACTCATTACAGATGGTTGTGAGCCACCATGTGGTTGCTGGGAATTGAACTCAGGACCTCTGGAAGAGCAGCCAGTGCTCTTAACCTCTGAGCCATCTCTCCAGCCCCTCATGCTACTCTTTAAACATTCAGGTACTTACTTTACCACCTCTGATTGATTCCAGATAAAGGGCGGTGTCCAATCAGTAAAGATGAAGCATTCTGAATACTGTACATGGCTTTCAAATGAAATACGTATAATGAAAGTCAATTTTTCCATTTAAATTGATATAGTATTTCATTGAAAGTAATTTTTCAACTAAAAGAATTTTGAAATGCTTCAGAAACTTTACAAATGCAGTAATCATTGGATAATTTGATGCTGAAATGAAATCTCTATGAGGAGGCAAATGGGAGTTATCCAAGAGAAAACAGTATACATTATAATCAAATACATCCTAAATAACAAATTCTCTAGTGCACAAGAAGCTATTACAACTTCATAGAAATTCAGGATGCTGTACTTAATAAAGCAATTATAATCTGTCACCCTGTCCTCTAGATAATCAGTCCTGTCCTGAAGCTTACCTTATGGAGTTCTTTGGTAACATTTGAACCTATTGGAGTATAACTAATAATTTTAAGTGTTATATTAATTTCTTTTATGGGACACATAATATGTTCCTAAATTCTATCATGTTCATGTTCATTTTTTAGAATGCAATTAAAATGAATAATCTGCAGTGGAAATGTTACAGAATATGGTAATTATTACTTCAGAAAATAGCAATTATAAATTTACTAAGATAAACTGTGAAAATGAATATGGAAAACGGGACTATAGTTTGCAAGATGTTAGATTATACATTACTGTGAAAAGGCTTATTTTTATAACATACCTTATGGGAACTAATGATTTTCATTATTCTGGTTTACTTTCCCTAGAGGCACAAATCTAATTCAGTTATAAATGACTCTCTCTGGTCTATTGTATGAACTTGGAGGGTACTGGTGACTAATTGTAGTGATAAGATGAATTAGAGGAGAATTTTATTACAAAGTACTGAATTGGGTAATGCTATAAAGGTAATATTGTGACTTTTGACCAGAAGATAATATTTATCATTGTTTATGTGAAGTAGTCAAGTGTTCATAAATGAAATTCTAATTTTCATAAAATTAAAAACACCAAGATAGGAGCTACAGATAGAGCTAAGTCATCCAGAGGAGAAAATGGAAAATGTGGCAAATGATGATGAATTTACCAAAATGAGATGCTGAAGTAAAGAGAGATCAGGAACCTCAGTTAGAGGAAGCAGATCGTTAACAGGAATCCAAGGACGGGGATCAGAAGGGAGAAGTGGGAGGCAGGAGAATAACTACTAATGTGCAAGGACACAAAACCACCTGGTGGTGGTGATGGTGCAGAGATCTAAGGAAGGGTTGAATCACAAACCCTGGTTAAATACACCATTATTGACTCATCCACACGCCAGAAGCTGATGTAGTTGTTAGAAAGGACAAGATCGATCTGCTGTGGCATTCTGATGTTAAAATAGTACCCAGCTGTGTAGCACATACCTGTAATCCAAGTACTAGAGAGGCAGAAGCAGGAAGATCAGGAGTTCAAGGCCAGCCTAAGCGCTATAAGAGTTTGAAGGCATCCTGCATTATAGGACACTCTGTCCTCAAAACCAAAATAAACCAAAAAGCTGGTCTTGGTGTTCATGCCTGTACTCCTAGCACTTGGGAGGTGGAAGTGGGAGAATCAGGAGTTTTAGGCCAGCCTTGAGCTTTGACTAACCACATAGTGAGTTCAAAGCCACCCTGGGTTATGGGAGACCCTGCATCAAGCAAGAGAGTCGGGGAAGAGGGGAGAAAGAGATTGGTAAGAGGCAAGAGAAATATATATGTATGTGTGTGTGTGTGTGTGTGTGTGTGTGTGTGTGTGTGTGTGTGTGTATAATCTTAGCATTTATATACAAAAAAGAGGATGCATGTAATCTTTGGAATGGATACCCCAGAAGGTAACAATAGCTAAGCATACATCATAGGAGCCTGTACTGGGAGGATGGCATGAGTTTGAGGTCATGCTAGGCTACAGAGTGAGTTCCGTGACAGCATGGGCTACATTGTGAGACCCTGTTTCCAAACTGCCTCAAATATCAAATAAAACAAATTCCAACACTAATGGTTGCCTCTGGGAAAGCAGAACTATGAGGTAGTCTCTAATAGGGAGAAAGGTTTGATTTCAGTGTATCTTTTGGTACCACCGGCTGTTACTTTCACTACATACACGTCTCAGTTATTTTCTGATGCTGTGATAAAACAGCACGATCAAAAGTGACTTATGCAAGAGTTTATTTGGGCTTATGGTTCTGGAGGGAGAATAATTAATCATAGTGTGGAGGCATGGAATCAGAGAGGCTTGGCAGCAGGAGGAGAAAGCTCCGAGATAATAGATTCAACCAGAAGCCCAAAGCAGAGAGAGCAAATTGGAAGTGAGATGAGATTGGGCACTTTCAAAGCCCGTCTCAAGTGATGGACTTCCCCCAGCAAAGCTTACTTCCTAAACCTTCTCTAACAGGAGCCACCGAGTGGAAACCAAGTGTTCCGATTCCTGAGCCTATGGCAGTCATTTCCCATTCAAACGACGACCAGGCGGTCCAACAACTTTTCAAAAAACTATTTTTTTGCATTTCTATTTACCTATGTACACATGCCCTTCTGGAGGTCCCATGGCAAGTGGTGCTAGTTGGTTTCTGCCTTACACCACGCAGATCCCAGCGCTAGAACCCAGGCTGTTAGCTTTGGTGGGGAGAGTTTTCACCTGCTGAGCCATTTCAGTGGCCCTCAAAAACCACTTAAAAAGAGAAGGAATTAAGTGACCAGTGTGAAGTCCTCTTGAAATGTGAATGATTATATGTCCACTCAGATAAAGGCCGCTAGACTAGCTGATTCTGGTAGCATTGAGAAAACAGGTAAAGAGGAATCACTGCAGGGGTGTGGATTTTGCTGTTAGCCTGGGCTACAGAGGGAGTTCCAGACCAGTGGAAGCTGAGAAAAAAACCTCAAATAAAAAACAAATAAACAAAGACGAAACAAAACAACCCACCCAGCATTTTAATGAAAATCCCTCTTAATTTTGTTTCTGACACTTTTTATAAAAATTATCCTTTCCAAGAAAAGAATCTTTAATCAAAATGTAGGCAGCCTGTCAAGTTAGGTTACCATT
>NW_026294391.1:43684601-43735413 GCF_007827085.1 Peromyscus californicus insignis
ATGAAGCAGTGTTTGTCCCTGAAGGTGCACTGAACCTCTTGATCACAGGTAAAGTCTTGATGTGCTCCCAAGGCCTAGAGCTATCCCTACACCTGATTTTATGATTTTGCTGAAGCTGAACTTGCCCTTGGGGCCTTGAGTGGGTCCGGTCGAGTTATTACGGCTCACATGTAAGAACTTGTCTTTTCAACCAGATCTGAATAATGTTCTATGAAATCATGCTGGAAACGGTGAAGGACTCTAACAGAAAAGGAATTGCTGGTCTCCTTTTCAAAATGTGACTTTGTGAGTAAGTCCTGAAACAAAGCATAAAACTTAGCAACCTCACGAAGTGGAAACCTTCAAAAAGAAGGGACTGGAAATCAGTTCTGTCAGAGTTGGGAAGGGAGGAAAGGGTGACTGTCATTTAGGGAGAGTTATTCTTTGTCAATTAGGGGAAACCAGGGAAATGACTTTGAAAACCACTGTTTGAGGTTCTGGCCCACAGTAACTGACCCATTTTTACGAGTCTGCTAAAAAAGACATAGCTTATACCATATTTGAACTAGAAAATAAAATGCATTCACATATGAATGTATAAAATTTTGATAGATGCAGTGAATTAACCCTCAAAATATACCAAAGATGTACAAGAATGTCCACACAATATATTATCACAGTTTTGATCTTTGGTGATTGGAGAGACAAAATTTCTTTCAATTACTTTTTAAAAAAATTTGAGATAGGGCCTTGCTCTGTAATACAGATGGGCATGGGACTTGTTATGTAGCCCAGGCTGGTCTTGATCTTAAGGTGATCCTTCAGTCTCAGCCTCTCATGTGCAAAGATTACAATTGTGAGGCAATATGGCTGGCATGTTGGATGTATTATTATTTGAGACCCACAGTGAAGCCCTGCCGGGCCTGAAACTTGATATGTAGACCAGGTTGGCCTTGAACTTATGGCAATCTTCCTGCCTTTGGGGTGCTGAGATAAAATTCAGCTCTTTTTTTCTTTTTAAACAGGCTAGTTTCAAACTCTTGGTAGTCCTTTTGCCTCAGTAACACCCCCCGACCCCTGGATTAAAGACATGAGCTACTAAACCCAGCTAACATTTTAAACAATAAGGAAATGTGTGTGTGTGTGTGTGTGTGTGTGTGTGTGTGTGTGTGTGTGTGTGTGTATTATTTGTTTGTTTATTTCAAGACAGGGTTTCCCTGTGTAGCCCTAGCTGTCCTACAATTCAGCTTGCTCTGTAGATCAGGCTGGCCTCAGCCTCAGAGATCTGCCTGCCTCTGCCACCCAAGTGCTGTGATTCAAGGTATATGCCACCACCATCGGGCTGAGAAATAATACTTCTTAAGATCATAGATTATTACTGATTAATCAAGAAACAGAATTTTTTAAAAGTCACGTGTGCCTGTTGCTCTCATTTGCAAGAGGGTTACCAGATACTTTATTACTATAATGTGCAACCATCAACTTTTTTTTTTAACAAGAGACAGTTTCACAGATAGGTTTCATTTTTCAAAAAAGAGGAAGAAACACTATTCTGTGGCCCTATGTGGCTTTGTCAGTTACCTCCTGCCCATTTCCTGGGACTTCCCACTCCTTCTTTAGCACAAACTAGACTTAAGTGAAACAACTCTTTTTCCATGGTCTCAGCTATACAAAGAAGGGAGCAGCTTAGTGTTTGGGTGGTCTCCTCAGTGAGAGGCTTGAGAACTTTGGGGGAAGAGCCTTGAGTGGCTAGTTCTTCTCTGCTAAATCAGTCATCGTGTCGCGGCAGGATCCAAGGAGCAGACTATTTGGTGAAGGTAAGGCAGGCACTGGGTCCTTTGATTCTCTTATCAATTATTCTCCTTTTTCTTCCTACACATTCTTAGCTTTTTATTATCAGCCTACTCTGGTGCCATCGGAAAGGCTTTCCAGCTTATTAAATTAGAGTGACTAGGAACTTGATCAATTATTCAATGAATCTGGACAGTTCTACAATAAAAATTAGGCTCAACACTTCCTTTTCTGACCTCCTTATTTTGTTTTGGAGATTTTGAATATTTCTAAAATAGTGTTTGGGTTTATTTTGTCATTGTTGTTGTTCTTATTGTTTGCACTTTAGTACTGGCCATTGAACTCTGGGCCTGCACATGCTAGACAAATACTTTACTATTGTGTTACATTTAAATTTTTATTTTTTGAGAAAGGGGCTCCATTAAAATCTAGCCAGATAGACCAAATAGCGCTTGAACTTTTTAAGCCTCCTGAGTAGTTGGCATTATAGGTTTCAGGCCAAACTTTAAAATGCTATCTCTTTATTTACTTACTTATTTTCTTTGATATAGGGTCTCACTCTGTAGCCCAGACTGACTGTGAACTAGCAGCAATTTACCTCAGCCTCCTGCCTGCTGGGATTTCAGGTGTGATCCACCACACCTGCTGAGGAACAAGATTTTAATGTACTCGTTGGCAATGACGCTTGAAGCTTTAGTAGGAGCACAGCAGCAAGAGATTTCATGTGTAAAGTCTGCTATATGTATAATACGTAACCCAAAGATGTGATTCATGTAGTTAGTTCCTCAAAATAATTCAATGTATGTTTATTTGTTTGTTTGATTGATTTTTGTTTGTTTGTTTTGGAGGTAGGGTTTCATTATGTAGCCCTGACTGAGAACGAACTCTGTAGACCAGGCTAGTATTGAATTCATGGAAATGTTGGAATTATAGGCACGAGCCACTAGGCATAGGATGATGTGTTCTTTTTCAATATGAAATTTCTGACTGACTTGGTCAAACTCATTTAAAATTTGTTTTAATCAACTAATTTTTAAAAGTTGGAAGCTCAAAGACAATTTTATTAGCGTTTAAAAGAAAAACTCCAGGGCAGGCAAGCTGTAAATCTCAGCAGCTGTCCAGAGGAGGAAGATGAAGAGGGGGGAGAGAAAACCATGACATTTGATTTATGCATGTTCAGAAGCATGTCTAGACCAGAGGTAGAAAAGGAGAGAAGGAAACCTTATGCTTTTCGGAGTAAGCCAGAAGAGCGGGCAGCTTAGTCAAACTGCCTGGCTGAGGCTCTGTGACTGCTTCCTTTTAGTTTTTGAGATGGCTTCTTCCTTGCTAATGAAGGCTGGACTGCGGCTTGTGTACTTCCTGCTTCACTTTCCAAAGTGCTAGGATTATAGGCAAGCACCAATGAGTTTGATTCTGATAAAATAAAATTGTGTGTGTGTGTGTGTGTGTGTGTGTGTGTGTGTGTGTGTGTGTGTGTGTCTGCGCGTGCGCCCGTTTTGAGACAAAGTCTATTTACGTAGCCTTGGACGACCTAAAGCACACTCTGTAGCTCAAGATGTCTACAGATTTACAGCAGTCCTGAGCTTCAGCCTCCTCAGTACTGAGGTCACAAGCCTGCACTGCTGTGTTCGGCCTTCAAATGCTTTCTTGTATGCTTTCACTCCTCTTTTACTAGCTACATTATTTAGAGCCTGCATTTTAACAAGAAGGCGTAACAACATAAGCAGAACATGCAGGGGCACCATTGCTCTTGACCTCAGTTGTGTGGATGACTTCTAGAGAAGGAAAAAGAAATCAGAGTACATTCCCATTGAATTTCAGTCTCGATTCAGTTCAGCAGGGGTGGGGCAGTGTTGTTTTGTGTGGCAAGACATACTAAAAATGAATATGGTTTTATAGTGATATGGCTTTTTAAACTGTTATCTGGATGATTTAAAGGAAGTTTTCTTTTTGGTACTAAAGATGAGGATTGCATTCGTGAGTGGACTTAGTTCTAATCATTTTTAGACCTCAAACATCCTTTCTTTAGTGCACATCTGTCTATACTTAAATACAGACTTGGGTTGGTCGGACTGTTCATACTGACACTCTTTTTTTTTTTTTTTTTGGTTTTTTAAGACAGAGTTTCTCTGTGTAGCTTTGTGCCTTTCCTGGAACTCACTTGGTAGCCCAGGCTGGCCTCGAACTCACAGAGATCCGCCTGCCTCTGCCTCCCGAGTGCTGGGATTAAAGGTGTGCGCCACCACCGCCCATCATACTGACACTCTTAGAGCATTCGTTACATTAGCCTGTCTGACCCAGTTGTTTCTGAGCTTGAGAAGCTTGTTGTTGGTATAAACAGTATTTGAAATCTGCCTTAAATATCCATACCACAATGGGAATTATGTTTTGTTTGGTTTTATGTGATAGGGCCTCATTTAGTATAGACTGGCCTTGAAACCCCTAAGTAGTTGAGATTGGTCTTGAACTCCTGATATTCCTGCCTGTACCTTTCAAGTGCTGGCATGAGAGGCAAGTACTACCACGCTCAGATATCTTGTTTTTAAAAAACGAAAAAAATCTATTATGACGTGAATGTCTAATAGATTTATAATATTCTCCAGAACTACAAAAACTTCTCAAGCTCAAAAACAATGATTTCTTTCTATTCTTTTGAGATAATACAATGAGCACCCATAACTCCATAAAGTACATCTGTTTGGTGTATTATTTTGCCATGCTTATTTTCCATCTCTCTCTGTCTCTGTTCCTTTTTCTGACACTTTTTGAGAGTACTTTGTTGGACTCATTAAACATCACATTCCTAAGTTTTTAGCATATGCTTCCTAAGAATATGAGCATCCCTTTACATGATGATAATATAATTATGACACCCAAACTGTCAGATCAAACCAAGGGCAGCGGTCCATGTCTGTAATGCCAGAATGTGGGGGTCGACTACCATCGCCCTATGCAGATCTGTCTTCGAGACTTGGGATCTGAGGACCTGAAAGAGCTTTGTGGACTGCATACAGTCTAATGCTGCCGACAACCTTTCTTCAGTTTCAATGTACTTTTGTACACAGACGCAAAAAATAAAGCACTGATCCAAGGAAGGCTATTTGAGTTCAGAAAAACATGATCAGATAGACATGTAAATAAATGCTAGTAAGCACATGCTAGATATTGACAGAGCAGCCCTTTCCCAGAACTTTCCCAGGACAGACCAATTTAAACACAATTGTCTGGCACGTACTAAGATTATATCAGGGAAAACACAAAAGGAAGGCAGAAGGCCATTTCCAGATTCAGGGCACACTGACCGACCAGATTGGCTTCTGTAGCTGTGTTCTGACATTCAACAAGAATGAACATGTCTTATAAATTGAATGTAAATGTTTGTTGCAGGAGGCACGAAATCATGTCCAAGAAAACAATCCAGGGAACAGAATGCACCTGAGGTAAAAGGCGCTCTGCCTTTTTTCCCGGAGTCTCTCTCATAGTTCCCCAAGGCATCGTTCACCATGGGTCACTCTTTTGACCATGTTCTGACAGTGGGCAGCTGAGTCAGGACAGCCTACATGAGATCAAGGCTAGCCTGATGTATATAGGGAGTCTCAGGATGATCCATGGTACAGAATGAGATCTAGAATCAAAAAAGAAAAGGAAGGAAGCTTGAATTTATAACCTAGAAAAGTTGTTCCTTATTTTGAAAATCTCTTTTACATAAAATACATTTAAAATAATTTTGAAAAGTGGTCATAAGGTTTGATTTCTAATATATGAGATGGTAAGAAGGAATATAAAGAAACAGAAAAATTATTAAAAATATATTTACTAATACTTCTGCACCAAATTTTACATATTCTGAATTGCAGAATTTTATAATCAGGTAAAGCCCTTGGATGTAGCTACTACCTTTGAACATAAGAATTCAAGCAGCATCCAAACAGAAATTATTTACTGATTTAGTCAAATTAATATGGAAAAAGAAGATTTTTGATTTGTTCCTTTAGTTTTGACAGATAATTTTCCCATGTAGCCCAGGCTGGCTTTGAACTTGTGGTGGTCCTGCAGCCTCAGCATCTTGAGTGCTGGAAATATAGGCACGTACCATTACACCCAGTATGAAACCCTGTCTTAAGAAAATATGTTGCAGAAGAATAGTTAATCACAAATGTTGTTTTGTAACAGGAATTGAAATATGAATGAGTCAGGGAAATGCAAGTTAAGACTGAATTGAGAATCCATCTAACTCCTGTCAGAAAGGCTATCATCAAAAAGAAAAAAAAGCAAATGCTGGTAAGAATGTTGGGAAAGATGAGCCCTTCTGTGCTTCTGGCGGGATGGTAAACCTGTGAATCCACTGTGGAAGCCGGTGTGAAGGTACTTCAAATAACTAAAACTAGAAGTCAAGTGTATTGGCTCATACTTGTAATCCCAGAACTTGGAAGTCCAAGGCAGGAGGATCATCACAGGTTCAAGACCCTGTCTTAAGCAAAACAACCAATTTAGGATAAGTATATGACTCTGTCCTAGGTGGACACTTGAAGGTCTCTAAGGCACAGTAGCACAGGGATACTTCCATATTTGTGCTTCTTGCTCTAGTTTCAATAGTGGACAAGTGGAACCAGCTCAAATGTCCATCAACCAATACTTAGATAAAGAAAATGTAAAGAAGTATGAAATCATGATGTCTGTAGTAAAATCAGCAGTACTTAAAGTGCTTAAGTAAACAAAGTAAGCCAGGAAGAAACACCATATTTTCTCTCATATGTGTAGGTTGTGTGTGTGTGTGTGTGTGTGTGTGTGTGTGTGTGTGAAATCAAGAAGGACGTCATGATAGGGGAAGAAGAAACCTTAAGAGGGAAGTTTTAGGGGAGAGACAGGGTAATGGGAGAGGAACAGGATCAGCAAAAGGCAGGCAGGGAAGATGGGAGAAGGCAGTAAGGGATGGTGATTAATAAGAACAAAGTATAATGGCACATATGTACAAAAATGTGATAAGGAAACCCATTACTTTCTTGCTGACTTTAAAAAAACTAATAATATGGGGCTGGGGAGATAGTTTAGTAGGTGAAGTGCTTGCTACACATTTGAATTTGATTTCCAGAATCCACATTAAAAACAAGTGTAGTAATGTGCCTTGTAATCCCAGAGCACGGGAAGCAGAGACCCAGGGCACCCAGCCTATCATACTTGGTGAACTTCAGGTCAGTGGGAGGCATTGTCCCACAGAACAAGATGTTCAGTGCCTGAAGAAGGGCATGCAAGCTTCATCTCTACCTTCTGTATGCATGAACACCTTCACACATGCATTCAACTGCACACACATTAATAATACAAAAAGAAATATGGATGAGTCTGATGAACTACTCAGGCTATAATCTAAACTGTATGATTAAGAGATTCATTATTTCTAGCTCTAAAGAACAGAGTTTTTATTTCCTTTATTTGTTTTGTTTTTGATAAGCCTACTTATATATCCTTGTTTGGCCTGGTACTTGCTATGTAGGCTGGCTTAGGCTGGCCTAGAATTTGAAGCACTCCCCCTTGCTCCACTTCTCCAGTGCTAGCATTATAGATGTGTGCCATTAGGTCCAGAAAGAACATATATTTTATTTCACTTAGTTTTTTTTTTTTTTTTAGATTTTTAGGACAGGATCTCATGAAATCAGGTTGGCCTCAACTTCACTCTATGGCTGAGGTTGCTTTTGAACCTCTGATCCTTCTGCCTCAGCTTCTCCAGTGTTGGGATTACAGGTGTGTTCTATCACTCCTGACTGCTAGCCACAATCTTAAGGCAGTTGTGTAGTGGGTAGCCATTCCAACCTTGATCTGGAAGTTCCAACCCTCATTGAGGCTTTGGTAACTGTCATGCCTACAAGGCGGGGCCAAGAGAGGGCCCTGAAGACCTGAGATCCCTATGTGCCGGCTCTCTGAGTTCCTGGACCCTGGACACTAGAGGTAGACCGAGCAGAGTTCTCCAGAGAACACCGCCGGACTGCGCTGCGTCTTTCCCAGACCCTGCAACCTACCTATCCCTTCATTTGTAAGTTACGCCACTAAATAAACCTCCCTTTTAACTGCGTGGAGTGACCTTAATAATTTCACCAATACAGTTGGCTTCACTATCAAATGTGAGATAAGGATGAATTGGTTCCTCTACAGGAAAATTCTAAAAATCAGTGAAGTGTTTGAGAATTTCAGTGGAAATAGTCTTAAACATTGTTAGCAAGAGAATAAATTTGTTTAAGCTAATTTAAAGGCAATTTAGTCAGTTGTGGTATAGGCCAGCAGCTAGAGAACTTGCTTGGCATGCATGAAGTATGATAGTGCATGCCTCTTTGCTAGCATTGGAGAGGTGGGGGAGGGAAGATCAGAAATTGGCTCAAGATCTTCTAGGAAACAGCAGCCAACATTTTACTTTCTTTTCCCCCCACCAGATTATACAATACAATGCTGGGTGGTGGTTCCAGCCCACTGGCTCCATTTGTATTTGGCTACTACTGGAGGTGTCCTTTGTACCCATGTCAGTCCAACCTCTTCTGGTGTCTTAGTTTGTCCTTATTGAAAGTATTCTTTAAGAGATGAGCTATGTTCTAGCTCATTACCATCCCAATCTCTCTTTTTGCTATTGCCAGTTACCCCTTTGTTACACACACTGTTTCAATTATTTATGTTAGTGATTACAGTATTGGTTGGGTTTTATTAACATTCCATGTAACTCTGGTAAATATCTTGTGATAAGGAAGAGATGAACGTCGAATCCTTTTATAATTTAGGAAGAGAGAGTCTTGGAAATGTTAAGTGTTTGAGGTGAGATGTGAAGATTATGGAAGATGGGCCAGGGATAACTGGAGAGCCTAAGCTCTCAGGACAGAAGACTAAAATATCCCTAGGATGGGAGTTGGGATAGGGAGAACTGGGATAGTCTCAGAAGAGCTAGGGTCTTGGGTCCTGTGGGGAGCAGGCAAAGATGAGGTTAAGTAGACAGACTACACATCATGAGGGTCTGACACATGTAGACGTTTGGTTGATGTGTAAACAGTATATTGATAAAATTAAATTATCTCGTGGAAGGTAGTTGTAAAATCAAGACATATATATTTCTGGGTTACAGTATTAAGACTAGTTAAGGAAAATATTAATATTGTTAGATTCAAAGGTGGAGGATGTTATTTATCAATGAGCATTGGCATACAAAATTTATACTTCATTGCATCTTCCTTCTTTTATTTGGCAAGTGCTGCTGTTATTACCTGAAGTCAGGGATGATGCCATTTTCCTGGAAGAACAAAAGTGCTTGGTATCATAACTGTGTGATAGATATTAACTACCTTCAACTATGCAGCAGAACAATATGTTCTAAACACGAGCTTTGGAGTTCATAAACTTGGCCTTCAATCTTGCCTTCAGTAGACAGTAGTTGTATGACCTTAGGAAGGGCAGTTTTCTTTTTATACAGTTTTTATTAGTGTATACTATATTAATTATATATAGTAATGAGCTCCATTTTGGCACTATCATACATGTATACTATATATTTTGATGATATCCCCCATAACGTTTATGGATTTCCCTGTCACTCCTGCTGATCCTCATCTTTTTCCCCATAAGATATTTTTATATTCACACCTATCGCCTTGTCAGTTTAATCATTTGACAGCTATGATAATATTTAATATCTTATATTGTTGAAAGATTAGGAATAATATATAGAAAGCAACCAAAGTTGCTATCATGATGTCCTATCCAATTTACTGTATCTGCATTTTTATTTTCCCCTTCTTTTCCTGTTTTTCCTTTCTATCTTCCTTCCTTCCTTTCTTTTTTCTTTCTTTTTTCTTTTTGAGACCAGGTCTCTATATTTAGTCCATGCTGGTCCTGAACTCATGATCTCCAGCCTCGATCTCCCAATGCATAGATAGGGTTAGGATATGTCTCACCAAGACCATCTGTGTCCACTTTTGATTTGTTTGTTATTTTGTATTTTTAAGATGGGATATTACTCTGAAGCACGAGCTAGCCTGAAACTCATCATAACCTAGCCCAGACTGACCTTGAAGCAACCAATTCTCCTGCTCCAGGCTTCTAAATGCTGGAACTACAGTCATGAGCTACCACAGCCAGAAAGCTGGTGTATAGGAGGAAGCTTGATTAAGGTCAAGGTTAAGCGAGCCACAGCCCAGGACTCTGTTTTTATGAATAAAGTTGAACTGGAACACAGCCATAACAATTTGTTTGCATGTCGTCTGTGCCTACTTTTCTTCTGTGACGGCAGAGTTGCAACAGACTCTGTATGACCTATAATACCTTAAATATTTACTATCCTTAACAGGCATTTTTAGATGCCCCCTTTGCAAAGTCCTACCCTCTTCAGTTCTTTTTCTTTTTTCTTTGTTTTGCTTTTGTAGTATAGACAGGTTCTCACTACATATGTACCCCTAGATGGCTTAGAATTTGTATGCAAATTTGCTCTTAAACTTGTGATCCTCCTGCCTCTGGTTCCCTAGTGCTGGGATTAGACATGTACTATCATTAGGTCTTCTTTTTGATCCTGTGTTTGTGTTCCTAGGGTATAAGTTAAAAATACTTCTATATACACAAGTCATAACAAGTTTCATTTTATACACACACACACACACACACACACACACACACACACACACACACATACACACACACTGACTAGAAGGAAGAATTTATATTGAAGTTTCTTCAGAAAACCAAGTAAATGATTGAACAAAGTACTGCACTTTAGCCGGTACTTCTAGTTTTTTAATTTGCACATCAGGTTAATTTTGGTATGCCACTGTCTGGTAATGATTAATGCAGGCTAAATTGGCCAAAACATCGCATTAGCAGATGTCCTTGGATGTCTTTTTTCACACTTAAGCAGTCATAGATTTAAACACACACACACACACACACACACACACACACACACACGAGAGAGAGAGAGAGAGAGAGAGAGAGAGAGAGAGAGAGAGAGAGAGAGAGAGAGAGAGAGAGATTCTCTAAGATGAGAAACAAAACTTCAAACAAAAACTTAATTCATTAGGTTCAATGCCTCAAATAAAATTAAGTATGTCTTTCAGACATAGTGATAGTTTTTTAAAGTTTCAAAGCAATAAAAATTATTGAGAAAAATGCTAGAAAGAAACTGAAACAGTCCCAGGAAGCTCTTCTTTTTCTGTTTTGTGCTTTTTAGGATCCTGTGATACATAACACTCTACTCATTCTAGTGGTGCATTAAACTGTGGTTACAAGATGAAATTATTTCTTTTTTAAAACAAAGTGTGTATGTGTGTGCATATCATGGCACTTGTGTGGAGCTCAGAAGATAACTTGTCAAAGTTGGTCCTCACCCTCTACCAAGTCAGTCCAGGGGATCAAACTGAGGTCACCAGGCTTGGCAGCAAATGCCTTTAAACCATCTTCCTAGCCCTGCCCCTTTTTGGACAGCATCTTGCTATGTAGCACAAATTGGCCTCGAACTCACAGCTATATTCTTGTGTTAGTTTCCAGAGTGCTGGTATTAAAGTGGGCCATAAAGTGCCGATCAAATAGATTGTATCTGTGTATTTTTCATTTGTAATTTTTGTGCAGTGTTAGTCTGCACAGCTTCAGAACTATTTCATAAACCTCCGTGACGTGCTTTCTACTGCCCTCTGCTGCCAGTTTTTAGAAAGATCAGATTCTGGGTAAATCCATTAGCCCTCTTTCTAATTTCACGCAATAGTAAAGTTTTAGGGCACTCTACAGATAATGTAGTAATTTACACACAGGCAGCTGAGTGTTTGAAAAGTAAGGAATGTAATTATAAGCTCTGTTTTCTGACTGATCGTGTCTGAGTGCCTGGTGACTTTGGATACCTTTGTTCCAATTTAATACCTGAAACTGAAAAGATCTATTCGGTACTTCTGAAACTCCTGCAATCTTTACAAACATAATGTGACAGTGTAATGTGGTGAACATTATGGAGTATTATTACAAAGTTTCTCCGGCCCCCGGTGTAAATTCCTACTTCCTATATTTGGAGGCTGATTTCGTTATTAACTTTAAGTAACTTACCTCTCTGTGGGAATCTATGTCCGTCTCTCTGTCTCTGTCCTTCCCCCAGTCATTTCTGACATAGTCTCTCAATGTAGCCCTGGCTGGCCTGGATCATGGCACATAGAGCAAGCTGGCCTGCTCCTGTCTTTGTCTCTCAAGTGATAGGTTTACAGCTATACTTCATCACACTAGGCATTCTGGGTGCACAGATATTTGTAGTCAGTTGTCCCATCTCTTGTAGGCTCAAGAAGAACTAAGCCCCCCTCCCCCGCCCACCCCATTTCAGACAGTGCTAGTGTCATATCTTGATATATCCAGACTCTGAGGTGTTATTTCTATTTTGAAGGCTGGTTTTTACTACGGAACCCAAGCAGGTCTCAAACTCACAGTGCTCTTGCCTTAATCTCCTAGGTTAACCCTAGTCTGCTAGGGTTAAAGGACTGAGCCACCAGACCTGGCTTCAGCGTTATTTGGGCCTTATCTCTCCATTTGCGCATCTGAGAGGTTTTATTGTTGTTTGTTGTTTTTGAGGTAGTGTCATGTAGTCCAGGCTGGCTTCATACTTGCTATGTAGCCAAAGTTGGCCTTGAGTTCTTGACCCACCTTCCCGGTGCTAGGAGTCTAGGAGTGCTCCACCATGCTTGTTTCTGGGTCACTCATATGCATTCCCTGTCTCACCTATCTGCGGCCCCACTCTTAACGCCCACATCAGGTGGAGAATGAATCCAGCACTGTCCTAGCTTGTAGCCTCAACTACAGCCTCTCATCTCACTGAAACTCACCTTGTACTTTAGAGTTAGAATTCACCAAACTCTGAATAATTTTCCTGGCATGTCGGGCTGGGAAACTTTGGTCTTAAATGCTTGAGAGCAGAAGTGTTTTGTTAAAGATTTTGAAATATTTGTGTATACATAACAATACGTTTTAGGAAAAGGCACCAACTGGGAATACAAAATTCATGTCTCATATATACCTTTGTACATACATACTGACACTGAAGACAACCTTATACAATATTTTTAGTGCACTTGAACTTAGACTATCACATGAGATAAAGAGTGGAATTGTCCATTTATGGTGTCATGTTGCAGTTCAAAAACATCCAAACATTGGAGCATTTTAGATTTAAGATTTTTTTTTGATTAGACGTGCTTCACGTTTTTTGAGGTTAGATGGAATACATTCAGCCTTGTCTGTCTCAAAGGATTTCACTGACTTTATTACCCACTCTTCTCTCCTAGGATTCACTCCCTTTGGTCAGGGGTAAATCTATCCTTAGATACTAGGATGAATTTTCTGCTTCAGCAATTTACTAATCTGCACTTGGCTTCATATACAAGAATGGCATTTTTTTAAAGCCTGTAACATAGGCTGGTTTTACATTTCATGATTTTCCTGCCTTGGCCTCCCATGTTCAGCTAGACTGGTGGTGACCTTATTTACCATAATTAAGACTCCAACAAACCTCTTCACAAACAACAATATTCTAGACCTTCCTCCACTATTGTGAAGGAGTAGAGATTATCAGTAGTTTTCATAAATATTCCCACACCTTGAGAGAAGCCTCTGTCAGATCAGATTGATGAATATGAAGAGTATAATGGTAAACGATGGGAGATTTGGCATCTATCTGAATGGGAACAGGGATGAGAAAGGTGCACTCTTCAAGAAAAGCTCTTAAGGCTTGGGTTACTCTGGAATATAGTACACCAAACTTGAGAGTGACAAGAGAGACTTACTCACATGTGTTGACATGCTCTCCTATCCACAGTACCTTCAACCTGCCCACTGTATTTCTAAGTCAGTCCTGTGCTTCCGAGCCCAGGAAAGTTCACTTTTCACAGCCTCTTTTCACCACCACAGTCCAGCTGGACAGGAAGTGCCACCTTCTTTTTTTTCTTCTGAGTTACTCTAAAATATTCTTCTGTAGTTTTTAAATCATTTTTTCTTTTGTGGAACTTGGATTAAATCTAGAACTTGGCAACGGCCAGGCAAATAAGTACTATGGCACTGAGTTAGTCCCTCAGTCCTACTTTAAAAAATGATTTTTTTTTCTATGGGTGTGTATGAATGCCTACATCCATGCATATGTAACACACATGTGCCTGGTGCCTGAGGGGGCCAGAAGAGGGTGTTGGATATTCTGGTTAGCATACAAATACATGGATTTCATTAAGACACATACATGCAAAACTATTCTCTGTTTCAATTCACTGACATCTCTCTCCCCCCTCCGCCTCTTGGTAGTCTCCTTCTCTCCCAAACAGGCCACCCTTCTCCTTTCACGACACATGTAATCCATCACCTTCTCTTGCTCCCCCTTCTTGCTTTAGTCATATTTCTCACCTTTTTATGTTCATGCTGTGTACAGGCAGGAGCATGTGCACGCACGTGTGTGTGTGTGTGTGTGTGTGTGTGTGTGTGTGTGTGTGTGTAAGTAGTTTAAATCTAGATTCTGTATAAAAAATAATGTCGTTCTGAGTCTATTTCACTTAGTATAATGATCTTTAGTTCCACTCATTTCCTGTGAGTATCATAATTTCATTCTTTATAACTGAGTAAAATTCTGTTGTACACAACACACACACACACACACACACACACACACACGCACACCACATTTTCTTGATTCATTTATCATTAATGGATATTCAGGTATCTGAGTCTGTATCTTGACTATTGTGAACAGTACAGTATAAATATGGATTTGCAAATGTCTCTGGTATGTTGACACAGGGTTCTTCAGGTGTCTATCTAGGAAGAGTGGTATAGTTGAGTCTTATGGTAATTTCATTTTTAGTTTTTGTTTAGAAACCTCTGTATTGAGTGGCTGCACCAGTTCAGATTCTGCATTAATGGCTTATATTGTTGCTGTGCCAAAATGTCTTGACAAAAGCAACTTAAGGGAGAATGGGTGTATTTCGGCTCACAGTTCCAGGTGATAGTGCATCAGGGTGGGGAGGTCATGGCAGCAGGAGGAGGAGAGAAGCAGCAGACAGCTGCTCTCATTTGGCCTGCAGTCAGGATACAGAGAACAGTAGATTTTTAGTGCCCAGCTTACTCTCCTTTTGAATTTACTCCAAGATCCTAGCCCATGGAACAATAACACCCACAGTTAAAATGTGTCTTCCTATCTCAGCTAACCTAATCTAACCACAGGCACTTTCAAAAGCTAACCTAATTCAGACAAACAAGCATGCTCAGTAGTTTGTCTTCTAAGTAATTCAAGATCCTGGCAAGTTGACAATCAATATTAACCTTCACAGACACACATCAGTGGTATCTAAGGCTTCCTCTTTCTCCAAATCCTTGGGAGTGCTTGTTGTTTGTTATCTTGATGATAGCCATTCTGGCTAGAGTATCAAGGAATCTCAAAGCAGTTTAATTTGCATCTCCCTGATGTCTAAAGGTAAAGGTATTGTCCTTCTTTGGATAACTGTGTGTTCCTTCCACTTGCACATTCATTGATTTGATTATTTGATGTTTTTATATTTGCTTTCTTTTGAACTTGTTAGGCCTATGGAATAGCAATTGAATGGCAATGATTGGGGAGATAGAAAAAAACCCCAACACATCAATATGCCTATTCTGCTCTTTCTTTTGGGAATCTTCATCCCCTTCTTGCAAATTTGGGCTCATAGTTTCCTAATATGTATGAAATACACTTTGTCAGTCAAGGTTCTTCTAATCACTTCACAGTGTTGCGGATGGTGAAGGCTAACGATGTTTCAAAGGGACTAGATTAAGATCTTTATCCTGTGTTTTCAGGTCTTTCTCCCATCAAAGAAAGAATTCTGAGACAGGACAAGATAAGGAATTGAAAACTCATACACTTAAGGGGTGAGTGCAGGCTTCTCAAGCTGGAAACTTCACTGCAATTTTTATTTACTTATTTTTATTTTGGAGTCATGATATCAAAAACATGTCATGTCCCTTCTACATGACGACTTGGGATTACAGATGGGCACTACCATGCTTGAATTTTATTCTACTTTTTGTTTGCTTGTTTGTTTTGAGACAGGCTCTTGCTGTCAACTTTTATTTTTATTTTTACTTTATACTCTCCCTATGGTCTACAGGCCAGTCACTGCCAAGATTTTCTAAAGTTCATATAGAAATTCAAAAGTCATCAATGAGCTTTTGCCCTGACTCACAATATTCTGAAGCTATATGCAGAATGGCATGTTACAGCCTGGGGGGGTTAGGATGGGGAACTAGCTTCATCACTGTTAGGGCCATTATGGTCATCATTGTTGCTTGGGTAATTATCCTCTCATGTATTTACATTTTTTTCTTTTCATCTAGATACTAGTTTTATTGAACTGTACTTGGAAAGTATTTTTTAAGGTAAGCATCACATTTTCTTTTTTATCCCTTTAATTATCCTAAGAATACATGCATTATTACTCACAGATTGGTTGAAAACTTAGCTTTGTATTTTTATGTTGCATAACTTTGCCTACAGAATAATGAACATTTAAACAATTGATGAATTTGATGAATAAACTTTGGAAATAATTCTGAAAATATAGATATTTATAACATTATCTTTGTACATTTTTTATTTATTCTTTTCTCATATATTACACCTGACCACAGTTTCCCCAAAAGGAACATTTTATTTAGTTGCAAAATGGCATGAGTGTAAAGCAGGGACTGAATCTGAAAAAACATAATGTTTTGTACTTTTTTAAATGGTCCTTCTTTTTGACTTTTCATTTTCAGTGTCAAATTGACAGGTCTGCTTTAGTAGCCTAGCCCTTGGGATCAAAGACAACCAGTTCTCCTCACTGTTGCCTGTTGCTCAAATTCCAGGAATGCCAGTGAGGTCCTTTTTTTAGAAAATGCAGCTGCTGGTTTCTGGCTTGTTCTATCCACCCCAGACTTCAATGACAACTGCTAAGGATGTGGAGGGGGGAGGGAGGGGGAGGGGAAGGCGTACTGTCAGGAAAGAATTTTAATAACTAGGGTAGAGGTAAACTTGTCAGTTGAGTGTAGACATTTCTAGGATATAGTCTGCAAAGAGAGAGGGATAAAAAGAAAAAAGCCAACATGGCCTTAAAAGATGGGGAAACTTTGTTCTTCCATAATGTATCAATCATGAATTCGTTTCAGAATTCTTATCAATTGTCTCATCAACTTACCAAATGTTTTGAGAATCCCTCCTATATCCCAATTGCTATCTAATCCTCCAGAACAAAATGCTATAAAGTAAGCAACATTACAGTTCTTGTTTCAGTAGAATTTGCCACGTATTTCTTCAATCTTTTTCTCATAACACACTAGCCATGTGACTCTCCAGATGGCAGTTTCTCCACTTCCCTTTCTGGGCACAACGTAACTCTTTTGTCCAACACCCAAGGCCTTGGTAATCAGATTCAGGGCTATTGTACCAGTCCTGTTTCTTCTTAGCCTTTTCTTATGTAGTGACTAGTCCACAGTGTCTTCTTATAATTTTATGTTGGAAGCCCCAACTCCTACATACCCTTTACCATTGAGCTGAAATGCCACATACCGTTAGCCACACCATTTGCCCTGGACTATGTTAGAGTCCTTTTCTTTATGCTACCTTTGTACCTACCATTGTTATAATCTCCAGTAATATAATATTGGGGCTATTTGTATCCAGTTTATTTTCTTCTATAATAGAAGGATGGGTTATAGCTTTTCAAAAACGAATCTCCAGCATATATCATAGGCCTGGTATATATCAGGTACACAGTTAGTGATGGCCTGGTCAGTGAATGAATGAATGAAGTCATCATCCTTCATTTTTGGTATGTCAACTGCCAATTAAAATTTTCCAGTCTTCTTGTCTCCCATTGTTTCTCATGAATTCTCTTTCCAGAATGTTGTCAGAAGGGTATCTTAGTGGACTTGCCTACTGGAATGACATCCATTGGAACTGTGCATCTTGTAATGAACCGGTGGCTGGGGAACAGGGAGAGGAGACAAGTTCTGTTGCTGCTCTTTCATATTCCTCTGTGGATGAAACACAAGTCCAAAGTCTTTATGTGAGCTGCAAATCCTCTGGCAAGTTCATTTCATCAGTGCATGCGAGAGGGAGTCACCACAACAGAAGCCAGAGAAGAACAGTGCTGCAGACAAATCCCAACCCTGTGTTTGAAAGTCCAACCTTGGCCACAGTTGACATTTGCAGAGATGTGATCAGGGAGACCTATTTGGTTCCATCTTCTTGCAAAAGTATTTGCAAAAATTACAATGACCTACATATTGCAGGGGGACAGGTGATGGCCATTAACTCAGTAATGGCAGATTTTCCCTCAGAGAGCAGCTTTCAAGATGGTCCTTTGCTGAGGTCATCTGAGATTTCTTTGTCCATGGAGGACTCCATTTCCACTCAGCCCACTGAATTTCCCTTCAAACCTATCCAGAGGTGCTCATCCTACTGGAGAATAACCAGTATCAAAGAGAAAAGCAGCCTGCAAATGCAGAAGCCTATTTCAAATGCAGTGCTCAATGAGTACCTGGAGCAGAAGGTCGTGGAGTTATATAAACAATACATTATGGACACTGTGTTTCATGACAGTTCTCCTACCCAGATTCTGGCATCAGAACTCATCATGACAAATGTGGACCAAATTAGTCTTCAAGTATCTAGAGAGAAGAATCTGGACACATCAAAAGTCAAGGACATAGTTATTAGCCACCTATTGCAGTTGGTATCATCTGAGATCAGCACCCCTAGTCTCCATATTTCTCAGTATAGTAATATAACTCCATAGAGAAGATTCCTGTCAATTCCTCTCATTCCTATCAATCCCAAAGTAATACTGTATTCATTTATTCAGAGAATGTGATGGAGGGAATTATGGAGGGGAATTAAAGACTAGTAAAGGGAAGTTTGGAAATCAATATTACTATACATACTGAAGGAATGCAGGAAGAGGAACCATGAGGAATGGTTTCAAGGGCAGGTTTATACAGAAATAGAGCAAAAATAAAAATGGTTACAGAGGAAGGAAGGTATTACAATTCAGTTATAGGAGTGCTGAAATTGTAAGAGAGGCCAAATCAGGAACAAAAGGAAATAGTATGGTCAAAATAAAAAGCTAACAGGTTTCAGGATTGGGAATTAAACATGTATTTCATATTCTTGTAAATTCCTCTAGGTTGTTTCTTCTAGAAAGAAATGGACTACAAGAAGGTTGTTAAATTTGGATGGACTGACATTTTCCCAAGTATAAGCTTGTATCTTTTTTCTCTATTCTGTATCAGTAGGTCATTTAGGTATATTCTTCATAAATATTAAAGGTATACCAAACAAATTGCAATTATTTTAAATTTTTTTTGCAATAAGTTTCAATGTAGTTCAGATTGGCTTTGCAATCATTATATAGCCAAAGATCTTGAATTCCTTATCTTCTTGCTTCTATCTCACAAGTAAAAAACCCAAATGCTTAAATAAAAAATATTCTAGAGCATGAGAAACATAGATGAAATTCAAAATAGAAATTCAGTGTATATAAATAAGTATAGGCATGCACCATCACATCTGGATGTATTTTTACTTTTGACAATGACTTAAACCCCTTAATCTATTTAGTGATACAGATAGCACTTTTCTAGCGGAAAACCTCCCACTGTGAACATTAAAGTGTTTCGTTTTATTTTGCTGAGTATAATTTTCATGGTGCTGTAATGTTCAAAAGTAATTGTGAATATTTTCCTCCCCCATTTTCCCTTTTCATATGTTCTTTTGACCTGGAGCCAGAAAAAGGTCTTCTTATGCTCCATACAAGACCTAGAGTTCCATAATATCAAGTTCTGTATATTTGTTTATTAAAACAGTAGCTTCATGTGTGCATTACTCTCTTAATCTTTTATCTAGTTCAGGAGTTGGAAAACTATGATCCATTTGCCAAACCAAACTTTATGATAGTTTTGAACTCTTGTGAGCTAGGGATGGGTTTTCTTTTTCTTTTTTTTCTTTTTTCTTTTCTTCCTCTCCTCCTCCTCCTCTTCCTCCTGCTTCTTTTTATGTTGAGGCAAGGTCTTTCTATTATGTAGCTCTGGCTTTCCTGGAACTCACTATGTAGATCAGGCTGAACTCTAATTTACAGAGATCTGTCTGTTTGTGCCTCCCACATGTTAGGATTAAGGGCATATGCCACCACACCACATCCAGCAGGTTTTTATTACTTTTCATTTTTAATATAGTTTAAAAAAACTAAATGTTTAAATAAAAATATTCTAGAGCGTGAGAAACTTAGATAGAACTCAAATTAGAAATTCAATGTATATAAACTAAATTTGATTTATTCATTTACTTTTGGAAGTGCTGGGGATGGGATTCAAGGCCTTACTCATGACAGGCAAGTGCACTAACACTGAGATACATCCTGAGCTGCCTACTAAATTTTATTTATTTATTTATAGATTTTATTTATTTATTTATTTATTTACTTACTTACTTACTTTATATAGTCTGAGGCTTCTTTCACACAAGAATGGCTGAGGTGAACAGACATGGCAGAGACCGTATGGCATGACAAAGTCATACTCTTACGATTATCTGGCTCTTTACACAGACGTTTGCCTACCCTGTTCAACAACAGTGCTTCGCCCATACTTGATTCAGGTTTGCAGGGAGGCATCTCTCAAAGGATGTTAAGGAGCACGCTTATGGAGAATAGGTCTCAGGAAGAACTTCTGTGAGGAAACGAGAGAAGCAAATGCAGAGGTTGCCAGAAAGAGTTAGGGTGGATCTTTAAAACAGTTCCAAACTGAAACAAGAGAGCTGACTTTTGTACTCAAGCATCTAGCAGCAAGGTGGTTCAGTGAGGGCAACTTTCAGACCGGAAGTCTATAGTGAGTCTTCATCAGCCAAACTCCAGGCAGCTACGGTGGTAGCCTCTGAAGTGGGAATTTCACATTCAAAAGGAAGAGTTTGGGTTGAACAATCTTTTAGGATTTTCCCTATTTGTATATGCAGAGTGAAAGAATATATTTTTCATAGCATATACTATTAAGCAAGGAAACCTGATTTTGAAACAATTATTCAGAAATTTTATTCACTAGTATCAATATATCACCAAAATTATAATTAATATTAATAATAACTAATTAATCATCATAATAATAATTAATCATAATTAATATTATGCCTTAACTGCCTACTCTGTATCTAGACCACGTTAAGCATTTTCATGAATGATGTAATTCTTATAATAATCTAAGGGCTTATCTCCTTAAAATAAGCCAGCTAGGCTAAGGGTATTTACATAATTTGCCCAAAACCACATGGTAGATGGTAGAACTTAATTTGAATTCAGTTCCATTCAATTTGAAAGTTCTGTGGGCTTTTATTTTGCTGTTGTTATTTTTGTTATGGAACCAAAGAAAGTCTTGAAGTCATGTTGCTAATCTATCAGTCATCCCAGAGCTCAGATTACAGGACAGATACACACTATATGCCTAGCTAGAAGTCCTGGTTTTTAACAACTACCATATGCTTTCTCCTGTTTTTAATTTTGGCTCTTGTTCCTGGGTATGAAACCCATGCAGGGCCTCATACAAACTAGTGAAGCACTCTACCAGAGTTCTCCTCTCTATCCACTTTATGGCTTTCACTTTGAGAATGAGTCTGACAAGTTGCCCAGGCTCTCTTTCAAAGTCACTCTGTAGTCAAGTTAGGCCTTTCACACAAGATACTCCTGCCTCACTTTCCAGGTAGTTAGGATTACAGGCCTGCACCACCAGCCCTGGCTGCTCTCTTATGCACATCTCTTTAAAGTTTTCTACTTCTAGAGGAGCCAACTAATTAATCTGATAACAATTATGTTCATTTCCTTATATGTTTATTTTATATCTTCTCCCCAGAACATAAGTTTTAGTCTATTCATGTTTCCCTACATCCCAAACCCTGCTTGGACATAGCATGTGAGTAATATTTGAGAAATGGATGGCTGTATTTGGATAATGTTGGATACTGCATCTGCTGATCAAAGTCACAGACAATCAATGTGAAAATCAGATAATTGTGGCTAGAAAAAATAATACTGAAGTTTCCTCCCCATGAAGTAAACTAATTGAATAAATGGGCTTATCAGCAGGCAAATGCTACATGGAAACAATGTATAATAAAACATCACCATGGCTAATTTCTTTTGCTTATTGAGAAATAATGAAAGAAAACCAACTGGTTTGTTTTTTTTCCACTGAGCATTCATTTGATGCTGTATTTTGGTGTCTGTATTTTTTTTTAATTGGATAACTATGTATTTAGCTTTTGGTGAGATACAATGCATGTATACAACATAGAGGAGCAATCTCTCTTCTCTGCAAACTTACCATTTTATTGACAAGACCAAGAAGATAACTTGTGAGCAGGTAGCAAAGTCAATTCTTAATTAAGAACTTGGCAAGGTTGTATAAACAGAATAAGATGAGCAATGATGTCAACTCAAGTATGATGAGTTTTGGAAAGGAGACACATTAAAGGGTGCCAGACAGTGGAGGAGTCCCATGTCAAAAGCAAAGCTCCCAAGGAGAGGTAGTAGTTTAAATAACTTTTAAAGAACAAGACACATTCTAGGCAGATGGATGAGAGAGGTATTCCAAAAAAGGAGTGTTTGCTAAGGGAGGGATGACACATAGATAGCTATAAGTGGAATTGAAAAGAAGCATGAAAAATACAAAGTAAAGAGGGCTAGGGGTATAGTTCAGAGGTAGAGCACTTACTTGCCTAGCATGTACAAGGTGTACAACTTCCAGTAATGTGAAAAAAGAAAGGCACAGGTGTAGTTGAAAGTTTTCCTGTGCCCTGGCTGGCCAGTGGTCAGGACAAATCTCTCCCACTCACGTCCCCCAAGTAAACACACAGAGGCTTATATTAATTATAACTGCTCAGCCATTAGCTCAGGCTCACTACTGACTAGCTCTTACACTTAATCTCAGCCCATTTCTGTTAATTTATATGATGTCACGTTTTCCATGGCTTTACTTGTGTGCCATTACATGCTGCTCCCTGGATGGCGGGCTAGCATCTCCTCACTCAGCATTCCTCTTCCCAGAATTCTCCTTGTCTGTTCACCCTGCCTATACTTCCTGCCTGGCTACTGACCAATCAGCATTTTATTTATCAATCAATCCAAGCAACACATTCACAGCATACAGAGTGACATCACCCATCACACAGGACATGTAGTAAGGCATGTATAACAACACGTCAATAGAATAATTCTGAATTTTTGGGTTTTTTGCCATTTATTAGAATTCAGCATCTGCAGCTTTCATCTATCATATATTTTTCTTTCTTATTTTTTGCCCCAGCCATATTATTATAGGATTATAACTAGTACCTTCCCAACTAAACATTCTTGGCAGTGTGAAAGAAGTTGGAGTTCCTTCAGCATGGACTTTAGTCCAGTAGAGCCATGGTCAATGCATTAGTCAGGTTCCTCTAGAGAAACAGAACCTATAGAATGAATATATATTAAAGGGTCATTCATCAAATTGGCTTACTCTATAAAGGCTAGGCAGTTGAACAATGTATACCTCCATACTGGAAATGCTGAGGACCTGGTAACTGTTCAGTCTTCAAGTGTAGATAACTCAGCAATCCTAGTCTGGCACCAAAAGCCTAGAGAATTTCTAATGAGCCACTATCTTCAGTCCACACTGGAAGGCCAAAGCAGCTGAATTTTCATGCCACTGAAGAATGGTGGTGGTAGTCACAGCAAGATGCTACCAGCTTAGATGAACTTCCCTGCATGATGTGAAGGCAAGCACGCAAAAAGCAAAAGCTTTGTCTTTTTCCTTTTATCTGGGCTGTCAAGAGACGGTGCTACCTTCATTTTGGTTGAGTCTTTGTATTTTAACTGAACTGATAGAGAAAATCCCTCATAGGTATGTCTACTGGCTTGCCTGCTGGTTCATTCTAGATCTAGCCAAGTTGACAAGCCCGATTCGACACCACAATCAAGATTCGCCCTTAATCAAACGGTGTATATGATATGTGGCCATTGTATATTTGGTAGGATAACCACTCTAGTCCTACACATACTGTTTATTTCAGTCTTTTGTGCCCATTGTTTTACTAGGAATAATCTAATGTGGAGAAAAATGAGATGAAGTAGAATCCTTAGCAACATTTCAGTTGTGATCTATAGTACTTCCTGAAGTTTCATCTGTGATTGATTAAATTTGTGTATTAATGTAATGCATGTAGAAAGCCTAGGCGGTTGTGAAACTTGTTTCTACTAGTCTGCTTTTCCTTTTGATTATGTTTTAAAACTTTTTCTTAAGGCTTTGATCTGTCAGTCTGGAGATGGGAGCTTACCTGTTCCCAGTTGGTGTAGAGTAGGCTTATGATTCTGGTGATCTGGTTCGGTGGCTGGGTGGCGCCTTCTTCTGTGTTCTCAGGTCACGTTTTGTTCATTCGTCAACTCCTCAGCTGATCTTGTTTCCTCAGACTTCAAACTGTAGGGTTCTGAATCCTCTCCCGGGTGGATTTCAGCTGAGCAGGGTAGTCTCACGAACACCTCCAAGTTGTTGGGTTTTGCAGGATCAGCAGCTCGGCCCCGTCTGCTGCAGCTAGCCTCTTCAGCCAAGAGAGCCATATTTTCAATGTATTGTGATCATAGTCACCTTTGGTTCCCTCCCTCAATCCTTCCCACTCTTGCTGACCCACTTTTTCCCAACTGGCCTCCTTTATATATCCCTATCTATCTATCTATCTATCTATCTATCTATCTATCTATCTATTCCTTTTCATCTGTAGGTTTTATGCACATAGCCACAGCTTCCATATGTTTATTATTGTGATAGAAATGTTTTTCTATAAGCAGATCTCAATATGTTGCCATTGCTGGGCTCAAACTTTATGTACTCAGGTCTCAGACTTGTAATCTAGAAGCAGCAGATACTTAAAGGGCTTACGCACAGGACAATAAATCTTTTGGCAGTGACTTTGGATAGCTATTGTCAACTGATGACCCAAAGTCCATGAGTTGAAGTGTGTCCACAAATAGCTGACTTTTCTGCTATTGTTCCTTGGAATTATGTGAGTTTCTATAACAAAAGCTGTAGCTTGAGTTTTATGCCTGACCCACAGTCAGGACAAATCTCTCTCACCTGCCAGTCCCACAGCCGCTCAGACCCGACCAAGTAAACACAGAGACTTATATTGGTTACAAACTGTATGGCTGTGGCAGGCTTCTTGCTAACTGTTCTTACAGCTTAAATTAATCCATTTTTATAAATCTATACCTTGCCACATGGCTCATGGCTTACCGGCATCTTCACATGCTGTTTGTCATCGTGGCGGCTGGCAGTGTCTCTCTGACTCAGCCTTCCACTTCCCAGTTTTTTCTCCTCCTTGTCCCGCCTACACTTCCTGCCTAGCCACTGGCCAATCAGTGTTTTATTTATTGACAAATCAGCAACACTCTTGACATACAGACAATCCCACAGCAAAAAGCCCCGAGAAAACAGAAGTCTAGAGTGTCTTTGGTGAGATTTTCTGCCACCATGGGAAAACAACAGTTCAGATTGAGAAATTCAGCTCTTTGGAGGAAAGAAAGAAGCCAGGAAGGAGGGAGCGAAACAAGGGCAGGTATTATTAATTACACCTAAGTATGTGGTGAGGTGGAAGTTGTAGAAATTACAGTTCCACTTTCTTGTCCTGTCCAAGGAAGAAATAACTCAGACAGAAATCTTCAGCTTCTGAACCAATGGCATTAATTGACTAGGACCAATGAGAAGATAGAGTTAGCTCTAGTCTAATGATGAGAGCTAAGGAGAAGACGCAATGGAAAGAGACAGTTTTCTTCACTTTCACTCTACAGTCCTCTTTCATCTCTTTCTCTTCCTTCATATGGGCCCCCTTTGCCTTTTCAGTTCATTCTGCGTCTCTTTCCTGTTCTTTCTGCACCTTCTCCATTCCACCAACATAACCTTCCCTTCCCTCATCTCGCTTTTTCCTTTTCTTTCCTCTGTCTTCTTTTTTGGAGTGCATGAGTTTACTGCCATTAACATATTCCACAGAAAAAGAAATCCACAAATGAGTCAACAATGCATGACTGAACTCTAATAAGACTGTTGCTTTTTTTTTTTTTTTTTGGTTTTTTCGAGACAGGGTTTCTCTGTGTAGCTTTGCGCCTTTCCTGGATCTCGTGCTGTAGACCAGGCTGGCCTCGAACTCACAGAGATCCGCCTGGCTCTGCCTCCCGAGTGCTGGGATTAAAGGCGTGCGCCACCACCGCCCGGCTCAAGACTGTTGCTTTATTAGCATGTAGGTGCAAGGAACCTCAAATAAGGTTCAGCAGCAGAACATGCCAGATGCAGCCCACAGCACATTGGCACAGCCCAAGTGACATCAGGAGGAATAGCTCATCCTGAAGAGCAGCTTTGGGAAGCTGCACAGGTACAGCAGCTACAGTATTGCATGAGCAGTCCAGGTCCACAGATAACCCGAGGGAAGCTGGAGTTCTGAAGAAACGAGTGAAGGATGCTGGAAGGTCCCCCTCCACCCGCACCCAGTATTTATTTGGTAACTTGTTAAATTCTAAAATTTCAAAAATCACATCTCAATTGTATTTGATAAAATGCGAATGAATAAGAAATAAACTCATACGTATCACATGAGAGGAATTCAAAGGTTAGGTCCTGGGCTATAGCTCAGTGGCAGTGTGAGAGTGTGTGAGGTTCTGGATTGTTTCCCCAGCACCACAGTGGGGGAGGGCACAAATCGTGAAGATGTCTCGTGTTGTCAACCCCATTCTTCACACCCAATTTCCCTTGTTGAAAAGCTCATCATGCTTTATACATAAATAAATGAAAATTTTTGGATGCATGACTTTCCCTAAGAAGTCACTAGGAAAAATTCATTCACCCAAGATGGGAAAGGCACTGATAGTGCCTTTCAAAGAAAGAATTCTATTGAAGTTCATCCCTATGAACCAGTGGGCTTACTGGGAATACTTACAGGAGCATAGGCAACTCAAAGGAAATTACAGCATCAGAAATCCACCCCTGAAAGTCTGACTCACACACAGCTGAAGACTGAAGAGTTCTTGCCAGTCAATTGTCTGCCTCTTATGTAATCCTGGGCTTTGGAAGGATCTCAGAAGAAACTCTTGAAGTCCTCCCCCAAAGAGGGAATTTTAATAAGCCCCATCTCATGAGCATCTTTTGAGGCTGATTACAGGACACATTTTGTAAATGACTGTTAGAGATTAGTCCTCAGATCCTAGGCGTTATTTATGGACCGCACTGATTTCACTACTGAAAGTCCCCAGACCAGGTCCCGAACCTCCCAAGATTTTCTCACAATTTCCCTTATTTCTTTTTTTAATAGATAAATCATGTTTATCAGATGGAATATTATATAGCAGCCAAAACATATAAACTACTGCCATGCAGAATGATATGGATTTTTTCTTGCCAATATGTTATTGAATGAAAGCCAAACAAAAAATATACACTGTATAATTCATTTGTAAGAAAATTTAAAACCAGAAAAAAAATAATCTAAAGAATTAAATGCCAAAATAATGATTATTTGAAGGGAAAATGAAAGACATAGTTTTGAGCCAGACAAGGAAGAGATCGATGATTGTAAGGTTAGTAGATGGCAGGGATCTTATTTGTTTTATAACTGTATTCTCATGTCCTTGGAGCCCATAAAATAATCCTGTTATCTAGTATGTGCTTACTTGGGTCAGTTACTGTTGGGCCAGTTACTGCCATATGTGTCATATATCATAAAATTATTAAAAGTTTTGTCTTTCACAGTAATGGGTATTGGGGATTGAACCCACTTCTCCACCATGCTACAACCCAGCCCTCTTTTAACATTTATTTGGAGACCAGCTCTCACTACATTGCCCAAGCTGGAACAGAATATGTGTTCTTGCCTCAGTCTCTTGAGTATCTGAGATTCCAGACCAAGCCTGGCTTCAGTGTTCTTAAACGCAGACTTTCAAAAGGAGGTCTGTTGTGATGTTGTGTAATGAGCAAGTGGATCAGGACCAGCACAAGTAGAGCAAAGAGAGCAGGGAAATGCACCTTGCGGACCAGTGAAGAGAGGACTCCTGTACTCCTAACTGATAAGGCTGAAGTGCATGGAGATGAGGTGAACTGAATACAGCTGTGATCATTCAGGGATTGATGCTGCATAAGGGATTCAAGCTATTCAAGTTCAGTATCTTGATTGATGGTCAAATTGGAACTTGAGGAGTTTCATAGGCATAAGTTTTCTAACCAATGTATCTGTTCATTTTTTCTCTACTACACAAGGTGTTTGAAATATTCAAACTGATGATAACTTAGGTATTTGAACTATTGAAAAGAACCAATTACGAGGCCAGTGAGATGGTTCTTTGGGTAAAAAGCACTTGCCATGCAGGTCTCAAGGGCTGAGTTGGATGCCCATAACACAAGATCGAAATGGATTATTGTGGCCCCAGAATCCCAGCACTCCTATTGTACAATGGGAGGCAGAGAGAGGAGTACCCCGACCCAGAAGCTGACAGACCAGCTATCCTGAACTACTCAGCACAGCAGAAACAAAAGAAATCTGCCTCAGAAATGTGGACCATCTCCTGAAAGTTGTCGTCTATCCTTCAAGCACATGCCAGGGCACCAGCATCTCCACACACATACACATCACACACACATAAAAAAATTAGAAAAGAATCAGTTACCTTAAATTTGGTTTTGAAGCTCAAATAATTTAATAAAAAATTAATTATGGCAGCACTTAGTCTCTGTGTGTTTAAGAAAAATGACTTTCACAGTTTCATTCACTAGAGATCTAATTAAATCCAGGTAAATTTTTACTATACACTCAAAACCTTTCCAACTTTGAAGACTGCATAAGAAGATGTAAGTATATTTAATAAATGTACAAAAGGTTCAAGTATTCTGGTATATAAAAATGCTCACTGAGACAATAAGACACCATCATTGTTTATTAATCAAATTAGGCAATAAATAATTTAATCTTAGTCAAAATTCCTTTTTTGGGGAATGAATAAATACAAGAAAGGGATCCTAGTTGTGGACAGAAATTTCATTAGTAGAAAAAATTTAGGAAATTAAACATTCTAAGGGAATAATTATAAGTATATATATAACAGATACTTTAAAATATACTTCACTTATAAATGTATAAAAATATGCATTGTTTATTTGTAAATATGTAGATATTCTTAAAGTACTTTCATACAGTTCACTATTGATGTAGTTACTATTAATATGGCTTATTATTAATATGATATGTACATATAATATCTTTAGTTGACCTGCTATAACCGTATGTGTAGTGTTTGAGATGAGGAAGTAGGGCTGTTATAGCAAGAATAAAAAGATTAAAAATAGACAAAGATGGCAGGCAAAAAGACTGAGTTCATGCCACCAAGCTTGACAACCTGAGTTCAATCCCCCCAGGGCTTACAAGGTGGAAGGAGAAAACTAACTACCATAGTTGTCCTCTGATCTCCACACACATGTAAATATACACTCGTGTGGCAAACACACACACACACACACACACACCAATAAACAAACAAACAAATAGAATAATTTTGAGACAAATTGCCAAAGATAAAAAAGAAATCCAGACTGACCTCAAACTTATGATCCTCCTGCCTCAGCCTCCTCAGAACTGGGATTGTAGGTGTATGCCACCAGCTTCAGCTTTCTTGTAGTGACTTTGCTTTGTTTTGAAATAAGGTCTTACATTGCCCAGGTTATCTTCATCTTCCTGTCTCTACCTCCCAAGGGCTAGGATTATATACTACCACACCTGGTTCTTATAACAATGTTGAAATTAAAAGCTCATTATTGTTGATTACAATCATGTTTATATATGGTAGATCACTAAAGCTTATTCCGTCTGTCTCAGAGTTTCTATTGCTGTGAAGAGACACTATGACCACGGCAACTCTTAGAAGGAAAACATTTAATTAAGAGGGCTCACTAACAGTGTCAGAGGTTCAGTCCATTATCATCATGGTGGAGAGCATGGCGGCATGCAGGGAAACATTGGGCTGGATGAGTAGCTGAGAGTACTACATCTTACAGGCAACAGGAGGCCAACTCAGACACTGGGCAGTATCCTGAGTATAGGAAACCTCAAAGCCAGTCCCACAATGACACACTTCCTCCAACAAGGCCATACCCACTCCACAAAGCCACACCTCCTAATAATGCCACTCCCTATGTGATTATGGGGGTCAATTATATTCAAACAACCACACTAACTGAAACTTCAGAATCTTTTAAAATTCACCCCTTTTCCTAAGATCCTGGCAACCACTATTTTTCTCTTTACTTACATAAATTCATTTTTTAAAATATGTATTATTCTCTCATATAATATATCCTGATGACAGACTCCCCTTCCTTCCCTCCTTCCAGTCCCTCCCTGCCACATCCCACCTCCCCTAGATCCACTCCTCCTCTGTTTCCCTTCAGAAAGGAACAGGCCTCCCAAGGATATCAATTGAACATAGCATAACAGGATGCACTAAGACTAGGCACAAAAACCTCATATCAAGGCTGGATGAGGCAACCCAATAGGAAGAAAGAGGTCCCACAAACAGGCAAACAAGTCAGAGACACCCCTACTCCCACAGTTAATAGTCCAAAAAGAAAAAAAAAACAACCACAGTATGTATACAGAGGGCCTGGTGCATTCCCATGCAGGCTCAGTGGTTGCTACTTCAGGCTCTGTGAGCCCCTATGAGTCCTGCTTAATTGATTTTGTGGGCCGTGTTCTCCTGGTATCCTCGACCCCTCTGGATCCTACAGTCCTTCCTTCACCTCTTCCATGGGGTTCCCTGAGGTCCACCTAGTGTTTGACTGTGTGTCTCTGCATCTGTTTCCATCAGTTGCTGGGTGAAGCCTCTCTAATGACAGTTGGGCTAGGCACCAATCCATGAGTATAGCAGAATATCATTAGGAATCATTTTATTGACTTCTTTTTCTTCTTTTTTCTTTGTCAGTTGTGTTTGGTTCTACCCTAGGTCTCTGAACCATCCAGCTTCCAGATCCTGGCCATTTCGGCAGTGTCAAGCATAGGCTCCCATTCACGGAGTAGATGTGGACCTCAAGTTAGACCAATCATTGGTTGGCCACTCCCATAAGCTCTGAGCCACAATTGCCCCAGTGTAACAGGGTCCTTTCTTTTGTTCCCTTTAGGGGAGGGGCCCAAGTAGGCGCAGAGTCAATGGCACACAGACTCCGGGAGAATGGGGAGAATGTCGAAACAACAAGTTCAGTTTATTCAGTTAAAGGCAAGCCTTATATACCCTCCACCCCACCCTGGGGGAAGGTCTGATGAATATGCATCAACTGGTGTGACATGGCTGCCTCTCATTGGTCTAGGCTATCTCCAGATAATGTTTCAGCTGCTGTTGTTAAGGTCCTTAGGCAGACCCAGGCTGGCTCTCAGAAAGTATCTTTTTTACTTGGCTGGGCCTCAAGCCTGCTAGGGATGAGTCATCCCACACCCCAGCACATCTTGCAGGCAGGACAGGTTATGGGTCATAGGTTTTATGGCTAGGTTAGTGTTCCAGTCCCACTATTGGAGGCCTGCCCTGGTTACAGAGGATGGCCAGTTCAGGCTCCATATCCTCCACTAACTAGGAATCCTTGCTAGGGTCACCCTCATAATTTCCACTGTGCTTAGTTTCCACATCTCTCCGCAAATGCCCCCCTATTCCAGTCATCTTTCCCTGTACTCTCTCCCTCTGTCTCTCCACCCCTGCCTGATCCTTCCTGTTCCCATCCCCACCTGTCCCCAGTCTACCCACAAAATCTATTCTATTTCCCCTTCCCAGGGAGATCCATGTATCGCCCCTAGATCTATCCTCTTTATCTAACTTCTCTGAGTCTATGGATTATAGTGTGATTATCATTTACTGAACACCTAATATCCACTTATAAGTGAGTACATACCATGTTTGTCTTAACTGGTTAGGTTAGTGTTCAGTTGTTAAAAAAAAAAAAACCTTGCGTTTTAACTATTTCAAACAGGAAAGGATTATTTATAGAATTGCAGGAGGAGCTGAAGTAAAATATTGTAGTTTAAAAATTCAGGGGCCATTCCCACAGACTCACCAAAGAACCTCACCAGCAAGGCATTATTGTTACCTCTTGGCTGATCAGGGAGCTCCTGGATTCAGAACTAGGTTGTTTTTATTAACATCACGAAGTCAGCATGCTTAGGAAACTGCTGCTGTGAGCTGCAGATTGGAACTCTTCTTTTTGTGATCCACATAAGCAAAATGAATGTCGTGTAATGTCTCCCAGTATTACGACTGAATATTGAAGCCTCTGATCATGCTGCCCAGGGAACTGAATTCACAACTAAAAGCAGGACAAAGAGAAGAAGCTTTCTCTTATCTGCAGGGGAACATTCTAAGATTACCAGTGGATGCCTGAAACCACAGATAGCATGGGTCTTTATTTATGCCTCTTTTCCCCTATACACCCATGACACAGTTTAATTTTTTACTTTTGTTGATTATTCTTATTATGTGTGTGCTGACATGTATATATGAGAGCATGTGCCACGATATGTATGTGCAGGTCAGAGGACAGCTTTGTAGAGTTAGTTTTCTCTTTCTCTCTCTATGTGTGAGTTCTGGGCTTGAACTCAAGTTGCTGAGCTTATGGAACAGACATCCACTGAGTCATCTATAAGCCATTTTATAAGTGGGGTATAATAAGAGATTAGCAACAATGAATTATAAAGCAGAACAATGATAACATACTAAAAAGTTACTTAACAGTTTGTGAATTGCTTATTAGTGGATTTTCATTGAATATTTTCATATTTCAGTTGCCTGTGGATAGTTGAAACCATGAAAAGTAAAAGCACAGATAAGGGCAGCCAACTGCACTGCAGATTAGGTCACTTCGCACCCATTGCAAACACCTTCTAGCTTTACTTTCCTCTAAAATATAAGTTGGAAATGAAAAAACTACCTATGTAGGTTCCTGTGCTTTTAGAGTTTTATGCATTAGTGTTCAACTTGTAGGCATTTTAGCAAGCAGGTTCTAGCACTAGGTAATACTATTGGTGTCTTTTCTACCCCAGAGGCCGGCAGAGCACCTTCAGGCATTATGAAAGCTAGCCAACAGGGGAGAAGTTTCCTGGTCAGCTTCTGATTAATGTCTCTATGTCCTGCAACAGAAACATGTGGTGTCTTCAGTAATAAGGTCTTACTATCTAGCTATGGGGAGCAACCAAAAGCAGTATCCTGTGTTGTTCAAGGGGTCCAGTGGGACCTTCCTGACCAAAAATTCATTGGAAGAAATCCCATGTCTAGCACTGAGGATTTTGGTTAATAATCCATGGATTTGTGAATAGCATTATCCACCCATTGAAGGTACCTCCACTCAAAGTCCTTAAAAAACCCCAGTTATTTCATTTAGGAACAACTAGGGGGTTCCATAAATCATATTCATACATCAACAGTTTTGGTTACCTTATCTCCACTCTTTCTGCTCCCTTTTCCCCCCGCCCCCATTACTGATTAAACCTTCAACCACAACATGGCTGCTTCTACTTTAATATCACACAGCTGACATTTTGATACACATTTTGTGCTTAAACTATTCAGTGGATTCTGTTTTCTGCATTTAAGAGTTCATATCTCCAAGAGACGTTGAAGATAAAGCCGGCACAGTTCATTTCCTGCTTTACCTCATAAACAACAGACAGTGGGCTAGTAAGATGGAAAGCTCTGGAGGCAGTATTCCAAAGCTATCATTGCTTCTGTGTTATCAACCCTACCAGCTGCCGAAAACCAAACTGGGTAGTACCCTAGAGCAGGTTACATAGCGCAGGGTCTGTAACTGAGTGGCAATGGCAGCACATTGCAGATCACGAAAGTGGCCACACAACATTTCTTTTCCTCTCTGCCCTTTGATAGTACACTCCTCCATCCGCTTTAACCAGCTGCATGCCAGCTGACATAGTGGGAACAATGGCGCTAAAAGAACGTTGTGTGAAGTTTGTTCTATGTCTTCTTTTGGAATCCAACTTTCTCCACAAGGAAAATTCCAGTCATCCAACCAGATAGCAAGGGTTATATGGGCCAGTAATTCCCCTTCCCTCTGTCATCCAACAGGCTTATGAATGGTGAGACCGTGAGCCCCCAATTTACCTGCCAAATGACAATAAGGAAATGAACAAACTAAGCTGCATTCCTTTGAGCTTGACCTGAATAAGGAACTTTTTTTCCAGCAGCATCATGAACTAGATCCTTTCAAAACATTAGATACTCTAGGATGATACGTTATTATGTAGCTGGAGATCAATGGACACACCGCAAGAGTCCACCGGGCTAGGGCTGGGGATGTGGCTTAGCTGGTAAAGTGCTTATCTAGCATGTACAAAACCCTGAGTTGATCTAAAGTATGATGTTAAAGTGGGGATTGTGGGCTGTAGAGATGGCCCAGCAGTTAAGAACACTTGCTGCTCTTGCAGAGGATCTGTGTTTGACTCCTAACACACTTGAGCAGAAGATGCCAACAGAGTAACGAGAGATGGGATATGATCTTTCTTCCCCTAGTGTCCTGAAAATACATGCAAAAATGATCCAAAATAAAAGCTTATCCAAGTAAAATTCAAAACCATTATTTAAGTTACAACAACTGAGCTTATCATGTTAGAATAAATTTAATTTTTACTCCAGTTTTAAAGTGAAGAAAAGTATGCCTCTTATAAAAAAAATAAAGGGGTAATGGTTAATTGTGGTTATCAGCTTGATTAGACTCAGAGATGCTAGTTTATGAAAACACCTTTCTGGGCATATTTGAAAGCATTTACAAAGGAGATCAAAGAAATTACCCCTACCCTGATTGTGCTTAGCACAATCTTACATGTTAGGGCCTGGATGAGATAATGGGAGAAGGAGGAGGAAGCCAGATAGTCCAGGTACACTTTCTTTCTACTGCTCAGTCACCAGGAGGGGAAACATTCTGTGCCACTATATCCTCTCTGTCATGATTCTTTGACTTGACACAGGCTTGTGGTGATGGGGTGAAGTAACCATGACCAAAAACCTCAGAAGCTTTTAAGCCTAAATAAATCCTTCCCTTACATTGTTTCCTTATGTATTTTATCATAGCTACAGTAATCAGCCATAATAAAAAAGTTAGTGTAAATGACATGGCATAGGCAAGATCATTTTTGTACAATTTATTGTTATCCAAGGTAATGATGATCATGAAAATTAACATTAATGTATCATTAAATATTAATTAAAAAGAGGATGTTAAAGTGATCTACAGTATATAATTAAGTGATTTATTTTGTTACTCTATGTAAAAGGCCACTTGAGAATATTATGCAATAGTATAGAAAATACTTAGGCTGTAACATTAAATGAAAAACCATTACATACTAATATAGCTCCTGCATGAGTTCTGTTATGTTTTTAAAAAGTAACCCTCAGGCTATTAGCATAAGCATGCACACACCAATTCACACACTCAAACAAATAAATAAAATGTAATAAAAATTAAAAATCATCTCTTTATAGAAAGTAGGTTGGGAGAAAGGACATAGTCTAAGTCATTATATTTAGGTAATGGAACTGGAAATGATTTTTGTCTTTATTTTTATAACTATATTTGATGATAATTGAGTTTATAATACTTATTTTGAGAATTTATGCTGTACTACAAATTTTTCTTAGACTGTGTTATATATATGTTTTATGTTATATTATAAATATTTTAGTTAATTTTTCTTTGACAACTTTATACATACAATGAATTTTAGTCATTTTGACACTCACTACCCTCTTCCATCCTTCCTCTTACTTCCCATGGAAACCTCGTTTTTCTCAAGCAGCCACCTTCCTGCTTTCATGTTTGTGTGTGTGTCACCCACTGACTTTCACTGGACTAGCTCCTATCCATGTTCATGTATATATTTTTAAAGCATTTTCATGGGTTTAAGATTTAGTAATCCCAACAACACTAAACTTTTTATTGAAAAATGTCTTTAAAGACATATACTTGTACAATAATTTCAGTATTTTTTGTTTATTATAGCTGCAATTAATAAATTCATGTTGTTAATTTAAGTAAAAAATTCTGGCTAAAGGAATCCACACTATTATCACAATTCTTCCATTTCTGAATCATAAATGAAAATGACTACTTCGTGGGGTACAAGTGAAAGTGGAAAGATTTCAAGACAAAATGGGGTAATGGTAATTTTCATGTTTCCCACTTGTCAAACATACATGAGCCAACAACAGGAATAAGCCTATCAAGAAGAGAGAAAAATCTGTCTTGGAGGAACTATACTCCTCGATACCAATGACCAAGATCTGCATTTAATTATTTCCCCCATGTCTTGAAAACTTTTGCTTTAACAGAATTCTGAAAACACAATGTCTGACCATGGATATTAAAGAAAAGAATTGTAGAATTTTATTTACTACCTATGAAATTCAGAAAAATTCTAGAGGGAAATTGAGTAATAGAAAAGGTCAGTTATTTTCCTTTTTCTTGATACCAAAGATTGAAAATTTGTAAAACTTATGGCTCTCAGACATAAACACCTCAAAATTCAATGCAGTTTACTCTCTCTCTCTCTCTCTCTCTCTCTCTCTCTCTCTCTCTCTCTCTCTCTCTCTGTGTGTGTGTGTGTGTGTGTGTGTGTGTGTGTGTGTGTGTGTGCAAGTATGTATAAGAACAAGGTAACTTATTCTCAGAATCGATGCTGTTCAAATTGTGGTGCTTGTAGCACTGCAGGTTGCAGATTTTTTTTTTTTTTTTAGTGAAAAGTAATTCTAAACAGTTTATGTAAAATCTTTTGGCACAAAATATTTTTTAGAACAAACCCTTTTTGGAGAAAAGCTCTCACAAATTCTAGGTTGCCTTTGAAACTTGCCGTGTAGCTTCGGAGAACCTTGGACTTATTATCCTTTGCTTCTACCTTGCTAGGAATACAGATATATGTGTAGTTGAAAGTTTTCCTGTGTCCCGGCCGGTCAGCAGTCAGGACAAATCTCTTCCACTTGCGTCCCCCAAGTAAACACACAGAGGCTTATATTAATTATAACTGCTTGGCCATACCTCAGGCTTATTATTGACTAGCTCTTACACTTAAATTAACCTGTAATTCTTATCTATGCTTAACTACGTGGCTTGGTGCCTTTTCTCAGTTCTGCCTTGTCATCTTGCTTCCTCTATGTCTGGCTGGCGATTCCTGACTGCCCTCTTCTCAGAATTCTCCTTGTCTGCTTATCCTACCTATACTTTCTGCCTGGCTACTGGCCAATCAGCATTTTATTTATCAACCAATCAGAGCAACACACATTCACAGCATACAGAATGACATTCCACTGCACATATGCTATGATGCTCAATTGTATGTGGTGCTAGGGATTAAACCCAGGGTTTTATGCACACTAGACAAAGAATATATCAACTGATCAACATCTTGCCTCTGTTGTTTTTTTTTTAAAGATAATGTTTCTCATTATGGCTCATGTTGTTTTAGAATGTACCATGTAGTCTAGGCTAGACTCAAGCTAATAGCAATCATCCTACTTCAGCCTCCTAAGTGCTGGGATTACAGGCATGAGCTGACATGCCCAACTAATAATTCGTTTTAATTGGTTCTGTTTATGTATTCTCATTGTTATGTGTGAATTCTGTCTTCTAAGTTGATGGGTAGACTAGTTGATGTAGGCCCTCTTTCTTACCAATCTTTGGTAATTCTTCCAACAACTCTCCAGATATTTCTGGAATTTTAACATGTCAATATTTCTTCATGTTCTGTGACTCCTTACTTTGTGTATTGGCCTTTTGCTAGAGGACTGTTAAAACATGGCTCAGATGCACTTCACTGTGTTCCAGCCAAAAAGCAGTCATCTAGATTTGTGTTATAGATGCTTTTTCTTTTTTTCTTTTTTCATTATGTATTACATTTTTAAAATTTATTTTACATATCAACCACAGTTTCCCCTCCCTCGTCTTATCCCATTCCCCCACCCATCCACTCCTCAGAAAGGGTAAGGCCTTCCATGGGAGTCAACAAAGCGTGGTATATCAAATTGAGGCAGGACCAAGCTCCTCCCCGCCTGCATCAAGGCTGAGCGAGGCATCCCATCACAGGGAATAGGTTCCAAAGAGCCAGTTCATGTGCCAGGGACAGATGTCTTTCCTAATTAAAGACCTAGGAGTCTTTTTGCTGGAGGGAAAAGTTAAAATGATTGCCATCACTTTGTCATTCTCATTGATCACAGCTTCTGGTGTCAGTTGGAGAGCTTCATGAGTTGTTTGTTTTGAAGTAAGGTATCATATAGAATGAAAGATGACCTTCAACTCTTCATTCTACAGCCTCCGTCCCCCCCGGAGTGCTGGGATTATAGGTAGCATGTGCTACCACACCAGGGCAGATCTTCACAATTGACTTTAGATTTCTATAGTCTCTAGATGTAGCAACATTAATCTTTTTCTTTGCTTTGTTACTGTGTCACATTCTAACCTCAAAATGAGTATTTTATAGACCCTTCCCAGTCTTTTATGCAAATAAACTTCAGACCAACTGTTCTAACAATTAGCCAGACAAGTCTAGATTCCTGATTGGCTTTGATTTGGTGCCAAGAACATAGTTACTGCTGCTATTCACATTTTCGCAGAATAGAACTTTAGTATGATGACATTCATATGTACATAGGGCTTTATGATTCACAAATGGATGTCAATCTGTGTGCTCACTTGATGCTCCCTAAAACACATGAGGGGGCTATTACTAGCCCCTCTTTGTGTTGATACAGAATGTCAAAGTATATTCCAGGTTGTCTTGGAACTTACTATGTAGCCCAGCCTGGCCTCAGATCTGCACCAATTTTTGTGACCCAGTGTCCCATTTGAAATTGAATGCATAAGTCACCGCTCTTGGTTTATTATTACTTTTAGATGAATTTTTAGTTTCTGTGATCAAAGCAATTGTGGTCATCATAGATATAATGAGAGGATAAGAAAAGTGAGAGTTAAAGACTCACATACATACACACACAGGGAGCAAGGGACAAAATGTGGGAGGAGAGGGAGCAAAAAAGGAGACTATACATGTGTGTGTATTTTAGCATCCTAAACTAATAAAAATTCCCTTTTCATTGAACATCTCAAATGACAATAAATTTATTTCTTTGTAGTTCATGTTGTTTTCAAGTTAATCTTGGTTATTATACAATTATTACTTCAGCTGAATGAATAAATCTGTTTTTCTATAAGGTTCAACCATTGTAGGAGTTCTAAATAAACCATTTTGAGAGTAGCAAATATACCCATTCTTTTTTTAAAAAATTTGGTTTGTTTTTTTCCAGTTTTTAATTGTTATTTTTACATCCTGACTACAGTTCCCCTAATACTCTTCTCCCAATCTCTCCTCACCTCCTTTCTCCCCAATCCCCATCCACTCCTCCTCTGTTTCTCTCCAGAAAAGAGAAGATTTCCCACAAATATCAACCAGCCATGGTATATCAAGTTGCAGTAAGACTAGGCACCTCCTCTCATATTAAGGCTGAATTAGGCAAACCAATACGAAGAGTAGGGTCCCAAAAACAAGTAAAAGAGTCAGAGACAGCCCCTGCTTCCACTGTTAGGAGTCCCACAAGAAAATCAAGCTACACAACTGTAGCATATTGCAGAGGGCCTAGGTCAGTTCCAGGCAGGCTCCCTGGCTGTTGGTTCAGTCTCTCTGGGCCCCTATGAACTGAGGTTAGTTGATTCTGTGGGGTTTCTTGTGATGTCCTTTACTCTTCTCAATCCTACAATCCTCTTTCCCCTCTTCTGCAGAATTCCCTGAGGTCCAACTAATGTTTTGCTGTGGGTCTTTGCATCTGTTCTCATCAGTTGCTGGATGAAGCCTCTCTGATGACATTTGGACTAGACACCAATCTATGAGTATAGCAGAATATCATTAGGAATCATTTCATTTTTTTTTGCCAGTGGTGTGAATTACTTTCACTCTTAATTTCACTGCTTCTCTATGTCTGGGTGGCTGACGTCTGCCTGGCTTCTTGCCCTGGACGTTATGTCCCTTGTTCTCTCCTCCTTCTCTCCTGTTCTTCCTCTCTCTTGAGCCTAGATTTTTCTTCCTACTTATTCTTTCTGCCTGCCCAGCCCCACCTATCCTTTCTCTGCCTAGCTATTGTGCATTCAGCTCTTTATTAGACCAATCAGATGCCTTAGGCAGGCAAGGTGAAACAGATGCAATGTATCTTCACATAATTAAACATACGTCCTTATATCATAAACAAAAGTAACACACCTTTGCACAGTTAAAGTAATATTCCAGAGCATAACCAAATGTAGCACATCTTTGCCTAGTTAAAATAATAGTCCACAACACTCAGTTTTTAAAAAGGTAGCATGTGTGCAAGTCTGCTTGTCTGCCTGCCTACCTGCCTGCCTGCATCTGGTCTGGTCTGGTCTGGTCTGGTCCGGTCCAGTCCGTGCTGGTCTGATCTGGTCTGATCCGATCTGGACCGGTCTGGGCCAGTCTGATCCAGTCTGGTTTGATCAGGTCTGTGCTGGTCTCAGCCAGTCTGTGCCAGTCTGGTCTGTGCTGGTCTGGTTTGATCTGGTCTGGTCTGGTTGGGTTTGAGCTGGTCTGGTCTGATCTGTGCTGGGTCTGTCTATTACCATGATTTGTGTTTGTGCTCTTGTCTGTCTTATGCTCTTGGCATTCAGAAGATGGCTTCAGATCCTCTGGAACTGTAGTTACAGCATTTGTGAACTCGTGAACATGTTTTCTGGGAACTGAACTCCAGTCCACGGACAGAACTCTTAACCACTGAGCCATCTCTCTATCCCCAATTTCTCAGCTTTTATGTAGTAAACTGTGTACCTTTCCTGCCATTCTTTCCTTCCTTCAGTTACAGGTCTTGCTAGTTAGCAAAGCTGGCTTCAACTTCATGATTCTCCTGTTTGAGCCTCCTAAGTGCTGGGATTATAGGCATGTTCTCCACTGCTAACTCTAGAGTGTGTATCTTCTATCCACATTGTACCAAGTACATCATAGGAATTATATCAATATTTGTTAAGTAAATGAATAAACCAAATCTGGAATCAGATACTTGTATTGAATAAAGAAACATGAAAGCTTTCAGAAAATAGGCTGTATTTATTGATGGTCTCAAAGCACTGGTATTTCAAAAAGGAGAAAAGGGTATTCTATGTAGTCAAAATAAGATGAGGAGTCATTGAAACAATCTTTTTGGGTTAGTGTGTAGGGTGTGTTTGAGTGATATATGTCTGCTGGTTTTGAAATTGTGGAGGATCTTAGTGTTAACCCATAGAAAGCTATAGACAGAAGTTTCTGTCCTGCCTGGTCTGCAGCCATTCAGTCCCAAATAAACACACAGAGGCTTATATTAATTACAAGCTGTTTGGCCTATTGCTCAGGCTTATAACTACCTAGCTCTTAATGCTTAAATTAACCTATAATTTTTGTCCATGTTTAGCTATGTGGCTTGGTACCTTTTCTCAGTCTAGCATTCTCATCTTATTTCCTCTGAATCTGGCTGGTGACCCTGTCTCTCCTTTCCTCTTCCCAGATTTCTCCTAGTCTGGTCTCCCTGCCTATACTTCCTGCTTGGCTACTGGCCAATCAGCATTTTATTAAACCAATAGGAGTAACAAATCATTACAGTGTACAAGAGCATTTTCCCACAGGAGAAAGCTCTAATTTTTTCTTAATTGCATAGCCAGTTGAAACAGGACGGTGATTTGGGAGGAAAACAGCCCAGATTATATCTGACCTTATGTATTATTATGGTAGAAAAGTACACCAATGACAAAACAATTTGAACAGCTGTGTTACTACACCAGGTAGAAGTGAATGAAAGTATAAACCAGCGAGTATCAAGGGGAAGGGAAATTAGGTGTGTAGTCTATTATTGGCTACTGAGTGAAAGAATAGATGCACAGCTAAGTCTTGAGAGAAGTATTGGTATTGGTGAGAGAAAACTAACAGAAGAAGCAAAGTTGTGGGAGTTGAGGCTTTAAATGCAAATAAATCTCTTGGGTTAGAGATATAGAAGTCTTTGTGGGTGACTTCATAAGTATATTCCCTTAATTACCAAATGATACTCAGTCTATATACCATCACATCCTAACAACAGGCATACAGCATTGGCATTCTGCATTGAGATTTTCTATGCATCTGATATTTTTTATAATGCTTATTCTGTGTTTTATTAATATTTCAATTTTGGCCTTGATTGAGCTCTTCAGGTAGAAGGAAAGTCTAATAATATATCTGTTTTAGAGTATGGGACATGTTGAGGACATGCAGGGAAAATAATCAAACTAACTAATAGTGGTTTAAATCTATCAGGCCTCCTAACAAGCAATTTGCCCCTAAAATTAATTTACTTGAATTTTGAGACAGAATATCACTATATAATCCAGGATGACTTTAAATATAAGATCCTCCTGACTCAGCTTCCTGAGTGCTAAGATTAAAGGCCTGTACCATAGTACTTACTTGGCTCTTAACAAGTAATTCTTGTTAGGAGATTTGATTCATGCAACTTTTCATTGCATTCATGATTTTTCTACTTCCCACCAACATTACGTGGGCTCTGGTATGGCCTTAAATCGAAAGTCAGTAACTACCAGCCTACCATCATCTCTGATTTACCCTTTCATTTTTGATACCCTAAAATGAAGCCCTATACTTACCCATGTTCCATTAGCAATTACTACTCATACACTCTTTTCTAGTTAACAGCTACCTTATTGTTTTATTGAAGTGATCTGATGCTAAAACTCATTTTTGCTACTATTACCTCTCAGAAATTTATGGTACTTAAAATAAGGCATTAATTGTTTTTCTTTGTAGGAAAGTAAAGGAGAAGAGAATACCATGGGACAAACAGTGAATGAAGGTGAGATTTGCTTATCTAAAGATAATTTTTAGTTGTTTGTAACAAGTATCTTACTATATACTAAACTTGTTAGATAAAGCCTTTAAAATGTTTTAACAAATAACATTAAAGAACTGCCTGCAGAGTTATACCCTTTTCCTATCGAATACTGTCTGTTTCTAGGATTTTCCTCCTAGGATTATTTTCTTTTGCATATTTGAAAGAAGAAATCCTTTCTTAGATTTCTCTTTAGACATATTGACAACTGATTAGAGTACAGCATTCTTAGAAGCTTCTTTATATAGAAGATAATCATCAAGTTATGGAGGGACTAAAAGGCTCCTAATCTCAATAAACTCTTTGCTACACACTTGGAATTCTTATATTTGTTTCTTGAAGTCATTTTTATTGCCCTTACTTATTCTGTTGTCCCTTAGGGGGTTCAAATGAAGTCTTTTTTAAAAATGATTTTTATTTTTAATTACATGTGTATGTGTATGTCTGTGGGTATGTGCATGTGAGTGAAGTAGCCCATGGAAGACAGAAGAGGGCATCAGATCCCCTAGAGTTGTAGTTTCAGGCAGTTGTCAGCCACCTAAAGTGAGTACTAGGAACCAAACTTGGGTCATCTGCTTGAGTAGTAAGTGCTCTTATCAGCTGAGCTGTCTCTCTAGCCTCCAAATAAAATGTTTTTAGTTTTAGGTTTGTGTTTTATTGTTTGTTTTGTGGGGTTTTTTGTTTTTGTTTTTTTGGTACTAGAGATAGATGCTTAGAATTTTCCACCCTAGTTTTATAAATGAAACTAAAAGTCTTAGAAGTAACTGAACAGGTCTTAAAATACTCTTTTACAAAGCCAAGGTAAGAATAGAAATATCCTGGGCTAGGGTGTAATTTTGGCATTAAGAGTACTTGCCTGGCATGTGAAAAGCACTTTTTCAGGTCACCGCAGCAAAAAATAAGATTGAAAATAGTAGAAAATAGGAATTAAAAAGAAATAAATAGAATTCAGTTCTTTTAACTATAAAATGAATAAATAATTCTTTTCAACTAACAAAAGTCTTTATTGACTTAATAATTTAAGGGCCTTACTTTTAACTATTTTCAAAAGGCATAAATGATAGTAAGATAATCAGATTTTGTAAATTAAAATTTTATATTGATTTTGAGTATTTCTCAAATATACTATAAATGTTTTTGAACTTATAAACAATTGTTTTTTCATAGCACAACTTTTGAAAAAAAATTACTAAAAGCAATAAAGTTGCAGTGAAACATAAATACTACTTGATTTAGGGAACAGTAATAAAGTTTAATTTCCTTTAAAACTTCTTTTATTTCTTTAAATTCTGAACATTTCTATGATCAGAAATAATGGAGTTTTTAATTGGGCTTTGCAGGGATTAGTAAATATATGCTTTTTTCTTATTTATCCACATTTTCTTTTCCAGGCTCTCGTTATGAGCCTGTCCTCTTTCAAAGCTCATTGTGATGTCACAACTGATCAGATTTCTTTGCAAGACTGTCAATACAGGGTATCTAGTGAAAAAAGTAGCAGAGCTGCATATGTGTTGCTGTGTCTTTTTTTATATATATTTATTTTTTATTTTTGCGATACAATTCAGTTCTTCATATCAGCCACGGATTCCCTTGTTCTCCCCACTCACGCCCCCCTCACCTTCCCCCCAGCTCACCCCCCATTCCCACCTCCTCCAGGGCAAAGCCTCCCCTGCGGACTGAGATCAACCTGGTAGACTCAGTCCAGGTAGGTTCAGTCCCCTCCTCCCAGGCCGAGTCAAGCGATCCTGCATAGGCCCCAGGTTTCAAACATCCAACTCATGCAATGAGCACTGCCTGGATGCCTCCCAAACAGATAAAGCCAATCAACTGTCTCACCCATTCAGAAGACCTGATCCAGTTGGTGACCCCTCAGCCATTGGTTCATAGTTCATGTGTTTCCGTTCGTTTGGCTATTTGTCCCTGTGCTTTATCCAACGTTGGTCTCAACAATTCTCGCTCATATAAACCCTCCTCATTCTTGCTAATTGGACTCCCCGAGCTCCACCTGGGGCCTAGCCATGGATCTCTGCATCCAGTAGCACAGACACTGAGAGAAACAATCAATCAATGGGACCTCTTGAAACTGAGAAGCTTTTGTAGAGCAAAGGATACAGTCAACAAGGCAAAGCGACAGCCTACAGAATGGGAAAAGATCTTCACCGACCCCACATCTGACAGAGGACTGATATCCAGAATATATAAGGAACTCAAGAAATTAGACATCAAAATGCCCAACAGTCCAATTAAGAAATGGGCTATAGAACTAAACATAGAATTCTCAACAGAGGAAACCCAAATGACTGAAAGACATTTAAGGAATTGCTCAACATCCCTAATCATCAGGGAAATGCAAATCAAAACAACTCTGAGATACCACTTTACACCTGTCAGAATGGCTAAGATCAAAAACACTGAAGACACCTTATGCTGGAGAGGATGTGGAGCTAGGGGAACTCTCCTCCACTGCTGGTGGGAATGCAAGCTTGTACAACCACTTTGGAAATCAATATGGCGCTTTCTTAGAAAATTGGGAATCCATCTCCCCCATGATCCAGCTATACCACTCTTGGGCATATACCCAAGGTATGCTCAACCACACCACAAGAGCACTTGTTCAGCTATGTTCATATCAGCATTGTTTGTAATAGCCAAAACCTGGAAATAACCTAGATGCCCTTCAACTGAAGAATGGATAAACAAAATGTGGTACATATACACAATGGAATACTACTCAGCAGAGAAAAACAATGACATCATGAGGTTTGCAGGCAAATGGATGAATCTAGAAAAAATCATCCTGAGTGAGGTAACCCAGACTCAGAAAGACAAACATGGTATGTACTCACTCATAGGAGGATACTAGATGCGGAACAAGGATGACTGGACTGCTACTCACATCACCAGTGTTGCTGTGTCTTTAGCAACTTGGAGGAGACAGTCCCATAAGTGAAAAACAGGGCCTATTGTGATTTTCTTTCAACAATTTATTTGATCTCGCTGTTTTCTTTTTTTCAGTTTCTCACACTCCCATATCTTCTTTGTAAATCTCAGTTGCCTTTAGATCATTTATATACTGATAGAAATTTAATGTTTCCTTATAAACTACTATTTATTTTTCTCAAATTGCCCTTCCCATGTCTCCAGCATGTTATAGAACTTCATCACCAGTCATTACAAATATATAATACAGGAAGGAACAAACAGGATATTCCAGTAATTTAGGATCATAACTGGAATGACCCGTTTTTTAATGTATGAAGATATTTTTCTTTCTTTTTTTGGATGGGGAGATACATTTGTCATTTGAGGCATTCAGAAGAATAAAATTCTGTTTAAAAATGTGCCCCAGGGGCTGGAGAAATGGCTCAGTGTTTAAAAGCACTGGCTGCTCTTCCAGAGGACTTGGGTTTTATTCCCAGCACCTATATATCAACTCACAACCTTCTGAAATACCAGTCCCAGGGTATCTGACAACCTTAGGTCTGCTGAAGGCACCACGCATAGAATACATACTATGCATAGAAATACATGCAGACAAAACATACACGTAAAACAAAAATTAATTAATTAAAAAATTTTTGCCCCAGTTATTTTCCTAAGATTATGAAATTATTCAGTCTTTAAGAAATAGTTCTATTGTAAATGTTTACTTTGCTTTAACAATCCTTAAATACTTTAAACATAAACTGTGTAAATTAAATGTGAACTTAAATAATTTCTAAAACAATTAATTTTTAAAATTTAGCTACACATTTATATATTATTGATTATAGTAATTATCTTCAGTTGTGTGAAGTTGTCTTGTGCTTACAGATATTGTCCTTATGCTGGTCTACTAGTCATCTGTGTTTGGGGTTATATCACTTTAGGTGCTGATTTTTTAGTTTATCCTTTGTTGGATGGATACTTTTTGGATGTTTCCCCCCCCCCCTTGCTTTCTGTTTCCTCTCTGGTCTTCTGGTCTCAGTGACCAATTGTAACATTATATACTAGCATGAAGAGCAAGAAGCAAACTGTCACATGATTTGGGTCTATAAAGTTGCAGGATCTCTAGAGTATGGAGGAATTTCTTCTGTCTAAGAGGAACTGTGGAGGAAGGGCAAACATAGATTCAGCAAGGTGTAGCTATGCATTACTATTTAATTTGTACCATTCCTAAGGTTAAAGTAAAAGAAAAATGAAGTAGATCTTAACCATGATTATCTTTGTATTATTTGCTATTTCTTTGAATGTTTATTTTACACTTTCATGCAGGAGTGCATAAATACTTAGGTTTTTCTTCTTAACTAAAACTCTAAAGGAGTAGATTTTGATATCTAAATTTGATCCTCTAAAAATGTGTAAACTGATTCTTTTATGTAGTCTTCCTTTATTTTGGAAAAGTAGCATTTCCATTTTTCTTCTTAACTGTTTCAAAGTTTGTCTCTTGGGAAGTATTTCACATCTTTAATTTGCAAGTAAGATACAGTTTTATTTTCTACTTTTTTATTACCCCCCCCACACACACACACATCAAAGCATTTAAGTTGTGGCTGCTGTTTTCTTTGTTCAAAGGAGTATGTATGTTCTACAACTTATGCTTTACCTATCTAAATTTCAAAATTAAGATTTTTGTACATTTTAAAGCATGTATTTATCAACTTTATTATTGTAGGACTGTGTATATTTAGTTAAAAACTACAGTAAGTAGTTTTCTGTCAGGTGGATCAGATAATAGTAGATGTTCATATAATGAAGGCTGTAAAGAGTTCAAGATAGACTTGATCATAATACATTATATGTACATATAAAATTCTCAGAAAAAAGTTTAAACAAAATTCAATGTGCCAGTCTTGCTGACTGACATTCAAATACTCATTTGTATTTTTGCTCTTTGTGTGATTTGTAATGCAGTATAGATTAATATACTTAGTACACTGAACATTCTTTTTGTTAGGTATGAATGAAATAGCTAGAAATGCAAAAAGGCATGAAATCTAAAACATGATTATTTTCTTATATGAACAGCTTGGATCACGTGTTTGTGTGAATGAGAAAGCTATTATGATGCAAAGAAGTAGCTTGGAATAAATAAAAAGGCTTTTTCTCTGATTTAAATATTTCTTGCTAAGTATTACAGTAATTACAAGCAGTGCCTAGACTTTGAAATCTTCCTTGGTTCTGTGCTATGATATATTTTAGCAGGATTCTCTTAAGGCTATTAAAAATTCCTTGGTTAAAGGAACATGCAGTTCAAAAGGATAACTTTCTCGACAGACACAATGGATTGGTAGTTAGATTTTGCGTATCTTTTCATTTCTTTCCAAATTCTCTGACCCAGGGTAACCTTTGGTCCTTCTTGGAGGGTGAAAATGAAGGGATTTTGAGCAGGTGACTGATGATCCCTTTCTCAACAGCTCACAGACAATATACAAATTACGTTACCAGCCCCCTTTATCTATTCCCTTCACTCCTCCCTCCTTAAATCAACAATGCAAATAGCTCCATCCCCATTTGCTAGAAATACAGGCTTGCTCAGGCAACATGGGCTTTGTTGTTGAGTCCTTTTCTCCAGAAATACAGTTTTAATCCTGGTTAGAAAGAGAAAGGCTATGAAGTGGAACCTAAGTCATCTTAATGATAAATACAGCAGCAGCTTGTCACTCTGGGGGTATTTATAAAGGTAGGAATTATCTTTATATTGCAGCTAAAATCTGGTTAAAGAAATCTGTTGTCTGCTTTGTTAGTTTTTGTGCACTACATATACCAAAGACTTTAGACAGTCCTGTTTTAAATATTACTTATTGATACTTTTAGCGCTATTATTTGAATAGTCACATTCAAAAGTTGTTGTTAAAATGCATGGGGAAAAATTCAGTCTTTGCTTATTTCTACCATAAAAATGCTTGTATTTTTTTTAAAAGCAAGGAACAATCTGATTATAAGTAATATTTAATTATTTAGATGAGCAGTTTATAATGAAATTATAATTTTTCTCTTAAGTTTTAGGAATATGACCAAAATAATCTTCCACTGACTTTGAATGAGACTTACTAAAAAACTTTATACTATGGAAATATGAATAACATTTTGCTGGTTATTACATCAAAAAATTTAAATGTTTTTTGTGAAATTTGTAGCAGTTCCTGCTGTGATTATTTTGAACAACACAGTGGAAATCAGTGTTATAAATTATTCAGGAAGAAAAAAGATACTATGATTTAAAATTCAAGTGATTTTTTTTCAAAGCTTATATTGTTAATGAATTTTCAATTGACCTAAAACTGCTTTTTTGTGTGCACTTTCTTCTGAAAATATTAAAGATTACAGCTATTGTACTTTTTTAATACTGTCAAGTATATATTAGTAGCAGTTGTGAAATAAAATAGTCACCATGGAAAATATTCCCCCAGAGAGCTGAAGGGAATAGTTTACAATGCTTCTGTGATTTACAAGCATAAAACTCATATGTTTTAAAATGTGACTCTAAAGCCCTTCTAAATTCTGATTGTGATTTCTTGCTGTGGGATGTTCTGTATGGCAAATGTGTTGCTAATTAGTCAATAAATAAAACACTGGATTGGCCATTGGCTAGGCAGGAAGTGTAGGCGGGACAAGGAGGAGAATAAAGCTGGGAAGTGGAAGGCTGAGTCAGAGAGACTCTGCCAGCCGCCACGATGACAAACAGCATGTGAAGATGCCGGTAAGCCACGAGCCACGTGGCAAGGTATAGATTAATGGAAATGGATTAATTTAAGCTGTAAGAACAGTTAGCAAGAAGCCTGCCACGGCCATACAGTTTGTAACCAACGTAAGTCTCTGTGTTTTACTTGGTTGGGTCTGAGAGGTTGTGGGACTGACAGGTGAGAGAGATTTGTCCTGACTGTGGGCCAGGCAGGAAAACTCTAGCTACAAATGGCATCCAACGTGGTGGCAAAAGTTTCCACCTAAAAACTGAGAAAAAAGATTCTAAAACGGAGCTAAAAACAGTTCCTAATTGTCTCTCTCAAATGAGCAGCAGCTGCCAGTTTGATCTACTGGTGGGTTCCTAGGGTGTGCCCTTGACCTGCAGTATGGCGGGAATGAGGCCTCTGCAAGTGGCACATTAAGCTGCGTGGTGAATTTAGCCTTCGCTAGTACAAAACAAAAAAAAAAGAGGTTTCTGGACTACACGCTGCTTGGCTAAAAGCATAGACCCCCGATAGCTCCCAGAGCTGGTGGTAAACCACTGCCATGTTGGGAAGCTGAGGTGGGTGGAGCCAGCAGCCACAGCTGCTGCAGTTTAAAGCAATAGATTCACAATAAGACAGATTCAGGTGTAATAGTTTACAATGTGTGTAAAAATGTACGTAGGCTTGAAAGAGAAAGAAAAAGGAATATATACAGTTATATAAAGAAATAAATAGTTTTTAAAAATAAAGTCTTTAAAGAGACAGTAAAGGTAGTATAAAAAATAAGCCATGTAAAAATGAATATTACACTGAGAATCTGGATTGTGTTGTCTTTGGGATTTTTAACTGCAGAAAAACATTTGATTGTAAAAGCTGATGAGTTATGCCAAAATGTATATTTTAAAGATACCTTGACTTCAAAATTTGGGTATAAGGATATGTTGCTTTGGAAAAGAGTCTCTTTTGTTTCCACAGAAAGCCAGAGGCTATGGATTTGTTCAAGATTAAGATACATCAGGTTTGACCAGCCAAGACCCCCTGAAAGGTCTCTGATGACACCATGGCCCAGATGATCCAACATCCAGAATGGTTTCAAGACAACTGGCTCAGAGGATACAGCCTCACGGACTATTCCATAATCCTAAAATTTTCTTTGTTTCCCCATAAGATACAGCGCCCCCCTCCAGCAGGAAGTAGTAAGAGAAGCTACGCCCAAATTCCCAAATTATATGTAATTTTACTTTGTTAAGGTTAAAACCTTCCTTTTTGAAAAAAAAAAAGGGAAGTGCTGTGGGATGTTCTGTATGGCAAATGTGTTGCTAATTAGTCAATAAATAAAACACTGATTGGCCATTGGCTAGGCAGGAAGTGTAGGCGGGACAAGGAGGAGAATAAAGCTGGGAAGTGGAAGGC